>NW_028327182.1:64989430-65292461 GCF_987537825.1 Furipterus horrens
CTTCCAAACCAGGTAGCCTATGGTCTTCTGAGGGCCACCCTCCCACCTAAGTTCCTCAGGCCTCTCTCAGGCTGTTGAAGAACAGCCAGCAACAAGGAGGGCAACTTCTGATAAAGGGGACAACACCTGCAGATGCCCAAGGTACACATCCATACTATTAAGTCAGTGGCTCACTCTACGTAGCTGCATTATGACCACACGCATCCCACAGCTGTCTCCACATGGAAAATGAGTGTTCACAATTCAGTTTTAGCATAAGAGAACTTCGGTATTTCCTCAAGCCACCAATGATAATAAACTCGATACAGATGCAAAAATAGCTACAAAGAGAGAGTTTTGGCTCATGGGAGAATAATTAGGTTGACAGAAGCTCTGTTGAGAGTGGGATTTGAAAGGAGGGTGGTGCAGGTCTCTAGAAGAGGCTGAAGATTTGCCTGTCCTTGGACTTAGAGAAAAGGAGGCCCAGCCAATATGTCACAGCACTTCAGGATGCTCGTGGTTCAACCCAACTTTTTTTCTTATCCAATGTCTGTTATATGGTCTTACAGTTGTCAGTTATGGCTTTTTTTTGGTAAAATTTCAGAAAATTACCATTGTGTATAAAGGATATAACAGAACTGTTTAATAACAAAACCACACACTTTTGGTAACTCATAAAATAATACAAACACTAAGAAAACAGCAATTTCACTTAAAAAAATTGAGGTATCTTCCTCATATACTTCTATTCACAATGCCAGAAATACTCTCTAACTAATACCAAATGGTTGGAAATGAATTTGCCTCTTAATAATTTTAATAAATAATTTTAAGGGGCCAGCAAGTATGTTCAAGCAAAGCTGTAAGAGCAACAAATACATTAGTTCTTCTTACCATAAAAACATAGTAGTTCTTATTGTGATTATGAATAAGGTAACATATGGTTTTATTAAGAGATTTTACAGCTAAACTTGGTAGTTAAATTTGTATCTTTTTCAGAGTATATTAACTGAAGCAGTGAAAAATATTTTGCAACATAACCCTAGCTAAGTAAATGATAGAAAAATATGAGGTCACAACACCATAAATAGCACATACTCCAACCAGATTGTCAAACACAACTCCTGCCATGAAAGGACAGCCATGTTGGTCTGAAGACTATTTTGGGCCATGAGCAATAAAAGTCATGAGCATGCCATGAAACCAATAAATACACTTCCAGATCTCTCTTCTTGGTCATCCCTGATTCACTCTCTCCGGTGCTGCCTTGTTGTCATGAGCCCTCAAATCACAGCCTCAAGTTATTATTCCCTTCTCCTGAGTCTAAACTAAATCAAGATCTCAGTGTATATCTGTGAAATCCCATTGACAAAAGAATGAAAGGATCATCAGTTCCTTCCCATATGCCATTAAGAATAACGATATGCATTTAAATATGCAGGGCAAGGGTGAGGATAGTGGGTGGACATACATTTCCTATCCAATGGGCTTGGAAAAAGAAGTTGCTTTTGATATAATTTGTACCAGCATTAACAAGGCTGTCTTTTTGTGTATTTCAATTCTAGAAAATCACACAATTGTACCCACATCTGCCAGTGAGGTATCTTTTTCACTAGTCTGCCTATTTTTGAGGTGTTTTGTCTCTTGACAATACGAAATCAATAAACCTAATTTGCAGCAACATATCACATTACAGCATTTTATATCACACTTCCAAGAAGCATCAGTCTAAAATATTGACAACTTAAGCCATATACCAACTTCTGACATTTAGATATTTTTCAGTAAAAAATATGATAAAGGGTTTTATTTTAATATACAACACAGTATCTGTTTTTGCTACTTCTGTCAACAGTGCCATTACTACAAGTCATCACTTAGGCTTTTAAACTTTACAGCTATTATCTTTACTTTTATATCTATCATCTCTTCTCTTATGTGCTCATATCTTGTCAGGCACAAAGCCCTATAAGTTATTCAGAATGTCATCTACTTCTGTTCGTTTCATTCATTTCCAGGGACATTATCCTCCTTCAGCAATTGGTCATTTTATGCCTGGATTATCATTGTTTTTTTCTAATTCATCTCACTATCTCTCACCTCTTCTGCCTTCAGTTCACTTTACCCAAACACCACCTGACTGGTCTTCAAGACACCTTAACTTTTTATTTCACTTGCCTTTTAAAAAGTTTTTAACATCACAAACTGGCATTCACATCCTTCCACAGTCTCTCCAGTCCAGCTTTCTAAGTGTTTCTCTCACTTCTCTACAGAGTAGTGACAGATAAGACTTCTTATACACCCTAAAGCCACCGTAGTAATGCCCCACCCCGCACCTTTATTCATATGTGCTGCTCTTCACCAAGAATATATTTCCTAACCTTCTCTATGGATACACAATGCAGGGTGCAGATGATGTTTTAGTGAGTTGTACACTTGAAATCTGTATGGTTTTGCAAACCAACATCACCCCAATAAATCCAATTTTAAAATAAACACACACACACACACACACACACAAAATTGTACCTGTCCTTCAAGACTCAGCTCAAACCAACCTCCTCCATAAAATTTCCAAACATTCCTGCTTCACAGAGATTTCTCTCTCTGAATTCCTCCTGTTCACTTACTCTCCAGACATAATCTATGCATTTAAATATACCCTTTCTAGCCTCATTTTTACTTAAACATATATAAACATATACAGATACACTTAAATCCATATACACATATACATATACATATATTTTTATGTAATTACTATTATAAATAAATATTATGTAACTTGCTTTTTAATATACGTACTACCAATATATGACAGAGATCTGTTCCTATGGTACCTGTGAGATAATGGGTGGCGATTTATTTCTTGTATGTCTTTATTTTTAAAATTTTCTGAGATAATCATGTATGAATTTTGTAATGACATGAAAAAAATGTTATTTAAGACCACAAAAACAAGCATACAAAAATATATCAACATAAGGTATCATGAGGTATCTGGATAGAAAGGTAATACCTTTCTATCTAATAGGAAAAAAAAACAATTTTAATAGTGAAAAAATGCATGAAGAGAGAGTACAAAATTGTATCACCTTCAAAACGTAAAGATTTTTGTAAAATAAGTTAAAATAGCTTACACACAGCAATATTTATATCATAGTTTTGTTCAATATATATTTAAGCACCTACTAGGTTCTAAGATTGTGGAGTACAAATGCATAAATGAATTAGCCCTAATCCTTGCTCCAGGGTGACAGTTTATGGAAGTATGTAGTAATGATCTTAGGTATAGCTGTGTTTCTTTTATTAAAGTTCTCATTGCAAAGAAAAGATACCTTTGAAAGTCATTTGAAACATGTTTCACCTGTCAACCACAGTGTTCCAAATAAGAGTCTATTATTTTACAACATATAAGTTAACTACCTAAAAAAATGATACCTTAGGCTTAAAGCATTTTTTACTTTTAAAAATATCTTCATAACTATTACTTCATGTTACAGTCACACAACCCTTGTTGACAAGTAAGATATCTGCATTGTGCGGATAGAAAAACAGACATGAGTTGGTCCTGTGACTTGCCTTAACTCACGGAGCTAGCAAGGCAACAATGGAAATCTCCTGGCTTCGATTCTCATGTCTTCTTCCTGCACAAAACCAAGTAGTGAAACTTCATGTTGATGAGAAAGATTCAGTTATGGTCACAGAACAAATTTTAACATGAGAACTATGTTATAAGTAAGCTTCTTGGTGAGGGTCTTGGGTACAGTGAGCTCTGTTTTATGGCCAAGATGACATGGCACTGAGTGTGCTATTCTCTTTCCCATGACAATTTCCTATAACTATGAACCAGAAAAGAGATTTGTTTAAGCACATTCCACTTGACAAGTGAAAATAAATTTATTCAATTACCTATATTATATTCTAGAACTATTCAAGCAACACTATGATCACATAAATAAAAGAACCCAAGCTAGAAAAAACCTGTATTTTCAGGTACATGTAATGTTTCCAAAAATGCTAATTTTAATATCTGATCAAATACTGAGAATGAGTAGGGGTAGAGGACACACACACAGATAGGACCATCTGTTACTTATTTAAGCCATTCTTAGACAAGAATATATTACTTCTCAGGGGGAAAAATATTGTTCTTTCCGGAGGAATAGGAATGTGATGTAAACAATGAGATGAGATAAAGCTGTTTATATCAAGGGGTGAATCAGATTATAACACTGAAAAATAGTACACATTTCCTGTTATTGCTGCTATAAGTAAAACAATATTTGAGAGACAAATTACCATGTTACTATTCTTGAAAATCCCAGGCTCTTTTTTAAGTAATGACATCTTGGTAGACATGAGACTAACCAAGTGCAGACATTATCTCCATCTACATAATTTAAGGGAGGATAAAAATCAATGATTTCTCTTTCAAGAAGGAAGATGCTTCTTTTTAAAACTTAAGGAATCTAGAAAAGCTTAAATTTAAAACAAACAAAAACCACAAACAAAGGAGGGAAGCTATAAAGGCAAATATGCTCCCAGTGGGACTGAATGTAAAGCCCTGGCTCTAGAGGCAACATTCTGGTCATACACAGCAGGCAGGTCCCCAGACCTGAAGTGCTCTCAACAGCTGATAAGCCCCAAGGGGCCTCTGCAACCATGGGCTCGAGAAGACTCATGACAGCAAAAACTGGCATCCTCACCTGAGACAGCTGGCAAAGTACATTTCCAGTGTTGACCACATACTGACACACATGCAGTTGGCAGGCGTGGGTGCCCACAGGAACCACACTGGGTCTCAACATGGACAGACGTTGGTTCCAGCAAGAGCTCAAGAATTGGTTCCCACCCCACTTTCTTATTTGGTAGCTCAACTAATCTCACCTTTTAGCAACTCCCTAATTTCCCCAAAGAGAGAATCAATTGCAGCCACAAGCTTGGGATGTCTGCTTCTTCCTAAAGCCTAGAGAGAAGGTGGCTTCAAGCACCCTCTTCTCTTGCTTGCAATTGGAAGAATATGTGTGTTGCAAACACAAAATGACCACCAAGCTGCCCAAGCCATTTTGAACAAAAGCCTAACAAAGAAACAACCTGGTAACGAACTGTCTAAGTTTATCTTATGCTCAGGGTTTACCCAGAACACAGGACTTGCAATGTTACCACAAGGAATGTCCTGACAAACCAGGACCATTAGTCACCCTATGAGCATCATCAAGATCCTGACATCGGCTTCCATGAGCCCTGCCTCCAGGAGTCCTTCCTGGAAGATCCCTTCTGCCATGAAAGAAGACAGACTACTCCAGAAACCCTAAAAGTTCCCTTCAAGGATCAGCAATCATCATGGCCTGGTATGACTTTTGTTTGGAAATAGTTCATGTCTCCCTGGTAAGTGGTAAATGGTAAGTGGTAAGTGGTTTGAATGGCTAACATTGTTTTGGGGAAATCCTTAAAAGAAGGAAATTCCATCCACATGGTCTGGAGAGGAAGTAATAGATCTAGAGCAGTGGTTCTCGAAGGGGCAGTTTTGCCCACAGGGGACATTTGGCAATATCTGGAGACAATTTTAGTTGTGACAGTGGGAAAGAAAGTGCTTATAGCTTCTTATGTATGGAGGCCAGGGTGCTACTAAACATCCTGCAGCCTCCAGGACAGCCCTCACCACAAAGCATTATCCACCCATAACGTCAATAGTGCCAAGAATGAGAGACCCTGGTTGATACTAACTGAAGGCCTGATCACCAAGGAGTTAGGGAGTGTTGGTTCAGAGGCTCATACATTTGACTACAGGCCTCCCCAAGGGCCTCTAGGCTGACATACATCTGACATCCCTGTGCAGCAAGGTGTGCTTGGCTTTAGAAACAATAAATGATGTGGGTGAAGTTTATGCTGGAGCTTTTCCTCTCCCTTCTTCACTCTTTTTCCTCCCCAGAATGACTGATTTTCAACAATCACCTCCTTATTCCCAGGAACCTCAACTAGTCCTATGAACAGACAGCAGAGGTCCCCCTTTTCCAAGGGTGCTACATTTCAAAGGAGGTATGAAGAGCATGAAGGCCCAAACCCAAGCACAGAATGGGAATCCAAGGGCAGTGATTTCCAACCCTAGAAGATAATTCTGGGACTGCCTTGGCTCAAACATGGATCTCAGCAGGGAAGGCACATTTTATCAGAGACACAGCCCTCCACCCTTTGGGAACCAACAAAAGGCACATATGGTTCAATGAAGGAGACCAAACCCTGACATTTACCTTTCTTTATTGAGGAGTCAAGTGAGCGCCATCAGGTGAAAACATAATTAATTGTAGGCTGGAGTGGAGAAGAGGGTAGGGCCACGTTTGGAGAAGACCCAGAGACTTTTTTCCTAGTAGCAGGGCCACACTGCACACCAATGCTTTACAGTTAAAGACAGAAAGTGGGTAATGGTGTATCTTGTTGAAGCTAGAGGGATAATTGAGAGATAATTAAATATGTAATGGCCCAAATTGGGACAGAAGAAACAAATTGACATTAACCTCCTTGCTAAAAAAAATTAAAAACGTGCCTTCAGAGTTTGTGGTCAGGTTTATTACTTACTTAAAAGACTCCACTCTCAGCGCTTGTCCCCTGACCTACTGGGAAAGCAGCTTCATATTGATTCAGAGGGATGCACACCAACTCCTGACTCACTAATGTCATTTCCTGCAGCAATTCTACAGCCCTGTTAGAAATGCCCCAGCCAAGAGACTAATCTACTTAAACCAAGGAATTCTGATTTAACTTTTTTAAATAGTTCACCAATTTTGCACCACCATCCCTGCCAAATATCCGAAGGGTTGAATACACACATTTCCATGAAAGATAATAGAATAAAGTGATAAATGTGCTATTTGCATATGATTAGTTTGGCAGATTTAAAACTTCATAACATAAATGTTTGCCTTTTTAGAATAGTTCCTACAATTTTAATCTCAGGGACCTACTACAGAGAAGAATAGAGAAATAAACACCTGTCTTTGCTCCTTCCCTAATATCCCAATTGGTCTGTCTCCCTTGTTGTGTCTTTGAACTGTTTCCACTGAGGATATCAGAGGTACCAAGAGAACATTAGGAAGCTCCACAATCTCCTTGTGAATCCTACTAGTTCCAGAGTGCTTGCCTCTCCCTATTAAAAACCATCATTAGAGGAGCCTATGGCGGGGAACATGTTGCAGCCTCTGGGGCAGTGGGTGAGAACAGGGTTAAGACCACTGTGTCCAGGCATCAGTCCCGTAATTTGTTTATATCAGGCACCTCTCCTCTCAACATCTGGCATTTCATATCTCTTCTCCCCTGCCCCAATCTCATTTTATCTCCCGTTTTTCCTACCCAGCTTGAGACACGGTGCATCATGGTGGAAAAATGCATGTAGAAAAAATATACATTCCCAAATCTCCCAGACTTGGGTTTGAATGATTAGCCTGACCACATACTAATTGTATAAACTTGGACAAATTTTAACCTCTGAGTCCACATCTGAAAAAAATGTAACAAAAATATTATGTTTCTTACATTTGTATTAGGATTAAATGAAATACTAAGTCTTCAAAGCTTGGTGTTTAGTTGATGCTTATTAAATATTTGTCTCCTTTTTGTGCTCTCTCTCTCCCCCTCTCTCTCTCTCCCTCTGCCTTTCTCTTCCTCTTTCCTGATTGAAAAAGGAGCAGAGGAAAAGCAAACAAACAAGGTACAGAAGAAAGAATCACAGAATTTTAGAACTAGAAAGAAATGAAAAGCTCATTCAATTCAGTCTCCTTATTTTATAGATGAGGATATTGAGGCTCAGAGAAGTGAAACAAGTTGCTTGAGACCACACAGCAAGTGCATGGGGGCAATTCATGACCCAAGACAACTTTCCCAGGCTTCCTCTGACCACACAACACACTATAGAGAAATGAAAGAGATGGGGAGAGAGGAGATGTGCATTTACCAATTTCTATATTATGTCTGATCCATATTTCATTTAGAAAATGTTCCTCTATCATGTTTTTAAGCCTAAATTATTTTTATTAAAATTCTTCAAAACTGAGATTACTAATTAGTTTCTGCTTCTAATTGAAAATAAGTTTCAATTTTTAAAATAGTTATAGTTGACCAATTTTCCACCCTCCTATACCCCCTCCCCCAAATATCCAAAGTATTGACTGCACACATTTCCTATTTGGAAAACCACAAGGATCTGTTCACCCTCTGGTTTGACCTTGCCCAGTTTACGAGCCCAGCACTGAATCCAGCCCAACGCCTCCCATGCCTTCTGCCTGGCCAACAACATCGAAGTTGGTTCATTGGGGCCTTTCTCTATGTGATTCAGTAATATAATTTGATCTGACAATTCATGGTAGCAGAAGGGCTGAAATGGAAAGTGCCCAATTCACCTCTCACAACTCTATTGTCTTGGGTAAAATGGGTAACTCTGCAATGACCCTCTAAAGAACATGTCTCATCCCTATTTCTCAGAGAGAGGCTTCCTCAGTAGAAGAGTAATGTTTGTGCTTATGTATCATATGTGTTTGTTGTGTTGTATGTATACTTGTCTTTGTTGGAGGGGGGGATGATTTTCTTGCTCCCAATGGCCCAGAAAAGAGAGACTCCTCTGATTTCAACACCTGGACCACTGTCTGTATTCTTTACTGCTGACAAAGGCCCTGTGGTCATGAATTCATTCTTCAAAAACTATTCATAAAGCAAGCATGCATGACTAACTATAAGATAAAGTCTATGATGCAAATTAAAGGGACTTATCTCATCTACCCAGTGTGTCAGTTCAGTGCTGAAGATTTTTACCATTAATTTCCATGCTGGTAAAAGAGAAAGGAATTTAGAGTATGTATGGCTGGCTCAGTGAGGTCTCTGAAACCACCACCTTTCTATTCTAGCCCTATTTGGCCAAATTCTCCAAGTAAAAAAAAGCATAATTCTTTGTATTTCTACCTGCCTTCAGAGAGCCTACAATACCGAAGGCTCACATTCACTAAAGGTACCTCCTCATCCTTTAAAAGTGCAGTTTTGAAAATTATTTCTAAATGAATTATGCAAAGGATAGGGAACTTATTGCTATAAATTATTAAACAAACCAGTCAAAATACACATTCATTTATTCAGTCTTTATTCAATCATTCAAAACACAGGGGTATATTAGATTATCTGTGGATTTTGGAGTCAGAAAGACCACAGTTAAAATCTTAGCCCCATGACTTCCCAGTTTAAATATTCTGGGAAAGCTATTTAATCATCTGAGTCTCAGTATCATTACTTGTAAAAATGAGGAAGATAATACCAATGTCATAGGTGTGTTGTAAAGATCAAACAAGATAATGCACATGAAATGCCCAGCACAAAGCAGCCATTCAATAGAAGTGCCTTGCCACAGAATTCCAACACAACAGCATCAGTCAACAGTTTGCATCAGATAAAGATCCAGCCCATATATTGTGTCTAATGTTGACATGTGATGTATAAAAATCTGTGTTTCTCTTGCACACAGCTCTCCTTCTAATTTCTGCTTTGCCATGTCCGACTTCTTGGCAGTATCCTGAGTCCCCAGTCTTGGGGCTGTTTCTGAGTTTCTCACCTCATCTCTGGCAGACTAACCATTTCTGGCCAAACCACTCATCTTCTGCTCCTCAGCCCAAGTAGAGACATCAGCCAGGCTGGAACAGCCTTCCATTCTCAGCTCAACTAGTCATGTAAATCAAAGCTCACAAGGAAAGGACTTGTTTCTGGTTGCAAAGGGCATGTGGCAGCAGCTGGACCAGGCAGCACAGTAATCTTGGGGACTTTTACCTCTGTGAAACTTGAGAATGAATTTAAAAGATCATTTACTTCCAACTTTCTGATTTTCAAGATAGAATGAGGTCCAGAAAAGTTAGGGTTACATAGTTAGTTATGGCTAGATTTCCCCTTCCTCCATTACTCAGATAAAAATAACTGCTTGACATACCCCTAAACCACTCCCACACTTCAAAAGGTTAAGTGTTTGTGTAGAGGCAAAAATCACATATTCCACTACAATGACTTAATGATTTCCTGATGCTATATGTTAGGTCCAGATTATAATTAATTAGCATTTTACATTTTGACAACTGACACTATTTGGGAGCCAAAGACAACTTTAGGAATTGGAGTCCAATTAACAGGTGCCTGGCCAGAAACCACACCCTTACACCCCAGAGACTCCCAAAGTGGGGCAGTCTCCATGAACACACAGCTCAGGGACTGAAGGAAGAAGCATTCAAGAGTTTGCCTCACAACCATATGCACCCTGAAATTCAACATTTTCTTTTATGAAAATAATACATGGGATATGATTAAAAATAAGTTCAAGTAAAACAGAAATGTAGTGTATTACTCAGAGTTCTCCAGAAAAACGGAACGAATGGGACAAATGTATATATATATATATATATATATAGAGAGAGAGAGAGAGAGAGAGAGAGAGAGAGAGAGAGAGAGTTATTTTAAAGAATCAGCTCATGTGCTTGTGAGAGCTGGCAAGTCTATAATCTACACAGCAGACCAGTAGGCTGGGAAGTCAGACAAGATTCCTATGCTGCAGTCTTGAGGCAAAATTCCTTCTTCTCTGGGAAACCTCTGTTGACTCTTTATCTGATTGGATGAGGCTAAGATTAAGGGATAACCTGCTTGACTTCAAGTCAACTGATTATAAATAGCTTCACAGCCACGTCTAGACTAGTGTTCGTGCAAATAGTGAGGCACCACAGCCTAGCCAAGCAGACATACCAAGTTAACCATCACAGAGAGACAACGCAAAGGGCGTCCTATCTCACCCCAGTTTATTTCTGTGCTTCCCCAGAGCTCAGCCTTTTAAATGGCCAATCTCATCCTTTCAGGAAAGGGCATTGGTTCTACTTGTTCCAAAAGCTCTAAGTTTGTAAGAAAGCACTGGACTTTCTTTATTCTTGTCATTTATTTAGTCCTGACTCTGTGCCCAGGGCCTTTGATAAGCATTTTATGCAGACGATCTCACGTAAGCACTTTCAGTATCCCTGTGATGTTGGAACTATTATCACCCATTTTAGAGATAAGACCATGAAAGTACCAAGACAGTAAGATCCTTTCTGTTGAATAAACTTGATGACAAGAAAATTTTAACCTGCTTACAGGAAAACAAAACCACATGATTGTTTTATTGAGGAATTAGAGGCAAACACAACTTCAGAAAAGTTTCAAAGGCATCCCTGGTAAAGCACTAGTGTTCCAGAACCCTTGAGTGATACCAGAGGGGACTCATCTGGGCCATGTTTTCTTCACCTCCCTGTGTAAATGGAATATTCTTACTCTAAATTATTTATTATTTTGTGTTCCCAATTAAGCTATAATGTGACAGGCGAGCTATTTTACAAGGCAATAAAAAATAATAATCATGCTCCTTTGTGAGTAAACTACAAGGCCAAAAGTTGAGTGTTTTCATCAGGAAGACAACCATATTTATGCATTGAAAACTAGTGGGCACATCCTGTTATTGCTGCTACAAGTAAAAACAACTATAGAAAAGAACAAGATAAACTGGTTACCAGCCACCTTGAAAGCACCCGTATTTAGAATGAAAAAATTGTGTTTGCATAAAGAGCAAAAATTATTGCTAGAAGGGTTGGAGGGAATGAAGTCCTATCCCCAAATTAGGGTCTCAGGGATAGAGGGAGGTGTTGAAATGTTCAGGAGCACAAAAGACTCTCCCTGGGTATATGAATGACAGAAAAATGTAATAGCAGATCAACTGACGTAAGGGTCCCATTTTCTTAACATGATGAATAAAACATAGATCTAAATCAAATTAACTCATCTATGGAAAACTAAAACGATATCATGAGCCCTGCCTTGTCATTATGGTGGTTTATGGGAAGCCAGGGTGGCTACATATGGCCACCAGACAGGAGCTGGTCTTCCAAACAAAAACAAAGTACACCAAAAGCTCTCACCCACCAGGGAAGCCAGAATAACTTGCCTGCTCAGTAACTTCAAGCATTTCAGCTGGAAACAACCTGGAAGTAGCTGGTGATAAGTGATTCTAGGGTGAGAGGGAAAGGAATTGGGGAAGTGTTATCAGAGCTGCCTTTTCTCTCTTCCTGGGGGTAGCACAGGCCCTATGCGCACTGTGGGTTGTGTGTCTAAGAAGGTTGCAGGAAGTGGGAGGGAAGGAGCATGCAGAGGGAGCGTGTGGCATTTTCATTGGTTGAGCCAGATCCACAACACAGAAGGAAAGCACCCTCCTTCTGAACTTTAAAGGCAGCCTATAAGAATAGACCTTCTCTGTCTTATAGTATTCAGTCTG
Source organism: Furipterus horrens (assembly GCF_987537825.1). Taxonomy (NCBI): domain Eukaryota; kingdom Metazoa; phylum Chordata; class Mammalia; order Chiroptera; family Furipteridae; genus Furipterus; species Furipterus horrens. The sequence goes on from NW_028327182.1 coordinate 65,001,723, forward strand.
AGTACCCACTGCCAAGAACCGTGTCCAGCCTGGTTGCATGCAAGGGTGACTAAGTGACTGGTTGAATCTTATGATACTTGTACTGTCAGCCTCAAAAAAAAAAAAAAAAAAAATCAGTCCTAGCTCCCCATTGTTCAATAATTTGGTCTCTGCAAAAGTTCAAAAAGAGCTTTCCCGAATATATACAAGAGAAGCATTGACATATCTTCCTAGCTTTCTGTTGGAAACCTTTCACCAGTTATTTGTTTAATTTCTTCTCAAAGTACCCTCATTTTTTGCTTCCTTCTCTACTTTTAGGTTTCTTTGTCTCAAGAGCTAGTTCATGTTAGTTTGTAAGTCTTTGCACTCAGCATCCCCAATTAAATTATGACCTTCCTCTGGCCAGTAATGTTTATGGATTTCACTCCCTTCCCCAAATCCTTGCATGTATAAATAAGGGTTTGTCATGAAGGAAGAATTGCCGGCTAAGAAAGCTGTTGGGTTATAATGACTCTGTCAGTTTGCAAAGAATAAGAATGTGCTCAGGATACCTTGGATGTTAATATCTATTGTTGCAAAAATACGCACTGTGGTAGTAGTGTCTTAGGCCATTTGGGATGCTATAACAAAATACCACAGACTTGGAGGCTTAGACAACAAACACTTATTTCTCACAATTCTGAAGGCCAGAAGTCAAAGATCAAGGTGCTAACAAATTTAGTGTCTGGAGAATTCCTTTTTCTAGTTTGCAGTCAGCTCTTCTTTAATCTCACATTGCAGAGAGAGAGAGAGAAAGATCTTGATTCTCTTTCTTTTTCTATAAGGACCTTACCCTTTTCTAACCTTAACTGCCTCTCAAAGTCCTCATCTCCACATCAGGGTTTAGGAATTTAACATATAATTTTGAGGGAGAGGGGCCCAAACATCCAGTTCATAGCAGGTAGTCAGTCTCCCAGGATGGCCACCATCAATTTCCTTACCTCTCTGAGCACGTACTATTGTTCATATTCAAAGGTAGGACTTTTCTCCTCTTCCTTGGATTTTGACTGTCCTTACACCTTGTTTTTGAGCAACAAAATGTGACCGAAGTGATGTTGTGCCTGTTCTAAGCCTAGCTTTTAACCCTTGTTCATCCTGCTTCTTAGAAGCCAATCTCCCTGTAAGAAGTCTGACTACACCCAAACCAATAAGCAGTGAGAAGTCCAAGTTGGCTACATGGAGAAAAATGGGGCAGGTATGTGAGCAAAAGCTGTTTAGACCTGCTAGCTCACTCCAACAGTCAGGAATAAATGAGCCCAGCTGATTACACATGGGATAGAATTTCTGAGCTCCGGCCAAATTCTTTTTTTTTTTAATGTATTTTATTGATTATATTGTTACAATAGTTCTAATTTTCTCCCCTTTACTCCCCTCCACCCAGTATCTCCCTCCCCCAGCAATCCCCCACCCAAGTCCATACCCATGGTTCATATAAAATAACTATCCCTCCCTCTCAGATATTAAGACCCTTTGTAATCTTGTAAAGGACAATGGGTGAAGGTCTCAAGCTCCTCTAGCTGCTTCAAGCTGGACATGGTCGTCATCCTACCTACTCTTGGTCCAGAAATCCCTAATAATAGTGGGGGTGTGAAGGGGAGGGTGGCCTTCCCACATGGAGAAAGATCGTGCAGACTCCAGGTCAGTTGGCTGTCCCAAGACAACGGCGTGCTTGGTTTAACAGGCTGGCATCCTTGTTGTGTTCTGGGGGCAACAGATTTGGCGAAAAGGGTTAAAAGACATCATTCAATCCATAACTACTAGATAACAAAAGGCAGGGATTAATTTTTCAATGTTCCATATTAGGAGAAAGAAAAAAAAAGGGGGGGCTTCTTTGTAGGAAGGTATGCTAGGCACATCTCACCTGTCCAAAACCCTTTTGCCCATTATACTTAGTTTGGGCTGAGGGAAATAGTTTAGGGTTCCCCTCTCTCAGACCTCTGGACCCTTTCTGTCCAAGCCATTAGGATAGAAAAGAGAAACCAGTTTTAAAGTGAAGCCCACAGACCACCCCATTCTTCACCAACCCAGCCATTTAGTTCAGCCAAACTGTTGAGTCTCAGGAGGCAGCGCTGCAGACAGGATTAAGTGAGGCTTATGCGTATAATCACTCAGGTAATGTGGTCATAGGCTTATGTCCTCTGAAAACAGAAAACACATGTTAATTTATGTAACATAACCCACAAACAAGTCTCTAAATCTGTAAGACTGTCTTATTGGAAAGACATCCAGTTGCAAGGCACTTGACATTTTACTTGCCTGCAACTTGAATATCTTTGATGATATCACAGACATGGTTTAATTTTCAAGTGAAACCATATTTTAAATGCAAAGAAACTTTTAAGATGGTTAGGTGCCCTACTTTATATTCTACTACTGATCATTGTGATTTTCCTTGAATAATGATTTTTCTCCCTAAGATTACCCTCCTTGTCTTTAAAGGGACTACATTAAGTCCATTTTTAATTTATCCTGTTCATTTGCATAAACATAACAAGAACAACAAATGATCACTTATGATCTTTAGTTCTGCTTTGCTGGAACTTACCAAAGGAACATTTAGGGTGACCCTCAATCTGCTCTTCAGGGTCCAGAAGCTGGGCCACATACCTGGCATTCATCCTTGCCTGTACACACCTGTCCTTTCCAAGTCTTTCTGGTTTTTCATTGTGCCTTAAGGTCCCTTCTGGCCATCTTCCAGGAAAACAACCTTCGTTCCTTCCCTGGAAAGATTGTTGTGGACCGCACAACCAACCATGGTACCAGGCCTTTTATCTCGCGGGCTTTTATTACCTTTGAAAGTCATTCCCAGTTCCTCAGGGCTTTTTGGTAACAACCTGAGCCCAAGTATGTCTCCTTTAGGCTTGACATTCCAGTCAAAGACTTGATCAAAAAAAAGAAAAGAAAAAAAAAAGGAACCACTATTAACAACTGGTCTTATTAGTTCTATACAAAGAAACTTATGTCATTACTTACTTGTTTAGAATGCCAAACTCAGGAGGGATCAAATAGGGAGAAAAATATACAACGTGAAGGAAAATCTTAGTCCTAATATTCACTGAACTGGCATTTACATTCTTCATATTTTCATTTTCCCCCACTAAAAAAATTTTTTTGTTTGTTTTTCCATTACAGTTGTCTCACTTTTTTCCCCCTCTTGCTTCCCTGCAACCTGCCCCTCCCTTCCTCCACATTCAGTACCCACTCAGTTGCCCCTGTCCGTGGGTCATTTATACATGTTCTTTGACTAGACCCTTCCCCTTCTTACCCCCTTCTCTCCCACCCACCTCCCACCTTGTTACTGTTAGTCTACTTCTGATTACATAGCTCTGGTTCAATTTTGCTCATTTGTTTGTGTTGTTCATTAGTTTCCTGTAATAGGTGACAGCATAAGGTATTTTTCTTTCATTGCCTGGCTTATTTGCTAAGCATAATTCTCTCTAGTTCCATCAATGTTGTTGCAAATGGTAGAAGTTCCTTCTTTCTTTCTGCTACATAGAACTCCATTGTGTAAATGTACCACGGTTTTTTGATCCACTCATCTACAGATGGGCACTTAGGTTGTTTCCAGCACTTGGCTATAGTAAATAGTGCTGCTATCAACATAGGGGTGCATAGGTTCTTTTGAATTGGTGTTTCAGGATTTTTCGGATATAATCCCAGCAATGGAATTGCTGGTTCAAAAGGCAGTTCCATTTTTAGTTTCATGAGGAAATTCCAAACTGTTTTCCAGAGTGGCTGCACCAGTCTGCATTCCCACCAGCGATGCACCAGGGTCACCGTTTCTCCGCGTCCTCTCCAGCACAAGTTGTTTGTTGATTTGTTGATGATGGCCGTTCTGACTGGTGTGAGGTGGTATCTCATTGTGGTTTTTATTTGCATCTCTCTGATGGCTAGTGATGTTGAGCATACTTTCATATGTCTATGGGCCCTCTGTATGTCCTCTTTGGAGAAGTGTTTGTTCAGGTCCTTTGAGCATTTTTTAATTGGGTTGTCTGTCTTCTTGGTGTTGAGTCATATGAGTTCTTTATATATTTTGGAGATCAATCCCTTGTCTGAGATGTCATTGGCAAATATATTTTTCCATATGGTTGGTTTCCTTTTCATCTTGCTGATGTTTTCTTTAGCTGAGCAGAAACTTTTTAGTTTGATGTAGTCCCATTTATTTATTCTTTCACTTATTTCCCTTGTCTTAAGAGATATATCAGTGAAAATGTTGCTACGTGGGATATCTGAAATTTTCCTGCCTGTCTTTTCCTCCAGGACTTTTATGGTATCACGGCTTACATTTAAGTCTTTGATCCATTTTGAATTTATTTTGGTGTATGGTGTAAGTTGGTGGTCTGTTTTCATTTTTTTTGCATGTCCCTGTCCAGTTCTCCCAACACCATTTGTTGAAGAGGCTCTTTTCACTCCATTTGATGTTCTTTCCCCCTTTGTCAAATGTTAGTTGACCATATGAACCTGGGTTTATTTCTGGGTTCTCTATTCTGTTCCATTGATCTATATGTCTTTTTTTATGCCAGTACCAGACTGTTTTGACTACCGTGGCCTTGTAGTATAGTTTGATATCAGGTATTGTGATCCCTCCTACTGTGTTCTTCCTCAAAATTGCTGTGGCTATTCAGGCTCTTTTTTGGTTCCATATAAATTCTTGAAGTATTTGTTCTAGGTCTGTGAAATATGTTGCTGGTATTTTAATACGGATTGCATTGAATCTATAAATTGCTTTGGGTAGTATGGACATTTTAATGATGTTGATTCTTCCCATTTATGAGCATGGTATATGCTTCCATTTATTGGTACCTTCTTTAATTTCTTTCTTCAGTGTTATGTAGTTTTCTGAGTACAGGTCTTTTACCTCCTTGGTTAAGTTTATTCCTAGGTATTTTATTTTTCTTGTTGCTATGGTAAATGGGATTTTTCTTTCAGTTTCTATCTCTGAGTTTTTATTTTTGGTGTATAAAAATGTCTTCGATTTCTTAATATTGACTTTGTATCCTGCTATTTTGCCGAATTCACTTATTAGGTCGAGTAGATTTTTTGTGGAGTCTATAGGGTTTTCTGTGTACACTATCATGTCATCTGCAAATAATGACAGTTTTACTTCCTCTTTTCCAATTTGGATGCCTTTTATTTCTCTTTCTTCTCTGATTGCTGTGGCTAGAACTTCCAAGACTATGTAGATTAGGAGTGGAGAGAGCGGACATCCTTGTCTTGTTCCTGATCTCAGGGGGAATGCTCTCAGTTTTTGCCCATTGAGTATGATGTTGGCTTCAGGTTTCTCATATATGGCCTTTATTATGTTGAGGTGTGCTCTCTCTATTCCCATTTTGCTGAGAGTTTTCATTATAAATGGGTGTTGTACTTTATCAAATGCTTTTTCTGCATCTATTGATATGATCCAGTGGTTTTTGTCTTTCATTTTGTTTATGTGGTGTATTACGTTTATTGATTTGCGAATATTAAACCATCCTTGCATCCCTGGGATGAATCCTACTTGATCATGATGTATGATCTTTCTAATGTGTTGCTGGATCCGGTTTGCCAATATTTTATTCAGGATTTTAACATCTATGTTCATCAGCGATATTGGCCTGTAGTTTTCTTTCTTTGTTGTGTCTTGACCTGATTTTGGAATTAGGGTAATACTGGCTTCATAGAAAGAGTTTGGGAGTCTTCCCTCTTCTTGTATCTTTTGGAACAGTCTGAGGAGGATAGGAGTTAGTTCTTTCCTAAATGTTTGTAGAATTCACTTGTGAAGCCATCCGGTCCAGGGCTTTTGTGTGCTGGGAGTTTTTTGATTACTGGTTCAATTTCACTAGCTGTTATTGTTCTATTCAGACTTTCTGCTTCTTCTTGATTCAGTTTGGGAAGACTATCGGTTTCCAGGAATTTGTTCATTTCCTCTAGGTTGTCAAACTTCTTGCCATACAGTTGTTCGTAATAATTTCTTACAATCTTTTGTATTTCTGTTGTATCAGTTGTGATTTCTCCTCTTTTGTTTCTGATTTTATTTATTTGGGTCCTCTCTCTTTTTTTTCTTGATTAGCCTGGAAAAAGGCTTGTCAATTTTGTTTATCTTTTCAAAGAATCTGCTCCTACTTTTGTTGATCTTTTGAATTGTTGGTTTAGACTCTATGTCATTTAATTGTGCTCTGATCTTGATGATTTCCTTCCTTCTACTCGATCTGGGCTTTGCTTGTTGTTCTTCCTCTAGTTCTTGTAGCTATAGGGTTAAATTTTTTATTAGAGATTCTTTTATCCTTTTTAAGTAGGCCTGTATTGCTATGAAATTTCCTCTCAGGATTGCTTTCACTGTATCCCATAGGTTTTCGGTTGTTGTGTGTTCATTATCATTTGTTTCCAGAAACTTTTTGATTTCTTCCTTGATGTCATTGTTAACCCATTCATTATTTAATAGCATGTTATTCATTCTCCATGAGTTTGAATGTTTTTGAGTTTTTTCCTTGAGGTTGATTTCCAATTTTAAGCCATTGTGATCTGAGAAGATGCTTGATATAATTTCAGTTTTCTTGAATTTGTTGAGGCTTGTTTTGTGTCCTACCATGTGGTCTATCTTTGAAAATGTTCCATGTACACTTGAGAAGAATGTATATTTTGCTTTTTTGGTGTGAAAACTTCTATATTTATCGACTAAGTCCATTTGATCTAGAGTGTTGTTCAGTGCCTCAATATCTTTGGTGTTTCTTTGCCTCAAAGATCAGTCCATTGTTGATAATGGGGTGTTAAAGTCCCCTACTATGAGTTTGTTGCTGTCTACATCTTTCTTGGAGTCTTTCAAAATTTTTCTTACATTTTTGGGTGCTCCTAAGTTGGGTGCATATATATTTATAAGGGTTATATCTTCTTGATGGATTTTTCCAATAAGTATTATGAAATGCCCTTCTTTGTCTCTTTTTATGGACTTTGCTGTGAAATCTGTTTTGTCTGATATAAGTATTGCTACCCCGGCTTTTTTTTTCATGTCCATTTGCTTGAAATACTTTTTTCCAATCCCTTTACTTTCAGTCTGTGTACATCTTTTGTTCTAAGGTGGGTCTCTTGTAGACAGGATATATGTGGGTCATTCTTTCTAATCCATTCAGCTATCCTATGTCTTTTAACCGGAGCGTTTAATCCATTTATATTTAAGGTTATTATCGATAAGTACTTATTCATTGTCATTTTTCCCCTTTGTACTCGTGTTCTTCTCTGTCTGTCTCTGTTTCTTTATCTTCTTAAAGCAGACCCTTTAGCATCTCTTGCATTGCTGGTCTGGTGGAGATGTATTCTTTTAGCCGTCTTTTGTCTTGGAAGCTCCTTATTTCACCTTTCATTTTGAATGAGAGCTTTGCTGGGTATAGTATTCTAGGTTGTAGGCCTTTGTTTTTCATTGCTTGGAATATTTTTTGCCATTCCCTTCTGGCTTGTAGTGTTTCTGCTGAGAAATCTGATGATAACCTTATTGGAGCTCCCTTGTATGTTATGAGTTGTTTCTCTCTTGCTGCTTTTAGGATTGTCTCTTTGTCTTTGAATGTTGCCATTTTAATTATGATGTGTCTTGAAGTGGGCCTGTTGGGGTTCATCTTCATTGGGACCCTCTGTGCTTCCTGGACTTGCATGACTCTTTCTCTCCTCATGTTAGGGAAGTTTTCTGTCATTAGTTTTCAAAGAGGTTTTCTATCCCTTGCTCTTCTTCTTCTACTTCCGGAATTCCTCTGATACAGATATTATTATGTTTCATGTTGTCCTGTAGCTGTCTTAGAAACTCTTCAGTCTTGTTTAGTCTTTTTTCATTTTGTTTCATTGTCTGGGAATTTTTGTGTACGTTGTCCTCCAGCTCGCTGATCTGATCTTCTGCTTCCTCTAGCCTGCTTTTAATTCCTTCTACTGTGTTCTTCAATTCAGAGATCGTATTCTTCATTTCCTCCTGGCTCTTATTGATAGCTTTTATGTCCTTTTTCATGCTCGTGTAATTCTCTGTGAGTTCCTTGTGGTTTTTCTGGAGTTCCTTATAGTTTCCCTGGAGTTCTTTGTAGTTTCCGCTGAGCTCATTTAGCTTCTCCATAATCCATGTTTTAAATTTCATATCTGATATTTTGCTTCCCTCTATTTCATTTAGCACTCTCTCTGAGGATTCTACCTTTCCTTTTGATGGGGAGTTGTTTCTCTGTCTCCCCATTTTCGTGATTTCTATTGTTTGTTGGTGCCTCTTAGAATGATCTGCTCTTCTTGGATCTGCCTCTGGTAGCATCAGATCATGTACCAGACTGGCCCTAGGCAGCCTATTGGAGACTTCCAGTGATCTACTGCCTTTGTCTGTCTTCTTTAGTTGTTAATCTACTCAATCTGTGATTAGCTGTCAGGCTTAAGGACCGTGGATGTGGCAGCTTAATTCCTGTAGGCAGGGCTTTTATTTTCCATTAGTTTGACGCCACTTGGAGGGAATGGTCTGTCTGCTGTACTGGGGCTGAGTCAGCACTGGCTGGTCCTGGGAGGAAGTTAGTATAGCTTCCACTTACTCCTCCACCCTCTTGGATCTCCGTCTGTGTTGTCCTTGATGTTATTTCTTTAATCTGTCTGGTTGTATTTCAGCTACTCTTTGGTGGATCTTTTTCTCTGGTTAGTTGATTGAGAGTCACTCTGCCCACCTTGTCTTGAGATCTTTTGTGGAGGTGCTGCTAAAACATAATCACACAACCCAGGCAAGAAACCCACACCCTCCAATATCTCCCCCAACTACAATCTCACTATAGGTTGCAAATGAGCCCGTATTAATATACTTGTGTAGCTATTGTGACTCTTATTTCGTAGGAGAAACGGATAGGAGTTGTTTTAATTGAAGGAAGGTTAACTTTTGAGCTGCAAGTTGATAGAGTAATAATATTAACAATTGGGATCAAGGTTATGTAAGACAGCAATTAATATTTACACTGTATGTTTGAAAAGGAGGAGAGGGTTACAGTGTGGAGTGAGAAAGTGGAAGTGTATAGTATTAGGATTATATAATTGGTATGTGCTATATGATTAGCGTGGAAGGGAGGATAGACACAACAGACATTCAGGCAGACAGACAGCCAGAAATTGAAGGAGAGGGGTGAGGAGGTTAGAAGGTAGGAAACAGATTGAGAAAGAATTTTTCAAGAATAAAAATACAGAGTAGAAAATAGCAAGACAGGAAGGGAGAGAGGAAAGAGAGAGAGAAAGTAGAGAAGAGAAGGGTAGGAGAGAGAACAAAAGAAGAAGGGGAGGGAGAAGACGGGGTACTGGATTAAAATTTTTAAAAATTATATATTATAAAAAATATTAGGAGATTAAAACATGATATAAAATTGCAAGATAGAGAGAAAGAGAGAATATATAAAGAGAGGAATAAGAGATGAGAAAGCAAGAGGATGGGGGAGGGAAACAACATGGAGAAGGGAAGGAAATCAAGAGGAAGAGGAGATATTAGGGAGGGAATGATTGAAATTGAAGAGTTGACAAAAGATAGGATGAAGGAGAGAAATACAAGAGGTAGAGAAAGAAGTGAGGGGATGGGGTGGAAACAGAGAAGGGGTAAGAATGGGAGGGTGAAGGGAGAGGGGGATAGATTAGAATTATAATTTGAATATTAAAAGATTATAATATAAAGTGGAATAGGGAGAGAGAAAGAAAGAGAGAGAGAATACTTATAGGGAGACAAGGAAAATAAGGGCAAGGGATGAAAGAAAAACAAACGTAGACTGAAGGGGGACAAAATAAAGAAAGAAATTTAATAAAATTGAAGGTGCTTAGTGCAGAGTAAGGAGAGAGAGAAAAAGGAAACGGAGGGAGGACGAGGATAGGGGGAGGGAAGGGGATTGGAAGAAGGGAATAGGAAGGAAAGGGAGAGAACTTAAAATTTAAAAATTAACAAAGAATAGGATGCAGGGGAGACATGCTAAGGGGAGAGAAGGGAGGGAAGAGGAGGGGAGAAAAGGAGAGAGAATAAGAAAGGACGGGAGGGGCAGTTAGAGAGAGAGTGAGAAATAAAAGAATGAGAGGATTTTAACTGAATTCAACTTTTAGGCACAGTCTCTGGGTATTTTTGGTTTGTTTGTTTTTTTGTTTTTCCTTGCTTCCTTCCTGAGTCCGCCCCTATTCAAAATTCCATGAGTTTCAAATCTTTTCTGGTTGGTTGGCTGGCTGTGGGAGGGTTCTGCTTGATTCTGGGATTGCTAGTCTTTTATTCGTGGGCCTACCACCGCTCTGCTGTGAGCTGCGTTTAGTTGTCCCCTCCTGAGGCACCCTCAGCCTTCCTCAGGCTTGTCCAGCTACTCCTTCCCACTGTTCGTCCAGCCTGTGCCTGCCAGCAATCCCCGCCCTGCCTCCAGTCCTGTCTCTATTCCCAGGCTACAGCTTCTGCTCTCTTCCCTTTCTATATGCTTGCGCACCCTACCTCTCTGCCTATCTCAAGATCATCCCTTTGTTCTCCAGGACTCTGGCACAGTCGGTCAAAGTGCCAGGCCCAGTGGCACTTTCCTGCCCAGGGCCTCTCCCGTAGTCTGGAGTTCTGCAGTGGCTTTCCCGCGTGGGCTCTTCTCCTTGCCCCAAAACTGTCTCTATTCCGAGCCACAGCTTCCGCTGGCTTCCCTGTCTATAGGCCTGCGCGCTCTATCTCTCTTCCCGCCCCAGCACCGTCCCTTTGTCCTGCAGGATTCTAGTGTGGTCGGTCAGCGCAGGGCTCTCCTACCCAGGAGTTCTCCCCCAGTCTGGAGCTCCGCAGCAGCCTTTCCCTGCAGGCCCTTCTCCCCACCCTAAAACCGTCTCCACTCCAGAACCACCGCCTCCACTCTCTTCCCTACTTACACACCCTGCGCGTCCTATTTCTCTACTAGCCCCAAACCCACCTTTTGTTCTTTGGGATTCTATCGCGATTGCTCAAAGCGCCGCAGGCATGCACTTTTCTCTTGCTCAGGAGCTCTCCCCTGGTCCGGAGTTCCACAGCAGCTTTTCTGTGTGCCCGGTCTCCTTGCCCCAAAACTCTCTTTGTTCTGTAGGGCCCTAGTGCAAGTGCTGTGCTCGCCCGGAGTGCCGAGCTTTCGGTCAGAGGTTGCAGCTGAGGAGATTTCCCTCTAGACTCATATCACACAGTTTCTCCCAGTCCTGGTTGTTCACTGTTCTCTCACTGCTCTGGCTTTTTCAGCCAAACCCTCTCCCTAACTCCCTACAAGAATTCACTTATCAGTGTGCCCCTAGCAGGGGGAGCCTCCAAGCAGCTCTTGGCTAGTGAGCTCTCCGACTTGGTACTGCAGACGCACCGAATGACTCAGCCTGCAGTGTGTGGTAAACCCCTCCACCCTCCTCCATGCTGCTCCCACGCTCTCTTCCCTTTTCACACTATCGGAGATCCATACTCACTCAATCACTCCTCTCCGCATTCATTCCTGGAGTCTCTCATTAACAGGAGCAAGCAGAGAACACTGCCCCTACTCCGCCGCCATCTTCCCCTCCTTCCAAGAATTCTTTTCCCTAATTCTTGACTCACAGAATTCTCAGAAATCATGTTGATTTCAAACAGTAAACTTTGAAACATACTGATACGCAACAATAGATCAATACAACATACTGAAATGTTTTTAAAAAAATGTTTTTGAAGAAAAACAATCCCACAATTGCATAACCAGAAGTCATTTACCCAAGGCACTTTCTGTGTTTCTATGTATTTCTTGCATTTTATCCAATTCCCCAGTCCTTCTCCATTCACAATCCTTGAGTTAGGGTCATGTTGTTCAGTTACCCCCTGTGTCAGAGTTTTAAAGTCAAGCCACATTGTAGTCACTGGTCAGGTTACGGATAGCTGACTTAGATCAGAAATGGGTCCTTGAGGATAAGTTGGCCTGGCACATGGTCACCCTATTTGGGAAATAACTCCTGCTACTTTGGAAGATATGGGAGAATTGGGATTGTGTTATTCCCTGTTTAATATCCCATCTCTTGGTCTCCTCATGCTGAAAAAAGTACACTAAGCCTGAACTTCTGTTTGGTGCCAAGGTCCCTGCTTGCTCAGATATTAGTATAGATTCCCCATCATTTTGGGAATGCTGTATGTGAGTCACAGAGACCAACAGGAATAAAGGTGACCAAAACCCTTGCCTCCAACAACACAAAACATTTGCCTTTAATGTGTTAAAGAGACTTTTGGTTTTTCCAGTGTTGGAGGCGTGGCTATTATTCTGGGGCATTTTTATCAGGCTTCGACAAACTTCTGGATAACTCATAAATTGAGTTTGGATACAGATATGAAAATTTTCTTATCATTGGGAAAACAAATTAAGTCTAAGAGAATTGCTTGAAATTGCCAAGACTCCAAAGAAATCTCTCTATCTATACATAGTGCAAGTCAGGATCAAGGACAGCACCTTGTCATAACTCCACCTGCAACTAGCATTTCAGGATTTTTTTTTTTTAATTTGGGGCTTCCTCCCAGAAGAGGTCACACGGCCTCATGGTTTTTCCCACATCTGACATGCCTCTTTCGCTATTTAAAAAAAATGAAACCCACCCCCAGCCAAAAACTGTCATTTCCTAAAGACACACCTAGAGAATGAAATGCTATTGTAGGAGGTAGAACATGGACCTTATATAATTAATAAGCACAGGGTTATGTCTTTTCCAATAAGTACTCTCTGGCTAAAAAAGTCAATTCATGGTATTAAAAATTAAATATACATGCCAAAACTGCTATAGATTCATCCTGGGCAACCCCCTTCTTCCCATCACTTCATGAGGTTTAATCTTTCTGGTCAAAAGAACCAGAGAAATTGGTGATTTCACAGACTTTTCTGGGAATAAAAGAGAAAAAAATTCACTCCCATCCCCAGAAAAATGTGGCTTTTCCCAGATGAAACTTATTGTCCAAAGCTGCATAAAAATAACAATAATAATAATTTAAAAAAACTTTTGATGAATTTGATTTAATGTTTACAAAATGCATTTATTAAACAGACTTATTGCTATTGAAATTTTCCACTGTGGATCAGTTATAAAGCAGTTGGAGTAGGAGGAACAACTCTCACCCTGGACATAACCATGAACTTGGTGAACTCCATCTCTGGCACCTCGAGGTTTCCTTTCTCAACCCATTTCTTTTTTTCTAAGAGCTTCACTGTTTTGTTCATGGCAAGAGGGTCATCCGGTGCCCACCCACTACCAACTCCATTATGCCAGAACCACACAGCAGGTGTTTATCACTGAAAGTGAATTTCATGCTAAAGATTTTTTTTTATTAATTACAGAATAAGAGAGGTGGAGGTGGAGTTCCCCAAGCACTGCACATTACATCATAAAAAATGATGCCAAGTCTTCTCATGTGGAGGGCAGTCTAAAGGCAGAGAATTTTATGGGGTATTCCTGTGGAATCTGATGAAGCAGTGGTTCCCAAATGATAAACTCCATGGGATCTATTTTCTTAAAGAATGCTAAGAATGCAGCTACTGCCATGAGGAGGGGAGGGAAGGTCTGGGATATTTTATTTTTATATTAGAAGAAAAGCTTTCTTACTTGAAAATGTTGTTAAGCAGTGTGACTTTAAATCATAAAACACTATGGTTCCACCAAAGAACTCGTAGATCAAGTAGACAGAAGAAAAAGACTTAAATATAATATGTTAGATTTCAAAATAATACTGGAAATATTCACAGAAGGAAAACTCTGACTCCAAAAAACCTCCGCTGCCTTGCGGCATACCTCTTCAGGGGAAAGGCTAAGGGAGTAAACCCCAACAGAAAATCTGGAGCCGGAGTCCCTAAGGCGGTTTGACGTTGTAGTCAACACCGGCAACTCCTGCAGCGCACCTGAAGCCAAGCTGTATTGACTCCGTCTTTCCCTTGGACCCTTCAGCTGCGAAGAGAGGGGGGGTCTGCTGCATGGGCAACAGCAGACCCTCCATATCACCCTGCCCAGGCTCTGTAGCTTCAGCTTCACTGGAGAGGACACTCCAGCGTCACCACAAGATGTTGATTCAACACGGGAGGAGACAGATACCGTGTCACTCCCGAGTTGGACTGCACAGCCATTCTCGGCGGTGCAGATAGACTCTTAAGAAGCTACACCATCGTCTCTCGAGACGGATGGCTGCCGACGACGACTGGAAATATTAATATATATTATACATGTATACACTTTTCCATACATACATACACACACATATATAAGTACACATGACAGATGACAGATAGGATGAATGGATAAACAGACAAATAGATTAGATAGATGGGTAGGTGGATAGGTGATACATAGATGGTAGATAGATAGATAGATAGATAGATAGTTAGGATAGGTGGTGGATAGATAATAGATAGAGAGATAGAGAGATAAATAGATGATAGACTTCCTGAACTGAATGGTGTTAGTGAGGTTAGTTGTTGAAGAAATGTTAAGATTTGAATGGATATGTTTAATTTGGTCTCATCAATTCATTAAACAAAAGCATCATGCTGGGCAGCGCTAGGACTAGGAAGTCCCTCAAATAAGTAAGCATGGCCACTGCCCTCAAGATACTTTAGTCCAGTGGGGAAGCAGACATTAAAATTGATAGTCACGGGTATCTGGTCAAATCTATCGAAATACTTTTCCTGGATGGGGCTAGAGATGCATTGCAGAGCATACACTTCCAATCAGACATGCAAGCATCCCCAAGTCCAGCATTTTCTCCCTTCCTGAGCAATGAGTCTTACACTCCAGGGTTCAGTACATGTCTTTTTTTCCACTCACACCCAGTAATTGTTCTCCAAGCTCCAGTCCAGATCCAGTAAGTTGGGCGCATATGTGACTCCAACTTCAGGAAAAATTATGGCTGCAAATCTTTAAAACCAGGCTAGTTCAGTGTATCCCACCCTCACTGAGTCCAATTTCTTTTGTACAAAGAGAACTCATTTGGGACACTGCTGTCCCTCCAGTGTCTCGCAATTTGATGGAGGGGGGATGCTGTAGGGGGCTGAGTTCCTTCACTCCCAAAGGACTCTGCTCCTTAGGAAAATCCCTGCCTTTTTCCAGCATTACATATTCCAAAGGGCAGAACAGCCTTGTTAACATAGAGAAAAAAATATGAAAAGATGATTCAGTGATTCAGCTCCCCCTCACTTACCTAATCTGGAGTTACTTGTGTCACCTCCATATGGCTAAGAGGAGGAAATCCCATGACGTTTTCTCATAATTAGGAAAATCTGCTTCACAGTGACTAGTTTCCCACTCCCAGATTTGTAGAGAGAGTCATGTTTAAAAAAATTTTTTTTAAATTCCACTAGCATGTTTCATACACAAATTATTAAGTAATTATAGTTGTGGTAAGTGTTATACAACACACAAGCACAAGGTGATGTGAATGAATATAACAAAACTCTAGTGTGAAGGTGATGGTGATGGTGAAAACTTGAGGGTACAGAGGAAGAAGGCTTTCCCTGGAGGGACAAAGAATAGGTTAAGGGACTTAATGAGTGAGTAGAAGTTGGCCAGGTTAGTGGAGGGGCAGGCATTAAAGTGTGCATAAAGGTCTGCAGTGAGGAGCTGGCTTGTTAAGGCAATTAGAATATAAAAGTGACAGAGACCCAGGATCAAGCTGGAGAGGGGTCCTGGCCAAGTCCTGAAGGTGTGCGTGGACTACCTATCCACCTACTACACGCTTGTGTAGAGTCCAAGAGAAGATGGATAAAGCAGAGGGCTAGCAGAACTTCTGGGAGCACAGGTTTACATAGCTGAGACAAAGTCTCCACTGGCCACAGAGGTAGAAAAATAAGAATAGCATTGTTAGAATAACAAAACTCCTGGTTTTCCTAGAACAGCCCTAGATGATACCTGTTGTTATTTCCTCTTTCAGTATAGAAAACATCCTGGTTTACTACTTTCAAATGATTACTAGTAGTGTTACACGACAATAACAGCAATAAAGTGTAAAAATACATGAGAGAAAGAATGAGAGAATAGAAAAGCACATGGAACGACATGTTTAAAATAAATGAATCTGGGTTTTTTAATTTCCCATTGTTACTGTAACCAATTACACAAACTTAGAGCTCTAAAATGACATAAGTTTATTCTCTGCAGCTTCTGGAGGCCAGAAGTCTGAAATTCGTTTCAGTGGGCTAAAGTCAAGGGATCAGCAAGGTGGGTCCTCTGGAGGCTGTTCAGGGAAGATCTGTTCCCTCATCAGCTTCCAGTGGCTGCTGAACTCCTTGGCTTGTGGCCACTTCCTCTGTCTTCAAAGTACATCATTCCAACTTCAGCCAGTATTGTTATGTCACCTTCTCCTCTTCTGCAGTCAAATCAACCTCTGTCTCCCTCTTATAAAGGAGACATTTAGGGCCCAGCTGGATAATCTAGGATAACTCTCCATCTCACAGTCCTGATGTAATTACAGCTGCAAGCTCCCTTTTTGCTCTATGCAAATGACACACACAGGTTCCAGGAATTAAAACCTGGATGTCTTCAGGGATTATTATTCATCCTACCCCACTGAACAAAGAGAACATATGCATTCTTTGTACTTTTTTTGGTCTTTTTCTTATAAATTTGAAATTATTTTAAAATAACACGTTTTTAAAAATTAAGTTTGTAAGACAAACTATACCATTTCCCTAGAAGAAGGAATGAATATATTTTCCTTTATTCAGACCCTTCAATCATCTTCTCCCCTTATTTCATGAAAAATAGATATTAAATCATACATGTCCATGAGCATCTTGATTCTAACACCCACATACTCAATTTTATTTTAAAGGCAAATGCTAACGTGTGATCCCCACTGCTGTTTTTAAAAGGCTGAGAAAAATCTTTAAGGAAAGCTTCTCCAGCACTGAAATGTACAAATTTAATATTGTCAGAGGAGGCAAATTTCTACAATCTCACAAAGCCTCTAATTATTAAAGGGCTAATAAAAAGTCTTGAGGGCTTCTTTTCCCCTTAATATTCTCTCCCACACAGTGAAGTAGCAATCCAACATAATTATAAATGTCTGTTTGCATCTGCTCTGAGTATCTAAACTTTGCCACTATTTATGCATACCTTCAATTTGAGCTTCTTCAATGCTTTCTCAATAACTCATGACACTTTGGTCATCCCTAGTCTCTTGTCCCCTCATATTTACTCAGACAAAAACCTCTCCTTCCTCTCAGCCTGTATTCTTTACTCCAAATTGCTCATGAACTCTACTTGCTGAACTCTCTTGTATTACTGTTACCTTATAATACTATTATTAAGGCCTCTGTGTGATTGGAAGGACAGAGGGACCAAAGAGAACAAACACATCAGCCAGGTTTCAAAGAGCTAAAACATCAACACGAAGATCCTATGAGCCTCCTCTTCCCCCTGCATAACCCACTCTTGGACTAGTCAAGAAGATTCCTCACTTCCTGCCAAGATGGAGGCCTAGATTGGCATGCTCTGTCTCCCTCCACAACTAAGAAGGAATACAACTACCAAAAAAAACAGAAATAACCATAAGTTCCAGAAAATAAAGCTACATGGAAATCCAACATATGAAGTTATAAAGAAGTGGTTCTCATCCAGATGGGTAGGAGGGGTGAAGCCAGGGCAGAGAGGTCAAGCTGTGCTGGCAGTGGCAGCTGTGGCAGCGGCAGCAGGATGGCAGTAAGTACAGACACCTGTATTTAAAAAGAGGTGAGAAACACCTGGGGAGCACCCCCAGCTACAGACCAAACCTGTCCAATGCCACAGAAGGCAGACTCCCATTGCTTCAGACTGTGAGGTCCGGAGGGGGTGGGGGTGAAGGAGGAGGCTCCCAGTCTCTGAGCAGAGAGTAAATGGCAGGAACCCATCTTGGACCTCTGCCCCTACACAAAGTGCCATAGTGTGGTGAGAAGGGTTGCCTGGTAGTGACGAATGCATGGGATTCTGACCCCTATTGTGTAGGAGGTGTGACAGCCCTGCCCAGGAAGCAAAGGTAAACACAAAACTGTCAGGATGGCACAGATCATGATAGAGATCCCAGTGACGCAGCTAACCTGACAGCAAATATCTAATCTAACGAAGCAGCAGATAGGAAATCTTTCTGAGGCACAGTTCAGAGCTTTGGTTATAAAAATGCTTACAGACCTAACAGCAGATCTAAAACAAGATGGGGAAGAAATAAAGGCTAGTACTGCTGAAAGTAATGAAAACACATACAAAACTAGTGGTGAAGGAAAGAAAACCAAGGATGAAATCAACAAATCAAAACACAGGGAAGAAACAAACAGTCAACCAGTGCAGGAAGAGGAAACAAAAAGTGAGGAAAATGAGGAGAGGCTCAGAAACCTATGGAACAGCTATAAGCAGGCCAACATCCAAATCATAAGGTTGCCAGAAAGTGAAGAAGAAGAACTAGAAACTGAAAAATTATGTGAAAAAAATAATGAAACAGAACTTCCTTAACTTGGGGAAGGAAATAGACTTACAGGTCCAGGAAGCACATAGAGTTAAAAAAAAAAAACTGGACCCACGGAGAACCATACCACGACACATTATACTCAAAATGTCAAAAATTAAGGATAAACAGAGAATCTTAAAAGCAGCAAGAGAAGAAGAGGATTACATACAAAGAGGTACTAATAAGACTATCAGCTGATTTTTTTCAAAAGAAATTCTGCAGACAAGAAGAACTGGCAATAAATATTCAAAGTAATGAAAAGCAAAAACTTACAACCACAATTACTCTATCCAGTGAAGCTGTCATTCAGAATAGAAGGGCAGAGAAAATGCTTCCAGGACAAAGTAAAATTGAAGAAGTTCATCAGATCCAAACCACTGTTATATGGAATGTTAAAGGGACTTGTTTAGGAGAAAGAGGATCAAAACTATGAACATTAAAGTGAAAACTGTATCACAACAACCGAAAACAGAAGCTAAGGAATCAAAACAAAGGCAAACTAAGTAGGCAATGAGAGCGGGAAAAGAATTATAGGTACAGGGGATATTTTGGTGGGAGGTCAACAGGGAGGGGGAAGGGGGTAAAGGGAGGGAGATGGTACAGGAATTAAGAAGTATAATAGGAGGGAGTAGAGTAGATAGGAAGATGTTGAGGAGAACTATATGTACAACCAATGGGCATGGACTAAGGGGGGGGACAACTGGGGGGAGGGGGACACTGGGTGGAGGGGAACAAAGGGAAAAGAAATTGGGACAACTGTAACAGCATAATCAATAAAGCATGTTTTTTAAAAAAGAAGATTTCTCATTGTAGATCCTCAAGCAACAGTTCTCAGGGAGGAAGAAGGAGTTGGAAAACCAGGCAAGGCTCAGAAGCTGCCCCCAGCTGGAGTGGAGGTGGAGATTGGACAGAGCTGGATGTGGAGCCCTGACAAAGACAGTGTTTCAGGTGGATATAAATAGAAACTCCAATTTGGGGAAAACAACTCCATTCTAGGTAAGGATGGGGCAAACTCATAATGAAACATTACAAAACCTGTGTAAGCAATTAACTGAAGAAAGTGATTTGAATCACAAAAACAAAAAAAGGAGAAAAGATTTTGACAAACTGCCAAATAAATAAGGGCTATTAAATGTAGAGTAACAGCCCTGGCCAAGTGACTCAGTTGGTTGGAGCATCATCTTATACACCAAAAGGTTGTGGGTTCAATCCCCACTTGGAGCACGGACCAGAGGCAACTGATTGATGTTTCTCTCTCACATTGACGTTTCTCTCTTCCTCTCTCTCTAAAATCACTAAGAACAACAATAACAACAAAAAATCTTGGGGTAAGGATTTTAAAAATTAAATATAGTGTAATAAAGATATTTTGCAACTTGTTTCTATATAATATATGCATAAGAAAAGAAAGTCCTGGGGATTTTTGCCCCATTTATCATTGAACAAGAATTGTTTTTTTAATGTTTTATTTCTCATCATTGGACAGACCAGTGGATTACTGTTCAGAAGCCCTTTTCCAGGACCACCTTGCCTCAGTTCAAAAGTCATTCACTTACCTGGTTGCAAATGCTTTAGGCTCCATCCTGCAAATGCCTTTTCTATGATCATTCCCAAAATCAAGGGGGGAAAGCATGATATGCTCAATATGTTTAAATATTTTCATCTTATCTTTTTAGCTAGGCTGTCAACTGAATGTTTGTGTTCACCCCCTCTTTGCCAAAGTTTATATGTTGAAATTATAACCTGTAGGAGGTATAGCTTTTTGGGGTAGATTAAGTCATAAGGTTGGAACCCTCATGAACAAGATTAGTGCTGTTATGAAAAAAGACCCCAGAGAGCCCCTTCCCCCTTCCACCATGTGAGGACACAAACAGAAAACAGTCTATGAATCAGAAAGCAGGTTCTCACCAGACATAGAATCTGTGGGCACCTTAATCTTGGAATTCCAGCCTCCAAAAATGTGAGAAGTATGTTTCTGCTATTTATAAGCCACCCAGTCTATCATATTTTGTTAGAACAGCCCAAATGGATTAAGACAAACTACTTCATAACAATTACACTCATTTATTTGATGAAAGACACCCTAGTGACTATAATGCTTCAGATACTTCCCCACTGATATTTTAACATGAACCTGGTAACTGTAACAACTAGCTAACCGTTTATACAAAAGCATTATCAGCAAGGAGAAACAAAGTTAGCAGTTTCCTTTGTGCAGAAATTACCATTCAGGTCTCTGCCATTTTCTAATTTGTAGAATTGCATAGGAGGTTCATTTCGTGTCTTCAGGACATCTTTACCGTAATCTAGACTTAAGGAATGCTTAGGTAACCAGAGGGATTTTAACCTTTGCCCTCTTTAACCTTCATCGCTTCTCAGATCAAAATCACAGTCCATGCAGTTGACTAGCTGGCGCCCAGACAGGTTTCCTTAGTATCCCTTTGGCCTGCAGGATATTTCTACAAGGTAGCTGCAAGCAGAAGGTGAGCTCTGGCTTTATCTGACTATGTGTCAAGGTGAGTTATGACAACTTTTTTTTTACTTCAAAACCCAGACACTGATACTTCCTATCCTCTCATTTTCAAAGTGAAAATAGACTTCCTCCTCTTCTTCACAAAAAAGGAAAAGATCTCTAAATTGTTCAATCAAAAAAAGGACAACCATCTTTTAATTTAGATGGATATGAATATTAATAAGCTCTTAGTGTGTTATATAACCATGTCTTATAGAAAAAATATTTTCCATTAAGATGTTAGTGTTCAACAGAAAGGGGACTATTGCCAAACCAGCTTCAACTGATCTGAAGAGGCACTGGGATTTTTAGGTTTCCAGCCATAGTGATGAGGTTAGTGAAGGAGGCTAACTCTGTCTGTGCATGTTGTTCTTGGAGACCCATTTGTGGGGTTTCTCTCGGAGGCAACTGATGTTCTGTGTACATTTTTTAAATGGCTGCTGTGTATTTTAACTGGTAAGAGCTGCTGAAAGCCAAGGCTGATGCTGCAATGTAATAAATATTAAACTATAATATAATAAATATACAGATCTATAATAAACTCCTCAAAACATAGAGTAAATTTGTAAATGACTTATCAACATGGATTTTATATCACCCATCCAACATACCTTTTTATTTATATATATGTCTGACCATATGAAATTCAAACAGTGCTTGCTCAAACACACCAAGTTTGAAAGCAGGTTGCTTCCTCCTGAGGGCTGTGAGGGAAATCTGATCCACGCCTCACTGAGTTTCTGGTGGTTTTCTGATAAGTTTCGGTGTTCCTTGGCTTATAGAAGCTTCACCCCCATCATTTCATTGATGTTCACCTGGCATTCTCCCTACGTGCATGTCTCTGTGTCCAAATTTCTCCTTTTCACAAGGGCACTAGTCCTATTGAATTAGGGGCCTACATACTGCAATATGTCCTCATCTAAACTAATTACATCTGCAGGGACTACATTTCCAAATAAGGTCATATTCTGAAGTACTAGTGGTTAGGACTTCAACCTCTGAACTTCGATGTGACACAATTCAGCCCAAAACATGTAACATCCATTTCTCATCCTTTAAGACACTTAGAGAAGTCAATTTCACCACTAAGTTTGCTAGAACATTTTAGTCATCCACCACCTCACCACACACTGTGGGAGCCTCCAGAGGGCTTGTCTTCCTAAGCAGAACTCCACCACTGCACCCCAGTCTGAGTTCTCCCCCATGTTAAAAAGTGTCAATCTGATAACCAGCGGTATTTTCTATTGAGATGTAAGACTTATCCTCTTATTTCCTTAACTCCCAAGAGTGAGTATCTAATCTAATTGCTGCAAAGGTATGGGGAGCAGAGGGGATAAGCACTTTTTCCTGGTTCCCTTAAAACCATACGTCAAAGGTCACACCTATGCTCAGTGCCAGCTCTCAGCCCTGAACTCATGCCCATCTCTATTCTTTCCCACATGAACATTGCATCTGGCACTCCTTATATCTCCCTTGCCATTGCTGAATCCCAATTGTTTTTCAAGTGACCCTTAGTTCCTGAAAGAAGCCAAACTTTCAATACTTCTTCAGAACCTACCTGTGTTGAGCACTGGTTAACCTTTAAATGCATCCCATGAGGTATTCATGATGTGGCTGTGTTCCTCTTGCAAGAGACATGAGCAGCTTGGCACTTTCATTTTTACATGACTCACTTGGGAACAAGCTGTGCGACCGGCAACTCTGCATTCAGGACTCATAGTGTTCAGGAACTGTGAATCCTCAAACAGAATTCTAGTCTCAGTGCCTAAAAAAAGTAATCTACTAAAATAAAATCATTATATTCGCTCCCTTGTTAGTGTAAAATGATAGAGTTGCCAACTAAAAGAATAAAAGTTCCTTATAAACAACTAAGATTGTTTACAAAAATGGGATAACATAATTAAAAGATATCTTATCAACAACTTTGATGGGGGGAGGACACAAATGACACCCCCAAAAGTATTCTTTTTGTGAATTAACCATTAAGAGGTCTATGAGTTATTAGACATTAATCCATTGTATTCTTGATGTTCTTTTGGTCCTTCCAATATTATTTAACATACTGAAAAATAGCACATCTTTATAAAAATACTGTTGTATAATTTATGCTGTTTTTTTAAAAAAATGACACTCTGACATCACAAATATAAATGTAACATTAATCCACACAACAAACCCCAGACTGCTCAGAGAGAATAGCAGATACTTAAATAAAGATCTATGATATTTAGTCAACTTGTCTCCCTTGCTTTTCAGTTCATCCAGAAAATTCACAGAATAACCCCCTTTACCATAGGCCATTACAGGTTGTCCCTGATCCATTAGAAGAATCTGGGCTCATGATTTTCCTTCTCTGTGTGTCATCCTGCAGTGCTGAGGCTTAGCAGGTTGCTGGTTTAGAATCTGAATTCCCACAGCCAGGCCCCTGTGCAGACGTTTCAGCACAAAGGGAGAAGCGCAGTCACTGCTCCCCAAAGGGAGCGGCTGCAGGTCTGTCCCACTCACCTGAACCAGCAAACCAAGTTTTACAACTGCTCTGGCAATAGGAATCAAAACTCTACAGCATTTAAAAATAATAATTTAGAAATAACTTTCAGCTTTTACTCTCCTTTTTTAAAAAGGTATTTTAAAATGCCTAAGGAAATTTAGAAAACTGCAATGGCTACCTTTCTAATTAGTGTTATAACAGAATGGTATATTTACATTTATTTTCCTTTAAATAAATACACATATATATGTGATTAAATTGCATGTCAATTCACATTCTTTCTGCCAACACTGGGGAACATCTTTTTCAACAAAGCATTCATGGACTGTAATTGAAGTTTCATTTTGCCTAGCACTAGCATTCCAGCAACATTCTGGATATATGTGTATATGTGTAATATATATATATCATATATATCATATACATGCCATACATCTCATTCATATATATATATATATATATATATATATATATATATATATATATATATATATGGAGAGCAGAGGGGATTTCAAATTAATATATGCTCACATATATTTTGTTTGTGTCATTCAAAATAAAATACACTTGAAGTAAAGTCACCTTAATAATAAAAAATAAAATTGAAAAAAGGCAGTCAATAACTTGACTCATGGTTATTAAAAAACAGTAGTGTCTTTCAAGTAAATGTGGTTTTTTTTCAGTGGCCAGATATAATTTCTAAGTGCTTATTACCCACCTGAGCATACAGATTTTAAATACCTTGTTCTCTTATATCCACTTTATCACATCAGTTCTTTCAGCAATTTCCTTGTAAATTAGATTTGTGCTACTGCTCTCTCCTGCAAAGCACTGAACCAAGAACTGTGGTAATCTCAATTGCCTTTCATGCCAGATTTAACCTTATGATACATGCATTAAATACAGATTAACATCTTGTCTCTGAGAAAGTTACATTTAGTAGACCAGCCAAAGTTTCATTAAAATATAAATCAATACAATTCATGAAAGGAAAACTAGCCAGGTAGAGAATCTTTCAGGAAAATATATTGCTCCCGCTCAGCCACTAAGCTCACAGGTAAAGTGGGCTTTTAGTCAGGACAATGAACCAAATGGATTGTCCCAAAGTTATGGAAATGAACAAAATGGACTTTTCCAGGCCCACAAATCTCAATTTTGTAACTGATTATTCAAAATGAACGTAGGGAATCTGAATTCATTCAAGTGATCTCCTAGGCTGTATTTCAGTGGATGATACTTTAGATTTACTTCAGCATTTGTTTAAAAAAACACAAGAACTGGAGTGCAATTTCATCAGGAAACTAATTCCTCTGAGGAGTCCACCCTATGGCAAAATGAAACTTGCTCTATATTTCAGAACAGATGTGCAGTCCTGTAATTTCATGGTCTCAGTTAGATGGATCTTTTCATTATTTCCCAGAGCAGGATAAATGCAATTACCACAGGAGAGGTTCTGTCCCTACTCCTTCTCCTGGATGACAGAGGAATTTCAGTAAGACCCCAAGTAGTAAGAGTGAAATCAGTTAGGGACAGGGACAGAAAAGAAACTAAAACTGCTATTTCTATCAAAATAACAGCTACACAAAAATATAATCAATATGTTGGAAGAAGTGAAAAAAAAAAAAGAAAACCACAGATATTTTTTTAAGTCACATCGCTAACTCTAAGTCCTTTCTACTCTCTTGGCATTATTGTACCCCTTTTCTGTAATTCAAGTCATGTAAAAATCATTCCTCTTTTGTTATTTCAGTATCCACTGGAGATCCAAGCCATCAAGCTTTCTATAACCCAGGTTCTTTTCCCAACACTGAGAAATGTAATTCTTAGACTTGAGGGCAGAAATTGCTTTTCCATATGAGTTGGGCCATCGGAGAAATTTACTTCGTGATTGCTAACAGACTGACATCACTCATTTCTTAGTTTTTCTGTAAAATAAATGTTTTTACACTCCTTTGTTTCAATTGAATATTTGCAAAGTAAACTAGAACCTTTATGGTAAAATGCAATGGAAAAATTATTATAGGTTCAAGTTCTAGCCACAGAATGAATACCTGTTGCTTCCAAGTAAGCCATGGACACATTTCTTTACCTGTCTTAACCCAAATTGCTACTTAGATGACCTTTCCTAGTGAATTGACAGGTCTTTTGATGCTGTTGTATGGCAAAAATGATGATAGATATAAGATTAATCACTCCCATAATTATATTTTTGGCTAATTAGAAATACCATTTCAGTAACATAGAATATTTCCACTGATATATTTATGAAATAACTGTGCGTTTAGTTGGAAAAAATCAAGCTCTACAAATGAATCATGCTAAGGTAAATCATTTTCTAGATCTGGTCTCCGTAGAGACCAGTTTCTGAGCCCTAGGAAAGAATTACCCAAGACCACTGCAGAAATCGTTCTGTGGTAGCTCTGGCCACCATGGCTCATTTGGTTTGGCATTGTATTGCAAGGTAAAGGGTCACCAGGGCACATGACTGAGTTGCAGGCCTGGTCCCTGGTTGAGGCTCATGTGAGAGGCAGCCAATTGATGTTTCTCTTTCTCCCTCCCTTCTCCACCCCTCTCTAAATAAATATAAACTTTTTTAAAAAGAAAGAAATAGTTTTGTGATAATCACAAGACTTGACTTCTTGGAGTTATTTGCACAAGCTCCCTAACATACCTTAAGTTTGATGGTATCACAAGTAGAAATAATAGAAACAAAACCTATAGAAATATGTTCAGGCCCCTTACCTTTGGTTATGTACATAAATGTAAGTTGAAATACCGCCTGTGAATAACCTTCATGTTTAGGTGCCCATATCCAATACTGAGAAATTAGTATTCTCAACTATATAAGGTAAAAGGCCAGAAGAATTGTGCAAAGTGCCCTAACATAATGTGAAGCTTTGGGGTCAGATACTATAGAAAAGATTTCCCTTGTTGGTCTTCTCTCATCCCAGCCTTAACTAATTAACTTCTATTCATGACCTTCCCTACTTGGCCTTAGAAGAGAAAGATGTGCCTAATGGACTAAGGAGAAAAATTAAGAGCAGAGGTTCTTTATGGTGAGGATGGGAGAGAAGAAGGCTTCTGCTCTAAGCTGAAGGATACCCAGACACAGTTCCTACTAGAGGGGTTTTCAGAATGGATTTTTAAGTATAAGTTTCAAACTACAAACTATTCAAATGCAAGCTATCAGAAGGTAAGGATTTTTTTATTGCTCTGTATCTTTGAAATAGACACTTTTCCAGAATATCTAGAAAGGAATACTTAAATTTATATTCACATTCCTTATGCAAGGGATTAATATGACCATGCTAAATGCAAATACATAACAGCACTTCTACATTTCAGAATGTTTTCTTTTTTCTTTTTTTCCCTTTTTTATTGTTTTTTAATTGCTCTTTTTTCCATTACCATGTAGTCCTGTTATCACCTCTTACACCACAATTACCATACTGTCGTCTATGTCCATGAGTCCTTTTTCATTTTTGCTCAGTCCCTCCACAACCTTCCCCCCCCCTTAGCTGCTATTCTGCTCTCTATTTATGAATCTGTCTCTATTTAGCTTGTTAGTTCAATTTGTTCAAGTCCACATGTGAATGAAATCATATGGTATTCATCTTTCTCATTTGAGTTTTTTCAAAGAATAATTCTTCCAGAAAAGTATAAGGTTCCTGTAAAATATTTATATATAATTATGTTTAATAGATAGGGTAACTGAGTACATAATGTTAGTCAGCAATTTATTATTTTCAGCACCATGTACCAATTTTTTAAGTTCTTAGGATATTCTATCCAAAATTAAGAATATAAATTCACAGAACATGAAGAACAAATAATGCTTTCCTTTGTTTTTATACCACTACCCAGAGCAATATGTGAATCAAATTAACTTACACCTCCAAAAGGTAACAGACTTATTTTTACTTATAGATAGGTTTTTAGGATTGCAAAGATAAAAATGAGCTTTGGGTTATTCCTTGGAACTTTTTATCTAATTTAATTAAGAAAACAGGGTTATTTTTTAATAGGTGCTAAATCATGTTTGGCTATGCTGCTCTAATGGCAGGTCTTGCTTAAATTCTCAAAACAGAAATAAGGAGGGTAATCACCATGTGAAGAAGGACATCAAAAGAAGGCAGCTGTGAGCCTTCAACTTAATCATCATTGCATCAAAAAAGCAACAGAGCAGCTGTGTGAAGCTAAACCAATTGAAGTGGAGAAGTGAAGGCACAGCAGTCACAGGACAAGACCTCACTGCCACCTTTGGTAAGGGATTGGTGATACCTCCAGTAAACAAAACAAAGTCAATTAATAGACACAAAGAAATATCTGCAAGGGCTAAGCTATATATCTGATGAAATAAATACAAAACCCAAAATGATGACTGAAAAAATGTAACGTTAACACTCTGAGCACTCTACAAATATGAAAGATCACATTGGGCTAGCCAATGGGATGAACTACAAACATTTAACAAATCTATAAGAAAACACATACAAAAAATAATTTTTTATTCCAATGTGGATTACTTTTTGATACTGTATATTAATGAATGTACAACAAGTAATTAAGAATGTAAACTCTGATAAATTGAGGCACACACTTGGCACCATGGTTTTCCTCTCATGATTCTTATTTTTAAAGCCAACAAACATGAAAGTAAAACCACAGGTGGGAGAGGCAAGAGCAGTTTTGCAAAATTTATGGTATAATATAAATCTGTCCAAGCTATAAGAAAGAGGAGTGGTGCAGTCATAAAGATCATATAGAACCATAATCACTTAAATTACAGCAGCACAAAGAAGACATAAGCAAGTGGACCAACTTCAATTGCTCTGGTCATCTTAGAGTTAGGGAAGCATTCCTTTACCATAGTGGGAGGTACTTCTCTACAAGATGTCTAATATGTTACAACTTTTACAAATAGTATGTATTAATTATTATGTATAATGATCTTTTTCTTGGTTATTTCATAAATATGGGTTGAACTCAACAATGTTCCAAACATTGTGCTGGTCACTTTAGATTACACTTTTTAAATACCATGCTTCTACTTAACACAGGTTAATAATATCTCAGCGGCTTTATCTACACAAATTCAGCAACAGGTTTAAATGGCTTTTAAAATTCACATGAAAGCTTTATTTTTACTACCTGCAAAATATTAAAACTTTGTTTTTTAAAGGATATTTATGCAACACGTAGTACAATACTCAGACTACACCACTAGGTGAAAATGTGATGTCTGCAGAGGGTACAGCTGATACAATGATACACATGGAGATCCACACATAATCATTTAAAAAATGAATGACTTGTTTTCATTTCCTCTTAAACTTCATCTCTATTATACAATTTTTACTATTTGTATACATTACTTTCTACCAAACATACACACACACACCTTTCTCCCCTCATTGCAATAGCCACACTTCTGCAGATGACACTACTCAAAAAAGCTAGAAAAAATCCAATAGTGCTTCAAAAATCTAAATCTAATCCTATCACCACCCACTCATTCTCACTTAGACCATTAAAAACTCATGGGGACTTCTGGCCAAGATGGAGGCTTAGACTGACATGCTCAGTCTCCCTCTACAACTAGAAAGGAATACAACTACCTCAAAACAAAAGATAACTAGAAATTCCAGAAAGTAAAACTACATGGAAGCCCAATGTACGAAGTTATAAACCAGCGGCACTCATCAGGCAGGTAGGAAGAGCGAAAGTGGGCGGTTCTGTTTGCGGTAGCACCAGGGACAGCAGCAGGGAGAGCAATCCTGGCTGCAGTTGAGCCCCAGCAGCTCGCGACCCCAACGCTGGGAAAAGCAGCCACCGCATTGCCTCGGACAGTGAGGCCCAGAGGGTGGGAGGAAGGATCCCGGTCTCCCAGCAGAGAATAACGGCAGGAATCCATCTTGGATCCCTGCCCCCACACAAAGCGCCACAGCGACGCAGAAAACGTTGCGGATCACCACCTGTCACTGGGTTGTGATGAGTACACAGGCTCCGCCCCCTATAGCCGGCCCAAGAAGCAAAGCAAAATGCAAATCTGTCAAAATGAGGCTGACAACTATAGAAATCCCGGTGACGCAGCTCACCAGGCAGCAGATGAAGAATCTGACAGATGAACAAATAAGAAACCTGTCAGAGGCTCAGTTCAGAGCTATTGTTATAGGGTGGCTTACAGAATTAACAAAAAATTTGGAACAGGACAGGGAAGGAAAGAAAACCACTCATACTGAAAAGAACGGAAACACATATGAGACAAGTGGTGAGGATATAAAATCCAGAGATCAATCAACAAACCAGAACATAGAGAAGGAACAGTCAACCAGTGCAGAAAGAGGAAACAAAGAAAAGAAAGTGAGGAGAGGATCAGAAATCTCTGGGATAGCTATAAGAGATCGAACATTCGGATTATAGGATTGCCAGAGGGCAAAGAAGAACTAGAAATTGAAAAATTATGTGAAAAAATAATGAAGCAGAACTTCCCTAACTTGGGGAAGGAAATAGACTTACAGGCCCAGGAAGCACAGAGCGTTCCAGAAAAACTGGGCCCAGGGAGAACCACCCTAAGACACATTGTAATCAAATTGTCAAAAATTAAAGATAAAGAGAGAATCTTAAAAGCAGCAAGAGAGAAGAAAAGAATCATGTACAAAGGGGTCCCAATTAGAATATCAGTTGACTTCTCAAGGGAGATCCTGCAGGCAAGAAGGGACTGGCAAGAAATATTCAAAGTAATGAAAATCAAAAACCTACAGCCACGAATACTTTATCCAGTGAAATTGTTATTCAGAATAGAAGGGCAGAGAAAGTGCTTCCAGGACAAAATAAAAATGAAGTAGTTCATTAGATCCAAACGTTATTATATGAGATGTTAAAGGGACTGGTTTAGAGAAAGGAGGATCAAAACTATGAACATTAAAATGAAAATTGCATCTCAAGAACCAACAACAGAAGCTAGGGAATCAAAACAAAGGCAAACTAAATAGGCAATGAGAGTAGAAAAATAACTATAGGTATGGGGAACATACTGGGGGGAGGTCAGCAGGGAGGGGGAAGGGGGAGAGGGAGGGAGACGGTATAGGAATTAAGAAGCATAGTAGGAGGGAATGGAGTAGACAGGAAGAGGTTGAGAAGAACTATATGCATAACCAATGGACATGGACTAAAAGGGGTGGACAACTGGAGGGAGGGAGGCCACCAGGTGGAGGGAAGCAGAGTGAAGGGAAATTGGGACAACTGTAACAGCATAATCAACAAAACATATTTAAAAAAAAAAAACTCATGAGAATGTGCTGAGAGCCTATATTTATAGTTAACCATGCCCCAAAATAAAGGCAGAAAAATTCAGAAATCTTGATTTAAAGCATCTTAGTCTACTCAAATACTATTTGAAGAGGCTTGAATTAGAGCACAACTGTGGACTAAAGGCCACTAGAACTACTAAGTCAAAATGTGACATACTCAGAGCCTCCTAGACCTTGATAGGAAATAGTCACCATAATACAGCTTGTGAGAACTTATGCTGCTTTCTGCATTAGGGGTTATGCATTATTAAAAAGCATCTCATTATGATGGAAATTATGACCTTGTCACCAACACTATAAATATCAAAAAAAAAAAAAAACCACTTTAAAAGAACATATTGTCTTGATTATAAAAAGAAAACTCGGCTTTAAAGCAGGAAAATTGCTCTGTTTTCATTAAAATCCTTTTTATAAAAAGATTTGTAATGAATCATGGCCACTTAATAGAGCTTCTTATAACACAATGTTTAGAATGAAAAGGAAATTATACACACTCACCCACACAATTCAAGACAATCTTGAGAAGTCTAGATCTTCCTTGGTAAATAACTGCCCTTTGCACACATAAGTTATTTGACCATCCACTATTCAAGACCATGTTATCTAAATAAAATATTATTTTCTTATACAAAGAAGTGCTCCTCAAATGTTAACATTTGCATAATTTTTATTTATTGGAATAACACCTACATGATTATTTCTTAATATAATTCCTTAAAATGTATCTTTTTTTAAAAGACTAAATGTCTATATCAGCCTCAGGGATTATGTTGATGTAACTAATAATTTATTGGTAAATAATTGGTAAATATTAGTAAAATCCTAAATTTCATATGCTAAATACACATTTTCCATATATATACATATATACTCTTTTTTAAAAAAATCTAATGAATTAGTATACTAAATATGCCATGGTATATAAAATATTGATAGGTAGTTTTTCTTAAAATCTTAATTCTTCCAAATATATCTGTATAACTTAGCATTAAAAAAAAAGAGACACTCTTAACTTAGAACACTGGGAGAGGATACTTGCTATGAGGCAAAGGAGAAGTCATTGGGCTTGAGGTATAGACTTGGGCCAGTGGGGACACAATCTCTTAGCCACCATGCGCTGATAAGCTAGCCAGTTTTACTCATGGGTAAAATGAAGATAATATTGATCTTAAATCTGAGAATGAGTTAAACTAACATATATGTAGATTGCTAATAAAGTGTAAGTATATTGCAAAGCAAGCTGTTATATATACAGCATGACATAAATACCCGTGCCTCTGTTGTGACAAACTTGTACATGGCCTCACTATGACACAGGCACCGCATCAGTGACTGGGCATAATGAGGAAAATGGGCACAGGCCCCACCCTCAGGAGAGAATTCTTTCATTAAAAGTGCTTGTGCACCTGATAATCAATGTTATTGCTCATTTAACACTGAGACCTTTAAGTGGTTCTTATATGAATATATGTCTTTGATCAAAAAGACAGTAAATAGATAATACACACATCAAGTTTCCTTTGAATATCATTTGTCTTAGCTCAGGCTATTATAGCAAAATACCAGAAACTGGATGGCTTATTAACAACAGAAACTTATTTCTCACAGTTCTGGAGGCTGAAAGTCTGAGATCAGGGTGCCAGCATGACTGGGTTCTGGTGAGGACCTCTTCCAAGTTGCAGACTGCCCACATCTTGTATTCTCCCAAGAGAGAAAGCACATTTTCTCACGGCTCTCAAAAAGGCACCAATCCCATTTGTTGGGGCTCCATAAATGTGCCCCACATCTACTGAGTCAGGATCTCATAAGTACAAGGAGAATTCATTTTGGATAGTTTTTTTAAGAGTCCCCAGGTGATTCCGTGATGAGCTCTGTCTAAGAAAGTGATTCCCAAAGTGTACTCTCAGGAAGAGCTGCATCAGCATCACTTGGGAACTATCTAGAAATGCAGATTTTCAGGCCCCATTCTACTTTAGAAACTCTGGGTTGGGGTCCAACAAGTCTCCAGGTGATTCTGGTTGCATGTTAAGTTTGAGAACTGCTGTTTTATGATACAGTGTAGAAGTGTAATTAAATGCATGTAATGATTGCTGAAGTTTGAGAAACACTGCATTATTGCAGATAAAATGTATACGTAGTTCTAACACACTGGTCCTCAGTTTTACCACCTCATTAGAATCACCTGAAATGCTTTCAAATATCCTGAGACTGACTACCACACTGCAGACCAATTTATATGCCGAGCTCTGGGATAAGTACCAAGCAACAGTATTTTTAAAAAATATATCTTTCTGGGGTTTCATTTAAAAATAAAAAAACATTATGACACAAATATGCTGATTTTGTTCTTTGGTTTCTTTACTCTAAACACACAGAACATAAATATCCATCCAAGATGATCTGTTTTATTTGGAAAAATTTGAGGCATAGAAATTATAATGCAACTCATTACATAAAGACATTGCATATGTACCATACCTACATGGTATACTTGCAAACATTTTTACAAATATAGAGTATATCAAGCTTACATTTTTGAAATTTGTTTTAAATCATTTAATTTTGAATCCATTGAACCATATTTTTGTGATTACAGAATGAATTTCATTTACACAAACACACATTTTTGTCAATAGGATATAAGACTTTTATCTTCTCAAAGAGGTCAAGTGTTAAGTCTGAAACATCTTTCAAAGGAAATGTGATAAAAGTAATGTCAAATTCAAGCAAGTGATCTATTCCAGAACAAAGTATCCCATTTTCTCTCTTCAAAGGTTTTTAACAAGTAGGTATTAAACTTCATCTTAATGTTTAACACACAAATTTATTTTTCAAACTGCTGCTTTGAAAGCAAAGGCTGTGAATTCTGTAATGTCATTGCATTTCATTTTTGATTCCACCCTGCAAGTGGCTACTACCAGTAGGGTTTTATCTGGGCAAGAGGCAAAACTAAATGCCTGAAATCATCCCACTGTACACTAATCTCAAAACTAATTTGTCAATTCTGCATTTCATTTGTTTCCCTCACTTTGTAGAAGCTTATTGATAAGCCATTTTTGTCATCTTTGCAGGAATTAGAAGCTGATCAATCTAGTTTGCATCCCTTTTTCCTAATTAGTGATCTGGTGGGTCTTCTACAGAAAGAGTAAATTCTAAGACAAATTCTATTGAGCGACTCTTATTGTAAACAAGTTGCTTTCTTGCTGGGTTCCCAGGTTGCTACATTTTGAAGGTTTGTTTTTTTTTCTTAAGAATTTGTTCTGCTTCAGAACATCATCAAAAGTAACATCAACTTTTTATTTACTTCATTTCTATCTATTGTGTTCAGGGCAACTGATCGTAAAAGATATAAAACATCTGGGACTGAGAGATCTTTTTTTATGAAGACAGTGTTGAAAGCAAAGAAGGAAACTACTGACACTCACACCCCTCCCCTGCTAAATCAAAGCCAAAGCAGTCTTTGAAGGTTAAGAAGCTGATGCTGAAAGGTGTTCATAGCCACAGAAATCCATAGTCACTTACTTTTCTGTGGCACAAGACCTTGCAACTGCAGTTGTAGCCCACATACCCTTGGAAGACCCCTCCACAGAGGAACAGACTCTACCACTACAACCTCATCACGTTCCTCAACCACAGAGACAATGATGAAAAATACACCTACTGGTGTTTGTTGAGAATCAGGGCTGACCAGCACCAGATAAGACAAGCTGTGAAGCTGCTCAGCACACAATGTAGTGAAGGTCAACGCAGCCTCATAACATGATGGAGAGAAGTGTGCCCTAAGACCAACCCCTGACTGGCATGCTTTGGGCACTGCTGACCACTTTGGCATTATCTAAACTGAGTTCAGATGGCTGGTTCTAAATTCATTAATTTATTGCATCATCCAAAATGGAGGAAGAGAAGAAAAAATTGACATGTCCAACAACATCCATCCCAGATGTCACCTAAACTATCCTTGTAAACATTTTAAGGATGCCTCTAACAGACCCTTAATGGGAAACACATGAGCTATCATTTCAAAGAAGTCAACAACAGCAGTTTGTTCAGTTGCTATTTACTTATCTGAATCATGTTCTCTCCCTTGGCCCCAACCCCCTCCTATTGCTTCATCCCTCACACTCCTCTGCAAACACACAGCAATGAGCAGAAAAATCAGACCAGTTTTGGAGTCAGATCAACATGACATCCTAACTTTGTTGCTTATTAACTATGCACCCATCCCAGGGATGTCTCTTTAGCTATAAAAATGGCAGAACAAAATTTATGCATAGGACTTTTGAGGTAGAAACAATGAGTAAACAATAACTGAATACCAAGTAGGTGCTCAGAAAACAATTGTTATTATTAGAAATATAAGCTTTAAATGACACCACAATTATTATAAAGGAGGAGGAGCAGGCAATTTAGCAACAGAGGAAAGTAGCAGTAGATAGAACAATTAAACCAACAAATCATTTTGAACTATCAGATCTGGGGATCATTTTTAAAAGTTTGGGAGGGTCCAAGTTTCAAATATTCAAGGCTGAGTGTCAGCTAATGAATCCTGCTGGGGAGGATATTGTTCTGCTCCAGGGACAGACAGGCTGGTGATGTGAGCTTCTCCTAGGCCGGCTTCAGATGGGGAAGAGCAGAGACTATTTCATAGAACCTCTGAGAGAAAAGGGATTGAGAATAATTTAGAAATTATTTCATGAAATGACTCAGTCCCTTTTGCACCTTCCTGGGGATTATTTTACTCATAAGTGGATCGATTTCTAATTGAGGAAGCAATACTCAAACACAGTTATTTGGATTAGGTCAAAGGAAGGTCTGTGTGATAGTGAGAAGGCAGGAGGAGAGGAGAGCAGAAACCTTCCCTCTGGTGGCAGCTGGTCTTCTGATGCTTAAATGTTGACTCTGGATTGTTTTGTGAAGTCATACACCTTTACTTGCCCAAATCACCCAAGAAACACTCTGTTAGCCCAGCTGAAACAAACCTCTTTATAACATCAGGGTATTTCCTTATCTGCTTTCTCATTCCTCTCTCACTAAGAGAAAAAAAAAAGTCACAAGGTAAAATACTGAAGACATATTTATGAGTCTACTTTTCACTCTGTTCCCCAAATTATCAAGTTCAGTGCAGTATTTTCAAGTTGCCATTACCTGCATGCATAAAGAATCCTCTCATAACTTCTGGCCAAGTTGGAGGCAGAGGTAGACACAATGCATCTCACTCCATAACTAAGAAGGACTACAGCTACCTCAAAACCAGAGACAATCAGAAGTTCCAGAAAATCAAGCTGCCTGGAAGGCCAACAAACAAAAATATGAAGAAAAAAGCCCTGGCTGCTGTGGCTCAGTGGATTGAGCATTGGCCTGTGAGCCAAGTGTCGCTGGTTCGATTCCCAGTCAGGGTACATTATTAGGTTGCACATCAGGTCCCCAGTTGGGGGCGCAAGTGAGAGACAACCACAGAGTAATGTTTCTCTCCCTCTCTTTCTCCTTTCTCATCTCTCTAAAAATAAAATTAAAAAATGAACAAATAAATAAACTATTTTTTTAAAAATATGAAGAAAAAATACTCATCCAGACAAGTAAGAGGGGCAGAGCTGGAGCAAAAGGATGTGATGTAGAGGTAGCAGCAACAGTGACAGCAACTGTAGCTGGCCTTCAGCAAGTGCAGTCACACATTTAAAAAAGTAGGAAGGGACACTTGGGGAGCACTCCCAGCACCACACCAGTCCACACAGCTCACAGTTCCAATGCTGAGGGAAACAGAACCTAATTGTTTCTGACTGAAAACCAGTGGGGGTTGGGGTGAAAGAAGAAACTACTGGTCTCTCAGCAGAGTCTATTTGTTTGGAGGGCCCCCTCCATCCTAGAACATCCACAGACTCACCCACTCTGAGAATGACAGCCAGGACAACAGCTACACAGGCGGTAGTCCCCTAAGGGAAGTATGAGAAGTGCCTGGAAAAGTTCTGAGCAAGTGGCATTGTTCCCTCTCAGACCCCTCCTCCACATACAGTGCCACAACGTGATGAAATGGGTCACCTTATGCTGATGATTACCTAAGGCTCCACCCCTTACAACGTTATAGGTATGATAGCTCTGCCTAAGACACAGAGGCAAACACAGGAGCCTGTCAAGTTGAAGAGACAGAGAAGTGTGGCCAAAAGAGGTTCCAGTGGGAGAACTGAGCAACAAGGAGATAGCCAGCCAACAGATGTAGAGTTCAAAATGCTGGTGATAAAGATGCTCAGAGACTTGACAGATATGCTTGAGTATGGAAAATATAGAAGGGAAGAAGTGAAGGCTAGGCTAAGTGAAACGAAGAAAAATCCACACAAAACTGATGGTGAGGGGAAGGAAACCAGGGTTCAAATTAATGATTTGGAACATAAGGAAGAAAAAAAACAGCCAGCCAGTACAGAATGAGGAAACAAGAATTGAAATAATGAAAAGAGGTTTAGGAAACTCTGGACAACTTTATACATGCCAACATCTGAATCATGAGTATGACAAGGAGAAGAAGAGCAAGATATTGAAAACTTATGTGAAAAAAATAATGAAAGAAAACTCCCCAAATCTGGCGAAAGAAATAGACATACAAGTCCAGGAAGCAGCGCAGGGAGTCCCAGACAAGCTAGATCCAAAGAGGACCACACCAAGACACATCATAATTAAAATGCCAAAGGTGAAAGATAAAGAACGAATCTTAAAAGCAGCAAGAGAAAAATAGAGTTACCTACAAAGGAGTTCCCATTAGACTATCAGCTGATTTCTCAGAAGAAACTTGGCTGGCTTGAAGGGACTGGCAAAAATATTCAAAGTGATAAAAAGCAAGGACTTACAACCAAGATTACTCTATTCGGCAAAGCTATCATTTAGAATGGAAGGGCAGATAAAGTGCTTCCCTGACAAGGTAAAACAAAGGAATTCATCACCATCAAGTCCTTATTATATGAAATGTTAAAGGGACTTATTTAAGAAAAAGGGGATCAAAACTATGAACATTAAAGTGATAACAAACTCACAATTATCAACAACAGAACCTAAAAAAATAAAAACAAAAACAAACTAAGCAAACAACGAGAATAGGAACAGAATCATATGTATGAGGATCATTTGGAGGGTTATCAGCTGGGAGAGGAAAGGAGGAGAAATGGGCAAATGGTGCAGGGATTAAGCATAATTGGTAGGTACAAATATACAGGGGAAACTTAAGAATAATATAGGAAAGGGTAAAGCCAAAGAATTTATATGCATGACCCATGGACATGAACAAAGGATGATGCGATTGCTGGAAGGAAGGGGGGTACTGGGTGGAGGGGAGCAAAAGGAAAGAAATTGGGACAACTATAACAGCATAATCAATAAAATATACTTAAAAATATATATAATGAGAGCAAAAGCCCTACCTGGCATGAATGGGGAAAGTAAGGAAGATTTCTGAGGTAGACAGAGTAATGAATATCCATGACATAATTCCCCAAACCTGTGAATATATTAGGTTGAAGAGAAATTAAGTCTGCAGATTAAATTAAATTTGCTAATCCACTAACTTTGAAGTATTGAGATTATCCTGGATTATGCAGGTATACTCAATATAATCATTGTGGTCCTTAAATTGAAAGGGCAAGTTAGAAGTGGATGAGTTGTGAAAAGGACTTAAACTGTCATTGCTGGCGATGAAGGAGGAGGGGGCTGTGGGCCAAGAAGTGTGAGCAGCCTCTGGAAGCTGGAAAAGACAAAGGATGGGTTTGTCCCTAAATAGGAATGCAGTTGAATCATCATCTTGATTTTAGCCCAGTCAGATTGCATCAGACATCAAATTTACAGAATGAATCTGTGTTGTCATAACCCATGAAGTTTGTTGTAAAGTGTTATGGAAGCACTAAGAAATAGTACAGTTTTCCTAAGGAGCTGATGCCTGAGCTAAGTTTTTAAAGAAGATTTAAGCCAAGCTAGGCAGGAAGGTGATAAGGCACATCCTAAGAGATGATAATCACAATTAGTATACTGGCACCAAAGCATAAAGATTAAAGTAGTAAGTAAAAGGAATTGGGGCTGGAATGGATAGGCAGAGCTATACCAAGGAAAACCTGGTGAGGCACATAACAATCCACTAATTACCATCCCTTAAGTCAAACAGAACCAGTAGTCATTCCAAAAATGTCCTGTGATTTTCTGAAACTTTGTGCCTTTCCTCACACCAGCCTTTCCACTTAAAATAACATTCCTGCCTAATTCCATTTGTCAAAATCTTACCTCCAGCCTTAAAAGGTGAACTCAAATGTCCTCCAATCACCTCTAGTAGAACAACCCTGCTTTCCTGAGAACTTCTGCAGCACTGTATGTTCCTCAGTAACAACTCATCACCCTACTGCTTTGAAGGAGAGTTATTTGTGTGTCTAGCTCACATCACTTAGCTTCTTAACATCAGAACACTATCTAGTTGTTACATCCTTCATGACTTCTCTCATGATGCCATGATAAATAGCCCTAGATAAATTGTTTATGAACAAATAAGAGTGACATCAAAACAGTAGACACCCTCGAGTCTGAAGGAAAAGAACCTGTTACTGGTGTATTAATCAAAACAGTAGGCCAGGCAGCTAATCACAATAAATAATAGACACATGTACCTTAATAATTTAACACAATATATTTATCTCTTCACCAAATTTTTGAGTTTGAATTCTTCTAATTGATATTCTTTCTTGTGTCTTCATAAATTGTCCCATACCACATCTGTATTAGTTTGTTAAGGCTGCCATAACAAACTAAGGCTGGTAGCTTAAGCAGAAATTTATGTTCTCACAGTTCTGGAGGCTAGAAGTACAGAATCAGGATGTCAGCAGCACTGTTCTCTTCTGTGGCCTCCCTCAGCTGCTTTAGACAGCTTTCCTACTGCTTCTTCACGTTGTCTTTTCTCTGTGTTTACACTCTTGGTGTCTCTTCCTTTTCTAATGATACCAATCATATTAGATTAGGGCCCCATCCTAAATATCTCCCATTAATTTAACCCCTTTTTAAAAGTGATCTCCAAATGCAGTTGTATTCTGAGATACTAGGGGTTGGGACTACACCATATAAATTTTGGAGGACAAAATTCAACCCATAACAACATCACATATAATTCTCAGTTTCACTTGCTCTAAAAATAGATCAAGAACTACAGTATAGGAGCAGAATCTTTCTAAATAATTTTTTGAGCCTGTTGAGGGCTCTCTTTCCCACATCAAATACAACAGCAATTTTTCATTATTCTCCTATGGGAATTTCCTAAGGTAATCACTTTCATTACACAGAAATAATAACTCCTTCCTCATATTCAGATGCCATTGGTTTATCTTACAGTTAATAAATTTATATTATTCCAACAAGAAGTAAAATTGGCATCAACAAGTCTCAGAACAAATGTAACTTGCCCTTGAAAAGCTTACAATTCAGTTTTTTAGAAGCCTAAGAATACAAGTATGGGCCTGGGAGAAAATAAGCAAGCAAAAATCAGTGTTCAACATATGGTAAGTTGAACTCATGTATTTTATAGCACAAAGAGAAAGAATCCAAAAGTGCAATTTGAGAACTTTTACAGTAACATAAACTGGGAATTTGACAAGACCATAGGTTTTCACTATTCTGGTTCCTCTTTCCGTAGAATTTTGATGTAGAGTTTGTAAGGTTCTTTTTAATTCTAAAATTTAATGATTTAATTCAAATCCCTGATAGTGATTATCTACCATCTGCTAGATTCTGTCCAATGATGGAGTTTATATGCTCACCAGGCAAGCCATTTCTTTTTTAGGTAATCTTAATCAGTGAGAGGTGCTTGCTTCTTTTGAGACTTACTCTGCTTCCTTACAATTTCGATCTATTTTAGCCCTCAAGAATTGTATCCCTCTTGTAAATACATAGCTTAACTTCTGTTTTCTTCAAACAGTTACAGATATTTTTCTTAATCTTATGTAGCATCCTTGTTCTTTCTATCATTCCTCATATGATAAGGTCCCTAAGTTATTTTGCATCTTGATTGCTTCACTTTGAATACATCTTACTTTGTAAATGTTTTCCTCACTCTGTAGCACCCAGAATTATCATTCTGCAGATTTGCACCGACAACTCCAAAATGAACTGAAATCATTTCGTCCCTTGTCCTTGACACTTTTATGAAGATAACTGAAAATCACCTGGCTTGTTCTCAAGTAAAACACTCAGCTCTTTTTTGAATCAACAAGTTTGTGAATGAGCTGGTTCTAGAGTCAGACTGTAAAATAGTCAAAGAAAAAGTTCAGTTGAACATCATTTGTTTTTTCAAGAGTAATGTAATAGTAACATAATTCACAGAGTAGTGGCATAGAATCAGCTAGGTCACTCACCAGCTCTGTGATTTGAGTCAAATTTCCCTAATTTCAGTCATTCATTTACAACTATGGTGACATTTGCTATGTCTTAGAGTACTATAATTCAGTTATTTAATTAGTCAACTTATTTTAAGAACTTAAATAGATTTAAATAGGAGTATTTATTCTATTAAAGATCATGGATAACTAGTATACCACATCTCAATTTTCACATAACTGAAACTGAACTACTGATCTTCCCTCCAAAAGCTGTTCTAGGGTCAGCTTTCCCATCTCAGTTGATGCAATTTTATCTTTCCAGTGGCTCAGTGAAAATCAAAAGACTACAAAAAAACCTTCCTGGGGTTATCTTTGACTCCTCCCTTTCTCCCATAAGTTTGTTTGTACACCTTCAAAATAGAGTCCAAATCTAATAATTCTCTCAACTCTTTCGGTCTTACCCTGGTCCAAACCATCATCCTCTCTTGCCTGAACTACTGTAATAGTCACCCAACTGGTCTCCTTGTTTTAACCCCTGAATCTTTTGGACCCAAC
Source organism: Furipterus horrens (assembly GCF_987537825.1). Classification (NCBI taxonomy): domain Eukaryota; kingdom Metazoa; phylum Chordata; class Mammalia; order Chiroptera; family Furipteridae; genus Furipterus; species Furipterus horrens. The sequence goes on from NW_028327182.1 coordinate 65,043,322, forward strand.
AGTTACAATGATTCTTTTAAAACATAAATTGTTTCATGTTATTTCTCTTCTCAAATTTGTCCAGTGGCTTACATACCACTAGGAATAAAATACCTGAGCATTTATGATGTCTGCTTGATCTAAATGATTCACACCCACCACAATCAACTACTACTTTGACCTTTGACCTCATCTCTCTCTCTCACCAGCAACCTTGCTATTCCTCAAACAAGCTAGGCATATGGTAATATTAAACATTTTGCCCTGGCTGTGCCTCCTGCTGGGATGATCTACCCTGAGATAAATGCACAACTAAGTCCCTCATTTCTTTTAAATCATTACTCAGTGACACTTTCTTGGTGACCTTCTCTAACTACTCTATTTTAAATTGTTTTTTCTTTTTTTCATAGGACTCATCTCGCTCTTATGTGCTATATAATTTGTTTATCTGCTACATCAGTTGTCTTTTTTCTGTCCTACGTCTTCCCATTAGAATGTAACCCACTAGGCCACAGATCTCTGCTTTGCTCACTGATACATCCCAAGCACCCAAACTGTGCCTATCACACAGCCTGCCTGGTGGTCTTCTCTACCTTAGTTGAGCAAAGTGGGTGACTTACTAAACCTTTATACTTCTTGTGCTTAGCTCAGGCTAAGAGTCGTTCTTTGGAATAGGTGCTAGAATACAGTACAATTTTGTGATATACAAATACCTTATTTTTATAATACCCTTGCCCTGAAAATAAATCTTGTTTAGAGCTCCCTGTTTTTATGATAGATATATAACCAAGAGGTAGCTATTGACTTGTGCTTTGTGCTAGTGACATAAGGAATAATTTATCAGATGTGAGGGTATGATTTTCTATTCCACTTTTTCTCAAATATTATCTTTAGTTTAATATCTTCCTCATTGCAACAACCTATAATGTAAGAAGAAATTGAGTTAAGTATTTTTTTGTCTTAGAATATTCTTCTAAGGCCAACAGGAGAATTTAGCTGGAAACCAACCATACAGAGTCATGAGAAAAATACAAAACATAAAATTAAGTATAAAAGTGTGTAAGTCAGTCCCTTCCTGAACCTACATTAGCTCTATTATAAATAAAGTAAATTAACCTCAAAAAAGAACAACACAAACCCTATTGTAATTAGCAAATCCCACCCCAAATGTCTGGGATTCATAAATAGCCTTTCAATGATGTATAAAAGAATAAGCCTTACTGTATGCCATGTGCTGTTATCTCCATCACTATCTTGAGTTGGGTATTTATAGTAACTTACAGCTGCACGTTCTTGACTGTACAGCCATATGTTTTATTACTCAACCAGATGTAAGCCATAAAAGTGTTTTATCTGTTTTGTGGTTTGCCTAGTACTAATAAAATAAACTCCAAATACCTAACTTAGTGGCTGTTCTGATATGGTAGCACTTCAGCAAAATACAGCTTTGCTCTCTGGTATATTCAAAATGTTCTAAAACCAAAGTATATTTGGGAAGATATATTCCTGCTCCAAAAGATTTCATAAAGACCTTTGTAATTTGAAAGAATTGTGCTGTGCAATGACTTTTTTTTCTATTGATTTCTAGGCTGATGGACCATAACCTTCATTGATAGTCCATTTTGGCTTCCTTCAGACTGAAAAGGAAATAGCACTAAGTCTTTTCTGTTCCTTGGAGCCTCCATTATTGATATTCTTTAATCATTATGTTAGAACATAAAGCTTCTGTTATGTTGCAATTATTATGTGTCCTTACTAGAATGTAATTAGTGAAACAAAAATAGACAAAGCAGTACACTACAGGGCTGTCCTGCTGTTCTCTGTTACAGTGAGTACAATACACAGAACTCAGAGAAAACTCCCCATTCATACTGATTTTTTGGCAACAGTTGCACAAAAAGGAATCTTTCTAAAGTTCTCACAAGTGAAAATATAATTTGCATTTTAACCCAATAGAGGTTACACAGAAGAGCTGAGTCAATTTTCATGTAACAGTGTATGATTTTTTTTATTCTCATTTTTACTGACACTTTTTTTGGTTTTTCAATTACAGTTGTCCCCTTTTCTCCCCATTGCTCTCCCCCACCCAACCCACCCCCACTCCCGCAATCATATCCCTCCCCATTGTCCATGTCCATGAGTCATTTATATATGTTCTTTGACTAAACCCTTCCCTTACTTATCCTCCTTCTCTCCCTCCCCCCTCCCCCCTATTGACTGCTATTCTGCTCTTTGTTCTATTTAGTTCTTTTGTTTGTGTTGTTCTTTAGTTTCCTGTATTAGGTGATATCATATGGTATTTTGCTTTCTTTGCCTGGCTTATTTCACTACGCATAATTCTTTCTAGTTCCATCCATGTTGTTGCAAATGGCAGGAGTTCCTTCTTTCTTTCTGCTACATAGTATTCCATTGTGTAAATGTACCACAGTTTTTTGATCCACTCATCTACAGATGGGCACTTAGGTTGTTTCCAGCACTTGGCTATTGTAAACAGTGCTGCTATGAACATAGGGGTGCATAAGTTCTTTTGAATTGGTGTTTTAGGATTTTTCGGGTATAATCCTAGTAGTGGAATTGCTGGTTCAAAAGGCAGTTCCATTTTTAATCTTTTGAGGTAATTCCATACTGTTCTCCATAGTGGCTGTACCAGTCTGCATTCCCACCAACAGTGCAGTCGTCAGCGTCGTCGTCGGCAGCCGTCCGTCTCGAGAGACGATGGCGTAGCTTCTTGAGAGTCTATCTGCACCGCCAAGAATGGCTGTGCAGTCCGATTCGGGAGTGACAATCCCTGCCGCACTTGGTACAGGTGAAGGCAGATGGCCGTTGTTGCTGCTGTTGACGCTGCTTCCGCCTCGATCTTTTCTGGGCCGCCTCCTCGTTGCGCGCAGCCTCTGCCCGTGACGTACCTTGCCTGACCGCGAGCCTCCAGGCTAGGCGGTCGTCTGCTTGAACTTCCCATGTGTTGAGATTGATGGAGCATTGTGTCATGTCCTTTTTGCAGATGTCTTTGAACCGCAGTTTTGGGCGCCCTGTCATCCTCTTGCCTTCTGCTAGCTCGCCGTAGAGGAGGTCTTTGGGGATACGGCCTGCATCCATTCTTTTGACATGGCCGAGCCACCTGAGGCGTCTCTCGCTAAGAACTGCATGCAAACTGCTCATATTGGCTCGCTTCAGCACCTCGGTGTTGGGGACCTTATCCTGCCAGGCGACATGCAGGACGCGTCGCAGGCACCTCATGTGGAAGCTGTTGAGTTTCCTTTCGTGCCTTGCGTAGGTGGTCCACGTCTCGCTGCCATAGAGGAGAGTGCTGAGTACGCAGGCTTGGTAGATGCGCAGTCTGGTTTTCTCAGTGAGGCTGGAATTGTTCCACGCTCGCCGGTTCAGTCTGGCCATAACTGTGGCTGCCCTGGCGATTCTCCGGTTGACCTCCAAGTCGACTGACAGAGAGCTCGAGATGGTGGACCCGAGGTAAGTGAAGTCGTTGACAACCTCCAGGGTGTATCCGTCGATGGTGATGCATGGGGGAGTCCCCGTGCCTTGAGCCATAACATTCGTCTTCGTCAGGCTGATGGCTAGTCCGAACTCCTTGCATGCGTGGGAAAGGCAAGTGACTAGCTAACAGTGCAGTAGGGTTCCCGTTTCTCCACATCCTCGCCAGCACTTGTTGCTCCTTGATTTGGTGATGATGGCCATTCTGACTGGTGTAAAATGGTATTTCATTGTGGTTTTTATTTGCATCTCCCTGATGGCTAATGATGTTGAGCATTTTTTCATGTGTCTATGGACCTTCTGTATGTCCTCTTCGGAAAAGTGTTTGTTCAGGTCCTTTGCCCATTTTTTAATTAGGTTGCTTATTTTCTTGATGTTGAGTAGTATAAGCTCTTTATATATTTTGGAGATCAGTCCCCTGTCTGTGATGTCATTGGCAAATATGTTTTCCCATATGGTTCTTTTCCTTTTCATCTTGCTGATGTTTTCTTTTGCTGAGCAGAAACTCTTTAGTTTGATGTAATCCCATTTGTTTATTTTTTCCTTTATTTCTCTTGCTTTAGGAGATGAATCCGTGAGGAAATTGTTATGTGAGATATCTGATATTTTCTTGCCTATGTTTTCCTCTAGGACTTCTACAGTGTCACAGCTTACATTTAAATCTTTGATCCATCTTGACCTTATTCTTGTGTGTGGTGTAAGTTGGTGGTCTAGTTCCTTTTTTTTTGCATGTCCCTGTCCAGTTCTCCCAGCACCATTTGTTAAAGAGGCTCTTCTCACTCCATTTTATGTTCCTTCCTCCTTTATCAAATATTAGTTGACCATAGAGGCCTGGTTTATTTCTGGACTCTCTATTCTGTTCCACTGATCTATATGTCTGTTCTTATGCCAGTACCAGACTGTTTTGATTACAGTGGCTTTGTAGTATTGTTTGATATCTGGTGTTGTGATTCCTCCTGCTGTGTTCTTCCATCTCAAGATTGCTTTTGCTATTCGGGGTCTTTTTTGGTTCCATATGAATTTTTGGAGTATTTGTTCTAGGTCTGTGAAATATGTCATTGGTATTTTAAGAGGGATTGCATTGAATATGTAAATTGCTTTGGGTAGTATGGCCATTTTGATGATGTTGATTCTTTCCATCCAAGAACATGGTATTTGCTTCCATTTATTTGTATCTTCCTTAATTTCCTTCTTCAATGTTATGTAATTTTCAGAGTACAGGTCTTTTATCTCTTTGGTTAAGTTTACTCCTAGGTACTTTATTTTTCTTGTTGCTATAGTAAATGGTATTTTCTTTTTTGTTTCTGTCTCTGATATTTTATTGTTGGTGTACAGAAATGCCTTAGATTTCTGTATATTTATTTTGTACCCTGCTATTTTGCCAAATTCACTTATTATATCGAGTAGTCTTTCAGTGGAGTTTATAGGATTTTCTAGGTATACTATCATGTCATCTGCATATAATGAAAGTTTTACTTCCTCTTTCCCAATTTGGATGCCTTTTATTTCTTTTTCTTTTCTGATTGCTGTGGCTAGGACTTCCAACACTATGTTGAATAGGAGTGGAGAGAGTGGACAACCTTGTCTAGTTCCTGAATTCAGGGGGAATGCTTTCAGTTTTTGTCCATTGAGTATGATGTTGGCCTCAGGCTTCTCATATATAGCCTTAATTATGTTAAGGTATGCTCCCTCTATTCCCATTTTGCTGAGAGTTTTCAACATAAATGGGTGTTGTACTCTATCAAATGCTTTTTCTGCATCTATAGATATGATCATGTGATTTTTGTCTTTCATTTTGTTTAGGTGATGTATTATATTTATTGATTTGTGAATATTAAACCATCCTTGCATCCCTGGAATGAAGCCCACTTGATCATGATGTATGATCTTTTTGATGTATTGCTGGATCCTGTTTGCCAATATTTTATTGAGGATTTTAGCATCTATGTTCATCAGTGATATTGGCCTGTAGTTTTCTTTCTTTGTTGTGTCTTGACCTTGTTTGGGGATTAGAATAATACTGGCTTCATAGAAAGAGTTAGGGATTTTCCCCTCTTCTTGGATTTTTTGGAACAGTTTGAGGAGGATAGGAGTTAGTTCTTCCATGAATGTTTTGTAGAATTCGCCTGTGAAGCCATCCGGTCCAGGGCTTTTGTGTGCAGGGAGATTTTTGATTACTGTTTCAATTTCATTCTTTGTTATTGGTCTGCTGAGACTTTCCACTTCTTCTTGATTCAGTTTTGGAAGGTTATATGTTTCTAGAAATTTGTCCATTTGTTCTAGATTGTCAAATTTCTTGCCATACAGTTGTCTGTAGTAATTTCTAACTATCATTTGTAATTCTGTGGTATCAGTCGTGATTTCTCCTCTTTCATTTCTGATTTTGTTTATTTGGGTCGCTCTCTTTTTTTCTTGATTAGACTGGCTAGAGGCTTGTCGATTTTGTTTATTTTTTCGAAGAACCAGCTCCTAGTTTTGTTGATCTTTTGGATTGTTTGTTTAGTCTCTATGTCATTTAGTTCTGCCCTGATCTTGATGATTTCATTCCTTCTTCTTGCCCTAGGCTTTGTTTGTTGTTGTTGTTCTTGTTCTTGTCGCTTTATGGTTAGGTATTTTATTTGAGATTCTTCTAGCCTTTTCAGATATGCCTGTATTGCTAAGAACTTCCCTCTCAGGACTGTTTTGGTGTGTCCCACAGGTTTTGGACTGTTGTGTGCTCATTATCATTAGTTTCTAGAAATTTCTTGATTTATTTTTTGATGTCATTGTTAATCCATTCATTATTTAATAGCATGTTATTCATTCTCCATGAGTTTGGGTGTCTTTGAATTTTTTTCCCTGATGTTGATTTCTAGTTTCAAGGCATTGTGATCTGAAAAGATGCTTGATAGGATTTCAATTTTCTTGAATTTGTTGAGGCTTGTTTTGTGACCTATCATGTGGTCTATCTTTGAAAATGTCCCATGTGCATTTGAAAAGAATGTATATTTTTCTTCTTTGGGGTGGAAAGTTCTATATATCAGTTAGGTCCATGTGGTTTAGTGTGTTGTTCAATGCCTGTATATCCTTGGTGTTACTTTGCTTTGATGATCTGTCTATTGTTGATAATGGAGTGTTGAAGTCCCCTACTATGAGTGTGTTGTTGTTGATATCCTTTTTGTGGTCTTCTAGTATTTGCTTTCTGTATTTGGGTGCTCCTATGTTGGGTGCATATATGTTTATCAATGTCATATCTTCTTGATGGATTGTTCCTTTAAGTATTATGAAATGTCCTTCTTTGTCTCTTTTTATTGCCCTTGCTTTGAAATCCGTTTTGTCTGATATGAGGACTGCTACCCCGGCTTTTGTTCCGGTCCGTTTGCTTGGAAGATTTTTTTATATCCCTTTACTTTCAGTCTGTGTAAAGCTTTTGTTTTGAGGTGTGTTTCTTGTAGACAGCAAATATGTGGTTCCTGTTCTCTTATCCATTCCGTTACCCTATGTCTTTTAATTGGAGCATTTAATCCATTTACATTTAAGGTTATTATTGACGTGTATTTATTCATTGCCCTTTGTACCTCTGTTCCTCTCCTCTCTTGTTCTTTTCTTCTTTTTTCTTAGAACACTCCCTTTAGCATCTCTTGCAATGTTGGTTTGGTGAAGATGTATTCTTTCAGTCTTCCTTTGTCTGAGAAACTCCTTATTTCACCTTCTATTTTGAATGAGAGCCTTGCTGGGTAGAGTATTCTTGGTTGTAGGCCTTTGTTTTTCATCTCTTGAAATATTTTTGACCATTCCATTCTGGCTTGTAATGTTTCTGTTGAGAAATCAGTGGATAGCCTTATCGGAGCTCTCTTGTATGTTATTTGCTGTTTTTCTCTTGCTGCTTTTAGGATTCTCTCTTTGTCTTGGAATGTTGCCATTTTAATTATGATATGCCTTGGAGTGGGTTTTTGGGGGTTCCTCTTCATTGGAATTCTCTGTGCTTCCTGAACTTGTATCACTTTTTCTCTCGTCAGGTTCGGAAAATTTTCTGTCACTATTTATCCTATCAGTTTTTCAATTCCATGCTCCTTTTCTTCTCCCTCTCTAATTCCGATGATCCTGATATTATTTCTTATCATGCTATCCTGTAATTCCCTTACATCTTGTTCATATTTTTTTAATCTTTTTTCATTTTGCTGTATTGTCTGGGAGTTTTTCTCTACATTATCTTCTAACTCACTAATCCGATCCTCTGCTTCGTTTAGTCTGCTTTTGACTGATTCTACTGTGTTTTTTGGTTCAGGGATTGAATTCTTCAATTCTTCCTGGTTCTTGTTAACAGTTTCTATGACTTTTTTTATGCTGGTGTAGTTCTCTGCAAGTTCCCTGTAATTTTCTTGGAGCTGCTGGTAACTTCCTTGGAGGTTGTCATAGTTGTTTTTAAAGATGTCAAGTATATTGAGCTTCTTTACCACCATTGTTTTGAATTCCATGTCTGACATTTGGGCTATGTCTATTTCATCTACCTCTCTTTCTGAGGATTCCTCTTTTCTTTTCATTGAGGGGTTATTTTTGCTTCTTACCATGTTGGATTCTTTTTGTTTGTTTTTATTTATTTGTTTGTTTGTTTTGGGGGGGTGGTGGTGGTCTGCTTTGACTTACCTCCTTTGTGGTGTGAGATTCTTTATTGGAGATCTGGGGGTTTCAGTGGTGCAGTCTCTTTGATATCCTAAGCCTGATGTTCTCGAGTTACCCTTTATGTCATTTGTTTATGCTGTCTGGTTATATTTCAGATGTTCTTTGGTAGGATCTTCCTTCTGGCTAGTTGGTTGGGAGTCACTCTATCCACTTTGTCTTGAGTTCTTTTGTGGAGATGCTGTTAAAAACATAAACACACAGCCCAGGCAGGAGACCCACACCCTCAAAAAATATCCCCCACCGTCTATCCCGCTATCGTCTGCCAATGAGTCCGTATTAATATAAATGTAAAGAGATTAGAGCTTTTATACTATAAGAAGAATAGATAAGAGTTGTTTTGGGGGAGGAAAAATATAATTTTTGATAGAGGGGGTGATAGATTAATAATAGTTGAGACTATGCAAGCCAGTAGGTAGTATTTACATTGTATGTTAATAAAAATAGAAGAAAAGGATGGAAAAATGCATAATATAGTAAGAAAGTGGGATTGTATTGTATTGGGTTTATATAGTAATTGTATTCTATTATTTAGAGTGATAGTGGGGCTAAACTAGACACACAAACATATAAACAATGATTAAAGAGAAAGGATGAGAAGGAGAGTTTATATGCAACACATTTGAGATAAAGTTTGTTTTTCTTTTGGAAGGGAAATTAAACCAACAAAAAAGAAGAAAGAAAAGAAGAAAGAAAGAGAGAAAAGAAAGAATAAAGAAGAAAGAAAGAAAGAAGAAAGAGTGAAAAAAAAGTGAAAAAATAAATAAAGGAACGTTTATACTCCGTTTTAGCCTTGGTGTGTCGCCTTCTTTTTCTGCTTCCGCAGCTGGTCTAGTGTGGTGGTTCAGAGGTTCTTGTTTCTTGCCACAATGGTGTGCGCCCGCGGTTGCCGGCACGATGCATTCCCTTGCTGCCCCCTGGAGCCAGCCGAGGTGTCCCCGCGCGTGCGCGCGTCCCTGCATGCGCGGGCGACCAAGAGCTTGCCCCGCGATTGGCGCCTATTGTTGCCAGGCTTGGGTGTTATCGCGTTCGCTCCTCCTGACACTTTTTATAGATTTCATACCAGTTTTAAGAAATGAAATAATGAAACAAAATTATGATCCTTCTACAGGAAAAAAGTGAAAATTTGGCTAGATTTAAAACTTTTTTTTTTTTTTGGTTATTCAATTACAGTTGTCCCATTTTTCCCCCATTGCTCCCCCCTCCCAGCCCATCTGTTCTCCCACAATTATATCCCTCCCCGTTGTCCATGTCCATGAATCATTCATACACATTCCTTGACTAAACCCTTCCCTTACTTATCCCCCTTCTCTCCCTCCCCCCTCCCCCCTACTGACTACTATTCTAGTCTTTGCCTATTTAGTTCGTTTGTTTGTGTTGCTCTTTAGTTTCCTGTATTAGGTGATATCATATGGTATTTTGCTTTCTTTGCCTGGCTTCTTTCACTAAACATAATTCTCTCTAGTTCCATCCTTGTTGTCACAAATGGCAGGAGTTCCTTCTTTCTTTATGCTACATAGTATTCCATTGTGTAAATGTACCACAGTTTTTTGATCCACTCATGTACAGATGGGCACTTAGGCTGTTTCCAGCACTTAGCTATTGTAAACAGGGCTGCTATGAACATAGGGCTGCATAGGTTTTTTTGAATTAGGGTTTCTCCCAATACATTTTATCTAAATGCCCATAGAGTATAGGAAGTAATCCTGTCAACCTATAGCCATTGAGATTTCTTAAAATATATAGTTAAACATTCATAAGAACAACATTTCTATGCCTCCTTTTTTACTGTCCATTACAGAAAAGCATGAAGGTCTAATAATCATGAATGATTATCAGAGCAGATATTTACATTTCTGAGCATTATACGGAAAGGCAGCAGATGTTAATTCAAAGTCAGAATGGGGTTGGGGGGTGGAAGGTGGTGCTCAGTGCCTTTACCATCCATGGTTTCTTCCTGTGAAAGCAATTACCTGCTGTTTGCAGAATATTTCTTGTTTTCTCCCCATTCCTGGTACCAAGTTAAACCATGTGACTAGTTGTGGCCAATGCTTTACAAACAGAAATGATAGGTCACTTCTGAACTGAGCATTAAACTGTTAGTGAAAAATCCTCCAAAACTGTCTCTTTCTCTCTAGCACAGCTACCAGTGGCTGCTTTACCTGTTTGGGTTCCAGAGGACCGGTCCATGTCACCACTCTGGATAAACATGAATTGTTTTAAATCACTGATATTTTGGGATTGATTGATATCACAGCATAACCCATCCTCTTCTGATATATTTTTAAAGAGAAATGTTTGCAAGGGTTGAATTGATTCTGTATCTTGCCTTATAGATACGGTGTCCTACATTAAAAGCAGAGTAAAGCTTTCAAGGGGCTTCATGTGCCTGGGCTACTATGCAGTGATGAACGGACAGAAAGCAGGAAAGAATGATGGCCATGACAGCAGTTCCTTTTTTCTAAATCAAGGAACTAAAAATACTTGGAGGTCCCCATGGAAAAAGGGCCCAGGCTAAGAGGTACCTGTCCTTCTTTTTCACAAGAGAAATATGGTTAAAATGAACTTCAGAAGTTGCTTTGAAGAGGAAAAAAAAAGGTGGGAGTGACATAATACACAGCTAGAACCAAGTAAGTAGACAGGCTTACCTGGTATTTAAATGTTCATTATACGCACATGAATTTCAGAACTTTGATTTTTTTGTTGTTGTTGTTTAAGTAACAGCTGTGACTTTACACTTCCCTACCTATTGCCTGCTGGTCAGGGAAACAGATTAAGGGATGTTTGTTTTACCCCAGGGGACTGTGGGAGAAGCAGGTGTGGCTAAAGATAAAAAGGTATGAGGTTCCTTTGCTCTCTGTCACCTCCTGCCCTCACAGCTGTAAATGCTGAGGTTTTTTTCTTTTACCATCTCTATGTTATGACCACATAAACACTCACATTTCACTTGCTCAAAATAAAGTGGAAGTCATAAGCACGGTGGACCTCATCGTTTGAACTTCCAGAAAACCCTAACTTGAAGTGGGTTATCTTACATTTTTAGAACACAAATGTAGTTGGGAACCTTGCTTCCACACGCAAGTGCCTTGCCATCTGTTAATTATTCTGACAGATTTTTTTTTCCTCCCATGGCAATGTGAAAAGACATTTTACTCTTTCTCTCGAACAATGTTGTGAACATCTGGTTTGTAGTCTTCTTAACAAAGTGTGTTTTGCAGCACCATTAAGATTAAACATGTCATTTTCTTTTCCAAATGAGAAAATGTATTTAATTTATTCTAATAATTTTTCATCTTGTGTCCCACTGACCACTATACTTACTCTACATCACTCTCCACATAAAGACAATGATGTTCTCTGAGAGCCATTTCAAGGATATTGTTTTGTAAATGTGTTTGTCTATTTAAAAAGTCCTGGAAGTTTTCAGCAGTTTGGTTCTCCTCAGGTAGGAGGGGTGTGTCAGGGTGTGTCGTTGCTTAAAACACAGCGTTCCTGAGCTGGTGAAGCCACTTATTCTGGTACCAGTGCTTTCCCCTTCTCAGCACTCCCCAGGAGGTGAGAAGAACTGATAAAACATAAACATGAAAAGTCATTAGCTGGCTAAGCCAAAAGTGATAACAGATGAATATTATTAAAATCCCAACCACTTGAATCCAGAAAGAGGACTAAAAGAGGCAGGCAACTGCTCTTTAATACTTACACCCAGCTAAAAAGCTCAGCTTTTATGAAGCAGGTAATATGGGATTGATTAAATATAAAATATCTAGATTGCCCATGTCACTCAGAGAGCATTCACAGTGACATCTTTTTCAAACAATGGGTTAATGCACTTCCTTTTCCCAGCAAGACCAGTGTCCTTTTTTTTTTTTATTTTCCAATTTTAAAACTGTCTTAGTTATAATTTTTATAAAGTATTAGATAATGTGAGAACATTTCTTATGTTATTTTTTTTTCTTGGTAAACATTTTAAAAATGAACTTGCCACTTAAGAAATCTAATACATAGAAACTACTTCTGTATCAATTTATTTTTTATTTGGGTAAAATACCCTTTTAGGGTATTTTTTGTTTTTGTTTTTGTTTTTTGGGTTTTTGGTGTTTTGTTTTGTTTTGTTTTGAGGGCAGTTAAATTATTCATAATGCCATATGCCAAAGCATAAAGAAAAAGAGAAAGAAAGTAAAATAAAAACAGAGACAGTGTGGTAAGGAGCTTCTGTGGGGTTCAAGTTTGAGCTGTACCCCTAACAAGCTGAAGAACCTTGGCCAAGTTATTTAACTTCTAAGTCCTCGATGTTGGTAATAAATCCTACATCATATAATAGTTTTGTCAATTACATTAGACAATGCAAGTAAGGAGCATGGCAGGGAAGCTGCTCAATAAAAAGTAGCTATTCCTATTACTTCTAATTAATCTGAATATTTGAATAATTTCTGAATATCACTAAATATCAGAAGTTCCATTTTTTTGTTGTTTCTTGTCAGAGAATATGTGATCTTGGCCCCCAGGTTTCTTTCTCTCAGGGGCTCTTTTTGTAATTTTTCTTACAATGATCCATATTTTTCTATCCTTGTAGAGAACAAGTATCTTGTTTTTGTTCTTGGTTGTTTTGTTCTTGTTATTTTAATGAAATAGAGAATTGAGGCACCTCCTCAATTAAAGTTGTCAAACCAGGCACATGAAAGATGTTCATTTTTCAAAGCTTAGACCCAGCCTGAACTCATTATGCATATGAACAGCATTACACATCAAAATGTCCTGTTTAGCCCATTCAAAATCAGCATTAAAATAAAACTTGGTTAAGTAGACACTTTTTTAAGTCTTTTTTTTTTTTTTTTTTTTAATTTGTGGATAAATCAAGAAGGCACATTACAAAATGCAACCTTGGGCAGTACCTTCTTTCCAATCTAGATAGTCAACTATTTGGCCCTCTGCCTTTACCCTTCCCTGGCAAACAGTCCCCCTCCAGCCTCCTCAGCTCAGCTCTTCCAGACAGACAACCCTTCAATTATTATCTCTACTTGTTTCTAAAATCAATAAACACATTTTTTAAAGTAAACCTCAACCCCATAATGAGACACTGTAATACTTTGCATCCTGCTTTTTAAGATGTTTTAGCTCTAATTCTAAAAGGGGAGAATGCTTTTTAAATATTAGCACTACCAAGCAGTACAAAAGGCTCCTTAAACTTCAGATATTTCACAAAAAGCAAGTTGTTACAAAAAAGCGTTAGGATGATCTTACCATTTGCAATAAGCAATAATTTAATTTTTATAAAATGTATCAAATGATAAACAAATGTTTGGTTAGAGATACACCAAAGGTTTGCCATCCTGAAGCTGCATTTTTGTAATATTGATTTCAAACTGTTTATTTAGAAACAAGACCTAGAAAGAACCTTTGATCCAACCCCTAACCCCCGCTTTGGGGCCTGAAAGATTTAGACAGAAAACCTACTTCAGGAAGAGAAACTTAGTATGTTGCCTTAGCCTGATTTGAATTAATTATGGCAAATAGAGTGTTTCAGGCAGGTGCTTAACTAGATACCCACTATGTCCCATAGTTTCTGAGTTGCCAAGCAAGACTTTTCCTGCCAGGTACATGCAGCTCTTCCTCAAACTACTTGTAAATCACCCATTCTCACTTCTGAAATCTAATACCCTGTCCTCCTCCCTCCCCACTTTCTCCTTTGTCCAAAAATGTCATACATACCCAATGTTGTCTCACTGCCATCGGAATTTTCCTGCTTATGTTAATTCTCCATGTGCATGTATTAAAACTTGATTTTCTCCTGCTAATATGTCTCTGTTAATTTGATTATTAACCCAGCTAGAAGAATTTAGGAGGTGGCAGGAAAAGTATGCTTTTTTTTTTTTTAGCCCCATAAGTATTTGTCTTCTGAATTGTCAGTAAATTTATACCACTCATGAGACCAGAATGTGAGCCCATATATTAACTACAGTATAGATGGTATAATTCTACATTCATTTTTTATGCACACTGGAGAATATTATATTTTCTTCCAGCTTCCATAAAAATCTAAAAAGTGCAATGGAAATGCTACACAGCTTGCATCATAAAGGTAGATAGCAATTATATAAAATAAACCTGACTAAAATATTCATGAAAATTTTTAAGTTTTTAGGGAAACAAAATACCTTCTTACCAAGCCATGGAAAGTCCTCTTGAGAATATTTAACATTTAACTTTAATTCTCAGAGGTCATTACTGCCACTAACAAATAGTGGAAGAGTACTAATTTCAGGAAAAGTATATACACATAAATACAATGAATTCTTTTTTAAAAAGCTGACGTCAGAAAAGCTGCTCATTTTTTACAGGAAGTAATCAGTTTCATGGTACTTTGTTTTAATTGGAAGTTTAAAATTTCATGTAATAATTAGGCTTCTTATGAATCTTACTCAGCACTTTTGTGTGTAATATTTATTAGCAAGATTATCACATTAAAAACTCATTGTTTCAGAAATGTTAACAAAACAGCAGCTGTCGAAAATTTTCAGTTCTGAAATCAAAGATTCTAAATAGAAACAAAAACGGTTATATCTGAGGACACCAGCTGCTTGCTCCACCATTTATTAATATAGTCAAAATATTGACAATGTCCTAGGCAGTGTGCAACACCCATATTATCCCATTTAGTGAGCACAACAATGTTAAGAGGCAGGATATTTGTGGTGTAATAAGTTGACACACTGAGAATTAAAAGTAAGTTTATCATTTGAAAAAAAAGGAGTGGAGAAAGATAGGAGGGAAGTACTCACCAGTTTGAAAAGAGAGGTCATCAGTCCCCAGATTATAATTCATCATAGTCTCAGGCTTTCGTTTACATACAAGTTCAACCAAATATCTCCTCCGAGAAATTATTGCATTTGCTCATCCAGAGGATGCATCTCATGACACAGATGTGGGAGAGGAAACCTCATGATTATCTCTATGAATGGGGAGGGTGGACCTTGTATTAATAAGTTACCAAATTTCACAAAGGCTTTTCACTGACAACATACATTTTAAATGGTCTCAATATTTGTCCAGTAAAATATTTCAGATGTATAAAGTGGTCAAGTGTTCATCCAAGAATTTGAAACATTAAGGATCCCTTGATTAATTGAGGCTTTCTTTGTCTAACTGCAGACAGGTAGTATTGTCTTGCTATAGCAGGCTGATTCTTCACCAAAATTCATCTTCTTTTATCTGATAAAGCTCAGAGTTAAAATAACTTAACAAGGTCACATAGCCTGCATGGCAGAACATGTTCCATTAGAAAGCCCTCAATTTTTGCACTTTTCTATTCTACTTCTCTGGTTTGTTTATCTGTAAATGGCAATAATAGCATTTTTCTTGGGGGAAGAGGTGCAAGGAATAAATGAAATAATAATATATACAAAAAAAATTGGTGCAGCTTATGGGCTGAATTGTATCTCCCAAAAATTCATGCTGGGCTTAACACCCAATAGCTCAGAATGGATGTTTGGCATAGACTTTAACAAGATAATTAAGGTAACATCAGGTCACATGTGAGAGAGCTGTATCCAGTCTGGCTAGTGTCCTTATAAGAAATGATTAGGACACACATGCACACACAGAAACCACAAAAAGACACAGCTGAAGACAGCTATCTACAAGCTAAGGAGAGAAGCCACTGTAGAAACCAACCCTGCTGACACTTTGAGCTTAGATTTCCATCCTCCTGGGCTGTGAGACAATAAATTTCTGTTGGCTAAGCCACCCAGTTTGTGGTACTTTGTTATGGCAGCCTGAGCAAACTAATACATCACATGTTAGGTGTTCGATAAATGTAAATTTCCTTTGCATTAGCAATTTAAAGACTGGCTGCTCTCATGAGCTTTCTCCAAATCCGAGATGCAGGCAAAGTCTTAACTCCTTTGTGTACACGTCCTCTGCTGTACAGATTATGTCTCATTTTTTATTTGTATGTCCCCTTTTAGGCCCAGAGCACAGTGCTTTGCTGATAGCAAACATTGTTTAAAATATGAAAAAAGAGACATGAAACCTCAGCAAGGCTCATGGCATGTGGCAGACCCCTTGGGGAAATTGTGTGAGCGTTCGAGACCACCAGGCCTTTTAGCACACTCAAGTCCTTCTTTACAAAACTGAAGAAAAATATTTGGGTTTGAAGGAGTACATGAAGATGCCTAAACTCCTATGCCTTGTTCTCATGGAGTCAAGAAAGCAGTAGAAAAAGTCTATTTATCGATTTGTAATAATAAATTTCAGTGGTAGTTTTTTTAAAAAATAATTTATCTATTTGTTGTTTTGTTTATTTATTTATTTTTAGAGAGAGGGGAAAGGAGAAAGAGGGAGAGAAACATCACTGTATGGTTGCCTCTCACTTGTGCCCCCAACTGGGGGCCTGACGTGCAACCAAGTCATGTGCCTTGACTGGGAATCAAACCAGCGACACTTGGCTCGCAGGCTGACACTCAATCCACCGAGCCACAGCAGCCAGGGTTTAGTGATAGTTTTTAAAAGAACAATGGTTCAAGTATCTTTTTTGCAGCTCATCTGATAACAATAAAAATGACAAAATCTAAACTAATTTAAAATGCAAGATGGATCGGATTATCCCCAAACCAATTGGTAAGAGATAAACCCAAGTAAGCTAAGGGTCTTGGTCACTGCCTAGCACTGGAATTCTCACCTAAACAAGTCACTGACAGCAAGAGTCCAATGGTGAAATAGACTTGGGAAACCACTCCCAGCTAGTGGGAATAATCTTACCTCCCACCCCAGGTGAAAACTGTGCTTGCCTGGCTCCCACTCAGTAATCCATGAAGCTTCACACTCATAAAACAAGAAAAAAGCATTGATGTTGACCCTGTCAGCTGTTATAATCATGCCTTAGGAGTGACAGAAAGCATTAGACCATGGTCTGCATGGTGATAACTTTGAACCTTGATTTAAGAAAAAAAATTGAACCTATATTTTAAGTCACTGGTATATGCCTTAGAGCTTATCGTTTTTAGGACCACATGGACAAGTAATTTACTCTTGGTATTACCTGAGCAGAATATCTAGAATAGTATCACAAATTTTTGCTGTTAACAACCCTCACTGCATCTGGAGGCTTAGAAGCAGATTGTCAAACTGATTTTTTTTTTTTTTCTGAGCACATATTCTATTTAGGTATAGTGGAACATAAATAGCCTATTTAAGAAAACGGTAATTATTTCATTAAAATGTAATTTTATTCAAAAATATCACTGCAGCTTTGGCCAATGTGGCTCAGTTGTTTGGAGCATCGTCCATGGACCAAAAGACTGTGGGTTCAATTCCTGGTCAGGGCACATGCCTGGGTTGTGGGTTCAATCCTCAGTCAATGCATGTACAAGAAGGCAACCAAGTCAATGTTTCTCTCTCATATTGGTATCTCTCTCTCTCTCCCCGCCCCTTCCTCTCTCTCTAAAGTCAATGAAAAACTGTCCCCTGATGAAGATTTTTAAAAATTCATTGCAAGTTTTATGTCATCCATGAGCTTTAGTGGTTTAGAGTGTAGGCTCTCAAGTCAAACTGCATGTTTAGTTACTGACACTACCACTTATTAGCTATGACCTTGAGCAAGTTATTCTACCTCACTGCCTCAGTTCCCTCATTTGTAAATATTTATATCAAAGGATTGTTGTAAAGAACAAATGAGCAAAAGTCTTAGAACAGTTTGTGGCACACAGTAAACACTCAAAAATCACTCAAAAATTTTTATTATTTTCCAAGTCCAGCCAATGGTGACAATACTAATACTGTAGATTCACAAATTGGAAATCTCTCTCTCTTTAATAGCTTTCAAAAAGACGACACTAAGTAAGCAATGGAAGCTTATACAAGCTCCTAGATAAAAATTCTGATGAACTAGGCCTATAATTACATTTATTCAATAGAAGGATTAAAGAGCTTTTCAGCAATATAACTGCCTCATCTAGATAGATTCTGATTAAACAACAAGAGGTATTAGAAAGCAATTGTGGGTCAATAATTGATAAGAAACAGACTGGAAAGTTGTAAATGATATTTAGTAACTCTAGTAAAATGATATGTGATTAATGTAAAATACACAATTATAAGCTAATAGCATAGCACTTGGCCTGTAAATGAAGAATGAAAGAGAACAGAGAATCGTAATTTGAGAAAAAAAAATTAAGCATTTTATTTAATCTTAGATTTGACTGTCAGACCTTGTATATTATTATTTAAAGCTGTTATTTATTATCACCTACTGTATGTAATTACAATATTCACATACACATAACTTTAGAGTATTTTAAACTTTCACAAAGCCTCAAAATATTAAAATGCATTTAACCAAAACCTATATACCCCTTTATAGCAAGCAGAGAATTTCAGTCCAACTCCACAGGGAGTACTAGCCTTAAGCAATGGGTTTTGCTCAGTGTACTGCAGAATAACAAACTGACATACTCAAGAGGAGTTTAGCACCCAGCAGCGCAGTGAGAATGCACACACTTTGAAAGGCTCTGAAGAGCAGCCACATTGCCTAAAACATCACTGCTACCCGATTAGGCATTTTGTGAAAATTTTCAGGAAAAGAAACAGTATACTTTAGTAACTATTTAACACAGGCTGACTGATAAATAAATGTCTTCTCTTCAGTTCTCAATTTCTTTAGGGAGAAGGCTAGGATCTGATTATTTCTAAATTACAATTTCAGCTTCAACATTCCTTGAATAGTTGGGAGCACATTGTATTTTGCTCCATAAGCAGTTCTTAATAAATATTAGTTTTAAGAATGAATGAATATACATTATACTCATTCTCCATGTAGCTTATAAAAGTTCTGTTGAGGTCTACCACTTAAATCTTAATGCCATTTATCAATATGGTGGATTTTGTTTCAGATTAAATTTTTTATAAAACAAACTTTTATATATATATATATATATAGCTTTAATTCCTTGAGTAAATTGGAGCTATGTGGTTAAAACCATGGCACAGTCTCTTCAAACTAACTGTCCCTGGGTAAGTCATCTTGCTTTATGTCATCTAAACCATATTCTATTTTCCTGGGTTTCACATATCTCTTGTTCAAAAAAAAAAGGGAATTTAACATTTTTCATGGTATCCTAAGTTTGCCTTCCTTCCAGATGAACATCTTTCAAAGTTCAGAAAATTATTTTTCTCTCCCTTTCAGGCAAGAACACGTCAGCATTGAACTGCTTGGCATCAGAGGTAGAGATGCCAGCCTGCAAAGAATGAGAGCTAAAATTATGCAAGGAGCTATATTGGGAAGTAGGTTTCCATTAAATAGATATCTTGGGCTTGCAATCTTTCACTCTAATTGTTGTGGCCGGTGAGTTAACTGCCTTTAAAGATTAACCTATTTTAAGTTTAATGGATCAGTGGAAGCTATTGAAAGACTAGTATAATTCTTTCTCCTTCATTTTTCCAATCCAAATGAGGATTTTGCTATCTGTAAAGCCATACATGTTTACATGCCAATATTCCACCCTCATCCCACCAGAAAGAAACCACCTCCCATGGACTTTATATATTAAAAATCTTTTATGCTAAGTAACTAGAATTTATTAGTAATAATAGATTTGTTTTACTACATAATGTACATATATTATATATGCACATAGACAGATAGATAGACTCTTCTGATCAATGTGAAATAATTTATATTATCAAACTGAATTGAGACAATGCCAAGAAAATATCAAAGTTGTATGCACTTATGTAGGCTATATATGTTTTGGCCTATTGCAGGTAAATGTATAATATCCATGAACTTACATTTGAACAAATCTTGGCTTTCAAATATGTAACCCTTTGTGGATTAATGTTTGTGGCACAGAGTCATTTTTGATAATTCTGAAGGACAGATATCAATCATGCATAGATGTGTGATAAAAAGTCACTTAGTTTATAAAAACCCAAACAATTCCTAGCTTCCACTTCTGCAACTTTATTATTCTCTGCTTGTCATTGTGCATCTAGAAACACAAGTGGGGAAATAATAAAACTTTCCCATTTTGGAAAATATGACATCAAAAATGAAGACACTTCTGGCCAAGATGGAGACCTAGATAGACACACTGCATCTCCCTCCACAACTAAGAAAGAATATAACTATCTTAAAACTAAAGACAACCAGAAGTTCCAGAAAGTTGAGCTGCATGGAAGTCCAACAAACAAAAATATAAAGAAGAAATACTCATCCATACAGGTAGGAGGGGTGGAGCCAGGGTGGAGAAGATGCAGTGTGGCAGTGGCAGCAGCAGCGGTGGCAGTGGCAGCAGCAGGGGCAGCATCAGGCCAGTGGAAAGCACAGTCACACATTTTAAAAAGTCAGGAGGGACACCTGGGGAGTGCTCCCAGCACCAGCCCAGACTACAGAGCTCACAGTTCCAGGGCCAGGGAGAACAGAGCTTCATTGCTTCTGACTGTGAAACCCAGTGGGGGTTGGGGTGGAGGAATAAACTGCTGGTCTCTCAGCAGAGTTCATTTGTTTATAGGACCCCCACAGGCCTAGAATGTCTGCAGACTCACCTACTTGGAACCACAGCCAGGGCAATAGCTAGAGAGATGCTACTCCCATATGAGAAGTAGGAGAAGTGCCTGGAAAAGTTCTGAGCAAGTGGCATTGTTCCCTCTCAGACCCCTCCTCCACTTACAGCATCACAACATGGTGAAACAGGTTGCCCTATACTGACGAATACCTAAGGCTCCACCCCTTGCAACATAACAGGTGCAACAGCTCTACCTAAGACACAGAGGCAAACAAATACAGGAGCCTGTCATGGTGAGGAGACAGATAAATATGGTCCAAAAGAGGGAGCAGAGCAAGGTTCCAGTGGGAGAACTAAGCTACAAGGAGATAGCCAACCTCACAGATGAGGATATAGCCAAACTAACAGACCTAGAGTTCAAAACACTGGTGATAAAGATGCTCATAGACTTGACAGAAATGCTTAAGTATGGCAAATGCATAAGGCAATAGGTGAAGACTATGCTAAATATAACGAAGGAAAATCCACACAAAACCAATGGTGAAGGGAAGGAAACTGGGGTTCAAATCAATGATTTGGAACATAAGGAAGAAAAGAAAGTCAACCAGTACAGAATGAGGAAACAAGAATTGAAAAAAATGAGGAGAGGCTTAGGAACCTCTGGAACAACATTAAATGTGCCAACATCCAAACCATAGGGGTGCCAGAAGGAGAAGAGGAAGAGCAAAAAATTAAAACCTTATGTGAAAAAATAATGAAGAAAAGCTCCCTGAATTTGGTGAAGGAAATAGACATGCAAGTCCAGAAAGCACAGAGAGTCCCAAACAAGCTAGATGCAAAGAGGACCACACCAAAACATATCATAATTAAAATGCCAAAGGTTCAAGATAAAGAGAGAATTTAAAAGCAGTGAGAGAAAAACAGAGTTACCTACAAAGGGGTGCCTATAAGGCTATCAGCTGACCTTTCAATAGAAAGTTTGCAGGCAAGGAGAGACTGGCAAGAAGTATTTGATGTGATGAAAAGCAAGAACCTACAGCCAATAGTACTCTATCCAGCAAAGCTATCATTTAGAATGGAGGGGCAGATGAAGTGCTTCCCAGACAAGATAAAACTAAAGGAGTTCATCATCAGCAAGCCATTATTATATGAAATGTTAAAGGGACTTATTTAAGAAAAAAAAATCAGAACTCTGAACATTAAAATGACAACAAATTAACAACTATCAACAACAGAATCTAAAAAATAAAAACAGAATCAAACTAAGCAAGCAACTAGAACAGGAACAGAATCATAGGTATGGGGATCATTTGGAGGCTTATCAGCTGGGAGGGGAAAGGGGGAATAATGGTGCAGGGATTAAGAAACATAATTGTTTGGTACAAAATAGACAGGGGGAAGTTAAGAATAATATAGGAAAGGGTGGAGCCAAAGAAGTTATATTCACGACCCATGGACATGAACTAAGGTGGGTGGGACTGCTGGAGGGAAGGTGGCTACTGGGCAGAGGGAAGCAAAGGAAAACAAATTGGGACAACTATAACAACATAATAAAATGTAATTTTTAAAAAGTGAAGGTATAAGACAAGACTTAAGAAAGTGAAGATTTCTAATTCATCATGCTCATTCAATGTTTATACACTTTTCTGCAGAGCACTGGGTAGATGATGGTGATTCTGTTATGAATAAATCAGTCTTCATGGAACTTACAGACTATGATGAGAAGGAAAACATTAAATAAATAAATCACAAACTAAATTATAATTTAAAAAATGCTATGAGTAGTAGAAAGTAAAAGTTTAAGGTGCTATAAGTAAAATATTACAGGGGACCTAACAGACTGGAGCAGGAAGAAAGACCTGCCTGAAAAAGCACATGTCACCTGAGTCCTGCAGGATGAATAGAATAGATAACAATTAAGAAGAGAGTAAGGAATCAAAAATTCTAGGCAAAGGAAACTTTCAAGTAGACAGTTAAACAACTAGATTTGGAACTCAGAAAAGAGATCTAGTCTGAAAATATATAATTAGGATTCGTTGGTATATAAACAATATTTAATACTCTAAAGGAAAAAATGATATAATCTGAGGAGAGAAGATAGAAAGAAAACATTCAAAACTGATCCCCAAAGAGCTCTATTAAAGGAAGCTTAGTGTAGGCAGGATTTCTCAACCTTGGCTTGTCTGACATTTTGAGACAAATAATGGTTTGTAGTGGGGGCTACGTTGTGCATTGTATAACATTTAACAGCACCCCTGCCTCTACTTATTAGATGTTTAGTAGCACCCCCTCAGTTATGACAATGAAAGATGCCTCCAGGCATTGCCAAATGTCCCCTTTAGGGCCAAAATCACCCTTGGTTGGGAAGCACTGGTATAGAATAAGCAAAAAGTATAAGTTTATAAAGATTAACTTGAGAGGAAGAAAATCAACAAGGCATGATCAATCAGAAGCCAAGAGAAAATAATATCTCAAGAATTATCAATTGATGCTGAATAATCCAGAAAGCTAGGTTCTGGCAAGGGTCCAGAAGTTTAAGCAACATGGAGATCATTAGTGACTTTAGAAAAGGAATTTTAGTGAAGTAATGGGAGCATAGGCCATATATTCCCGTGAATATAGTCTATTCATGGGAAGCTGCTTTACAATCCAATGATGGTGACCTCATTCTCCTTAGCAGTTATTGGTTTAGGTACAGCCATGCAATGCAAGTGCAGTCAATGATGACATGAGAAGAAAACTAAGGGCTTCAGGTAAAAGTTTTCTTGCTGATACAGACAACCCAGAAGCAACACTGGTCTTTCTCTTTTGGATGTAGCCTCCCAAAATATCTGGAGGATATGGGCACTATTAACACAACTTTCCTCTGCACTGTCTAAGGAGAACTAACCTGAGAATAAGCCAAATAGTAAATGTGGCAAAAGGAAAAGTGGGAAGGACATGGGTTCTTGAATGAAGTGGTAAGAACTTGGAACTAACCAACCTGGAAACTATCCATATTCAGATGTCTTAATAGATTAAACCTAATTTCCTGCCACCTCCCATCTGTTTTCAGTTGTTTGCATTTATCATCATCCCAGCATCTTTCCCTCAAATTTTTTGTTGTTGTTGTTCTATCGTCAATGACCTCTGAAACAATACAATTATTTTCCGCTGACCCTCTTCTTTCTCCCTAATCTGGATGGAAATCTGAGTTCCCTATTTCACAGTTTTCCAAAATAAGGCAAATCAATCACTGTCACCTCTTGGCCCTGATCTATTCTCTTCCACAGATGGTCTCTTTTGAAGTCAGCACCACTCAGCTCTTCGCTTTCCATGTGGCTATAGCCCACTGATTTTCACTGCCTCCCCACATGCCTTGAATGTTTGGCCACTTGTTCCACAATTTCTTCTTTACTCCATCCATTCCCCAGTAAGCATGTATTTTTATGACCCTTGCAAACCCATAGCCTCACACTTCAGTGATCTTCAATGCTTTCAGCTACACCCACCTTTAAACCCATTTTCTTGGCCACACCTTGAACCTCATTATTATCTGAAACAACTCTACCTTTAAGATCTTAAACTCAGAAATTCTTTTCTCTATTATATACTCTGGCTGTTTCACTCCCATGAAGACTTGGTGTGACCTTTGATTCTCAGCCCATCTTTAATCTCCCATGGATGTGAAACATAAATGGAAACCCCTTAGGAACTAAAAAATGCAGTCAATTATAAGGTATTATGACCACTTAAATATTACATTTTTCTAACAACCCAGTCTGGAACCACATTTGTTTAAATATTTCAACGAATTTCGCTAGCACTCAGAATTCCTACATCCCCTAAACCCACCTTGTCAGAAGGCAAAGCCAGGATGACTTACCAAACTTACCATGAATTTTCCCTACTCTTGATTCAAGGCTGTAGAAATGGGAAAAAAAAAGTAAATCATTATTTTAAGCCAGTATATATGCCCCAAATTCTAAAATGCATGCATGGAAAGGTCATTTTGAGGAGAAAAAAAAAAGTCTTATATTATACTAGCTGAAGAGGAAAGTATATGGTATAAAGAAGATGATACAACATGGTTTCTTGGTTAGTTTTTAGTTTTCCTTAAGGCCACCTTCCTCTCCATATAGAGTCAGTCTTGATTGAGTGCTCAGGTGTTTCTGTCTTCCCTAGTTGCCATACTTCTTTTCTCTTCCTTCACACTGGTCATCTCTTGAAGTGCCTTGGTCAAGGCCATGGGGCAGGCACTATTTGGGAAGGTAAGAGCAGGTACTCCACTTAGTGGACCCTGATAACTGAACGGGAGTTGGTTTAGGTTTTGAATTCTTCAGAATAGAACAGCTGCCTCCCAAAAAAACCTTTCCCTGAGAAAACCTTTCTCTTTTGATATCACTTGACTCTAATGACAAAACTTTGATACATTACTTTGGAGTTGTATCATTCAAGAATATAAGTAATATATTTAATATAACAGCTTAATGAAATAATAATATAATTTAATGAAAAATGATATAACTATATTCTGAGTATTCTATTCAATGAGCCTTATTGGGTGGGGTGGGTCAGAGGTGAAAGAAGCAGATGCAAAAATATGCTGTTTCCTCATTCAGCCTCAGCTTCTGTTATAAGTCTGTCACATAATAAGTGCTGCATCCACAGTGAGTATGATTCTGTTGTTCACATGCGTATATGTTTATATGTATATGTGTGTATATATATAATTATTGAATATAGTCCTTTTATTCCAGTAGATGATGTCATCTCCTGCTCAACCCCAGAAACAGTGCTCTCTTCCAAACCCAGAGACCCTTATGCTTATTAAAACGAAGTATATAAGTCACCAACATGGCATTGCCACAAAAGATCCTGAGGAATAAGTTTGACCATGTGCTATTTTTGCCTTACATGCTGATTTATACTCCATGCCCCTTCTCTATCACACTGGAAGACCCTCTCTACTACAGAAAAGGATAAGAAGGCACAGAAGCTAAGAGGGGTGCCACTTTATCATCCTGGAGGCAATTTTTTTTTAAACATCAACTGGGCCATCTGGGTAATTCAGCAGCCCACTCTCTTACAGGAAACTAATTTGCTTTCTGAATTTCCTCAGCTCCAATCTTCTATAGCCTTCTCAAGCCCTGGATTCTACTGTAGTCCTTTCCACTATCACCCAGAAATCTCATCCTTTTTATCTAAAAAGACATAAATCATTAAGCTCCTCGAATTCTGTTCTGCTCATCTCAAGAAATATTTATAATTCTGTTAGCTTTATACTTAGTAATTGTTTCATAGTACATTTACCTTTCAAAAGCCAGTTGCCCCTTTCAATGATGTATAACAAAATTTATTAATGTGATAAAATATATACAACAAAAATTTTACCACTTTACCATTTTTAAGCATAAAGTTCACCACTGTTCATCTCCAGAACTTTTCATCATCCCAAACTAAAACTGTACATTATGTTTTTGAGTGCATTAAATACTATGATATACTGAATTCCTCCTTTTATTAATGTATTTTCTTCAGTCTATAAACATTTTGATTTCTCATCCTAGAAGTGCTTTTCTTTTACCCTGTTTTCTTCTATACCCACTGCCTCCATCATGTGTCCATCCAATCGTCTGTCTTGCTTACTTTTCTCTTCTCATTTATTAAAGTAGAAATACCTTGAAGGCCAAGATGATGCCTTTCATACCTGTATCCTCAGCACTAGGCATACTGTCTTACACAAAATAGACAGTAAATACTTATTGGATGAGAGACTGGAGGAAAACAACAACTACAGTTATAAGAGCACTTGCTGAGCATGGCGCTAAAACATTTATGTGGGTTTTTTCATTATAGACAGGTACTATCCATTAATCCTATTTTGCAGATGAGAAAATTGAGGCTTAGGCCTCTCAACTGAAACTGGTCAAGCTGGGTTTGAGGTCCTAGGATTCTGATTCCAGAGACTGCATTCTTAACCCTTTCACTATTTCTCATCTGTCTAGTCAATGATATAAACTAACCCACTCTTGATGGTAATCTCTACCCTCCAAAATCTTTGCAGAGAAGACACTTAGATTTCTACCAAAACTTAGCACTTCATTAATATTATTTATTGAATGTTAAGTGTAAGTAGTGTTCAGTATATCTGCATAGGTTGAGTTCAATTTTCTAGATTAGTAAGAGAAATAGAAGAGTGATAATAAGTAAATTAATACTGATGAGAAAAAAGAAGAAAAGAAGAGTGATAGTAAGTGAACTAATACTAAAGAGAAAAAAGAAGAAAAGCTATTATTTTCTTTTACATTTAAAAATGCTTCTGTATATTGTGGTAGATTATGCTTATCAATTATTTGCTGTCCTTCTTTAAATGGGAATATATTCTTTCTTCACTGTCATCCAGGCTCGGTCATTTGGGTTGCTTTAGCCAATAGACAGTATGTCCCAGAAAGTATGTCCTGGATTCAAAATGATGAAGACACATGGAGAAGAGCTAGGAATGTCACTATTTATCTGAGCCAATAAGCAATGTGAATAAGAAGTGCATCTCGAGTCTTTGTTCTTCAGATTCTGGGGTTGCTTGTTACTAAGCATAACCTTGTGAGGGTTGACTGATTGATACACTAATATATCGCCAAATATATAAGAGAATATAGATGTCGTTATGTAAGATGTCAACATAGAAAAATTTTAGGACATCAAATTTGCTTTAGTACATATGACTTTTAGCTTGTTTGAGAAGGATGTTATAAAATAAAGATTTTATTTTATCTTTTTATTTTTTTTAATTTTATTTTTTGTTATTCAATTACAGTTGTCCCATTTTCCCCCCATTGCTCCCCCCTCCCAGCCCATCCGTTCTCCCACATTTATATCCCTCCCCGTTGTCAATGTCCATGAGTCATTCATATACGTTCCTTGACCTGACTCTTCCCTTACTTATCCCCCTTCTCTCCCTCCCCCCTCCCCCCTACTGACTACTATTCCAGTCTTTGCCTATTTAGTTCGTTTGTTTGTGTTGCTCTTTAGTTTCTTGTATTGGGTGATATCATATGGTATTTTGCTTTCTTTGCCTGGCTTATTTCACTAAGCATAATTCTCTCTAATTCCATCCATGTTGTCACAAATGGCAGGAGTTCCTTCTTTCTTTCTGCTACATAGTGTTCCATTGTGTAGATGTACCACAGTTTTTTGATCCACTCATCCACAGATGGGCACCTAGGCTGTTTCCAGCACTTAGCTATTGTAAACAGGGCTGCTATGAACATAAGGGTGCATAAGTTCTCTTGAATTAGGGTTTCAGGATTTTTAGGGTATAATCTTAGTAGTGGAATCACTGGATCAAATGGCAGTTCCATTTTTAGCTTTTTGAGGTAATTCCATACTGTTTTCCATAGTGGCTGCACCAGTCTGCATTCCCACCAACAGTGCAGTAGGGTTCCTGTTTCTCCACATCCTCGCCAGCATTTGTTGTTTGTTGATTTGTTGATGATGGCCATTCTGACAGGTGTAAGGTGATATCTCATTGTGGTTTTTACTTGCATCTCTCTGATGGCCAATGATGTTGAGCATTTTTTCATGTGCCTATGGACCGTCTGTATGTCCTCTTCCGAGAAGTGTTTGTTTGTTCAGGTCCTTTGCCCATTTTTTAATTGGGTTGTTTGTTTTCTTGATGTTGAGTCGTACCAGCTCTTTATATATTTTGGAGATCAGTCCCCTGTCTGTGATATCATTGGCAAATATGTTCTCCCATATGGTTGGTTTCCTTTTCATCTTGCTGATGTTTTTTTTTTTTTTTCAGATTTAATGTGTTTTATTGATTAAAATATTACATTTGTGCCAATTTCCCTTCCCTCTGCTCCCCTCCACCCAGTGGCCCCCCTCCCTCCCATTGTCTCCCCCTTTTAGATTATGTCCATTAGTTGTGCATACAGTTCCTCCCAACCTCTCTCCGTCTATTCCATTCCCTCCTACCTTGATCTCGAATTCCTATATCATCTCCCTCCCTTTCCCCATTCCCCCTCCCTGTTGACCTCCCCCCAATATGCTTCCCGTACCCACAGTTCCTTTTTCACTCTCGTTGCCTATTTAGTTTGCCTTTGTTTCATCTCCCTAGCTTCTGTTTTTTTTTTTAAACCAGTCCCTTTAACATCTCATATAACAGTGGTTTGGATCTAATGAACTCTTTCAGTTTTATTTTGTCCTGGAAACACTTTCTCTGTCCTTCTATTCTGAATGACAATTTCGCTGGGTAGAGTATTCGTGGTTGTAGGTTTTGGATTTTCATTACTTTGAATATTTCTTGCCAGTCTCTTCTTGCCTGTAGGGTTTCCCTTGAGAAGTCAGCTGATAGTCTAATTGGGACCCCTTTGTACATAATTCTTTTCTTCTCTCTTGCTGCTTTTAAGATTCTCTCTTTATCTTTAATTTTTGACATTTTGATTATAATGTGTCTTGGAGTGGTTCTCCCTGGGTCCAGTCTCTTGGGAACTCTCCTTGCTTCCTGGACCTGCAAGTCTATTCCCTTCCCCAAGTCTGGGAAGTTCTCCTTTATTATATTTTCACTCAATTTTTCAAGTTCTAGTTCATCTTCCTCATTCTCTGGCAAACCAATGATTCTTATGTTGGGCCTTTTATAGCTGTCCCAGAGGTTTCTGATCCTTTCATTGTTGCTTCCTATTTCCTCTTGCTGCATTGGTTGACTGCTTGTTCCTTCTCCATATTCCAGTTTGTTGAAATGAACTCTGGATTTTATTTCCTTTCCTTCTGTCTCGTATGCGGTTTTGTTCCTTTTGTTATGAAAGTTTTTCGCTTCTTTCATATCTTTTTCCTGCTCTTTTGTGAATTCTGTAAGCCATCTGTTAACAATGGCCCAGAACTGAGCCTCTGACAGGTTTCTTATCTGTTCATCTGTCAGGTTCTCTATCTGCTGTCTGGTGAGTTGTGTTACCGGGATTTCTATAGTTGTCTGCCTCATTTTGACAGATGCGTTTTGTTTTCTTGGGCTGGCTGTCGGGGGCAGTGCCTGTGTACGCGTCACAAATCAGCGACCGGCCGGCGCCTGCCTGTCCGCGACCTATTTCGCAGCCCTGTGGTGCTTTCTTTGGGGGCGGGGGTCCAAGATGGATTCACACAGTTATTCAGCTAGGCTTGACGGATCCGGGATTCCTCGCCGACCCGCTGTTGTCCAGGTGCGACCGCAAACAGCACTGCCCTCTTTAACTCTTACCTGCCCAAATGGCACCGCTGGTTTATAACTTCATATGTTGGACTTCCGTGTAGTTTTATTTTCTGGAATTTCTAGTTATCCTTTGTTTTGAAGTAGTTGTATTCCTCTCTAGTTGTAGAGGGAGACCTAGCGTGTCCGTCTAAGCCTCCATCTTGGCCGGAAGTCCGCTGATGTTTTCTTTTGATGAGCAGAAACTTTTTAGTTTGATGTAGTCCCATTTGTTTATTTTTTCCTTTATTTCTATTGCCTTGGGAGATGTATCCGTGAAGATATTGTTACGTGGGATATCTGAAATTTTCTTGCCTATGTTTTCCTCTAGGACTTTTATGGTATCACGGCTTACATTTAAGTCTTTGATTCATCTTGAGTTTATTCTCGTGTGTGGTGTAAGTTGGTGGTCTAGTTTCATTTTTTTGCACGTCCCTGTCCAGTTCTCCCAGCACCATTTGTTAAAGAGGCTCTTCTCACTCCATTTTATGTTCCTTTCTCCTTTATCAAATATTAGTTGACCATAGAGCCCTGGGTTTATTTCTAGGCTTTCAATTCTCTTCCACTGATCTATATGTCTGTTCTTATGCCAGTACCAGACTGTTTTGATCACAGTGGCTTTGTAGTATTGTTTGATGTCTGGTATCATGATTCCTCCTGCTGTGTTCTTCTGTTTCAAGATTGCTTTTGCTATTCGGGGTCTCTTTTGGTTCCATATGAATTTTTGGAGGATTTGTTCTAGGTCAGTGAAATATGTCATTGGTATTTTAGTAGGAATTGCATTGAATTTGTAAATTGCTTTGGGTAGTATAGACATTTTGATGATGTTGATTCTTCCCATCCAAGAACATGGTATTTGCCTCCATTTATTTGTATCTTCCTTAATTTCTTTCTTCAATGTTGCATAATTTTCAGTGTACAGGTCTTTTATCTCTTTGGTTAAGTTTATTCCTAGGTACTTTATTTTTCTTGTTGCTATAGTAAATGGTATTTTCTTTTTTGCTTTTGTCTCCGATATTTTATTGTTGGTGTACAGAAATGCCTTAGATTTCTGTATATTTATTTTGCACCCAGCTATTTTACCAAATTCACTTATTATATCAAGTATTCTTTTAGTGGAGTTTATAGGGTTTTCTAGGAATACTATCATGTCGTCTGCAAATAGTGATAGTTTTACTTCTTCTTTCCCAATTTGGATGCCTTTTATTTGTTTGTCTTGTCTGATTGCTGTGGCTAGGACTTCCAACACTATGTTGAATAGAAGTGGGGAGATTGGACATCCTTGTCTGGTTCCTGATTTCAGGGGGAATGCTTTCGGTTTTTGTCCATTGAGTATGATGTTGGCTTCAGGTTTCTCATATATAGCCCTAATGATGTTAAGGTATGCTCCCTCTATTCCCATTTTGCTGAGTGTTTTCAACATAAATGGGTGTTGTACTTTATCAAATGCTTTTTCTGCATCTATAGATATGATCATGTGATTTTTGTCTTTCATTTTGTTTAGGTGATGTATTATATTTATTGATTTGCAAATATTAAACCATCCTTGCATCCCTGGGATGAATCCCACTTGATCATGATGCATGAACTTTTTGATGTATTGCTGGATCCTATTTGCCAATATTTTATTGAGGATTTTAGCATCTATGCTCATCAGTGATATTGGCCTGTAGTTTTCTTTCTTTGTTGTGTCTTGACCTGGTTTTGGGATGAGGGTAATACTGGCTTCATAGAAAGAGTTTGGGATTTTTCCCTCTTCTTGGATTTTCTGGAATAGTTTGAGGAGGGTAGGCGTTAGTTCTTCCCTAAATGTTTTGTAAAATTCGCCTGTGAAGCCATCTGGTCCAGGGCTTTTGTGTGCAGGGAGATTTTTGATTACTGTTTCAATTTTCTTCTTTGTTATTGGTCTGTTGAGACTTTTTACTTCTTCTTGATTCAGTTTTGGAAGGTTATGTATTTCTAGAAATCTGTCCGTTTCTACTAGGTTGTCAAATTTCTTGCCATATACTTGTTTGTAGTAATTTCTCATAATTGTTTGTATTTCTGTGGTATCAGTCGTGATTTCTCCTCTTTCATTTCTGATTTTGTTTATTTGGGTCTTCTCTTTTTCTTAATGAGCCTGGCTAGAGGCTTGTCAATTTTGTTTATTTTTTCAAAGAACCAGCTCCTAGTTTTGTTGATTTTTTGAATTGTTCGTTTCGTTTCTATGTCGTTTAATTCTGCTTTGATCTTGATGATTTCCTTTCTTCTTTTTGCCCTAGGCTTTGTTTGTTGTTGTTGTTCTAGTTCTTGTAGCTTTATGGTTAGGTTTTTTATTTGAGATTCTTCTAGCCTTTTCAGATATGCCTGTATTGCTATGAACTTCCCTCTTAGGACTGCTTTTGCTGTGTCCCATAGGTTTTGGGCTGTTGTGTGTTCATTGTCGTTAGTTTCTAGAAATTTCTTGATTTCTTCTTTGATGTCATTGTTAACCCATACGTTATTTAAGAGCGTGTTATTCATTCTCCATGAGTTTGTGTGTCTTTGATTTTTTTCTCTGAGGTTGATTGTTAGTTTCAAGGCATTGTGATCTGAAAAGATGCTTGATAGGATTTCAATTTTCTTGAATTTGTTGAGGCTTGCTATGTGTCCTATTATGTGGTCTATCTTTGAAAATGTCCCATGTGCATTTGAAAAGAATGTATATTTTGCTTCTTTGGGGTGAAAAGTTCTATATATATATCAGTTAAGTCCATGTGGTTTACTGTGTTGTTCAATGCCTGCATATCCTTGGTGTTTCTTTGCTTGGATGATCTGTCTATTGTTGATAATGGAGTGTTGAAGTCCCCTACTATGAGTGTGTTGTTGTTAATATCCTTCTTGTGGTCTTCTAGTATTTTCTTTATGTATTTGTGTGCTCCTATGTTGGGTGCATATATGTTTATCAGTGTTGTATCTTCTTGATGAATCGTTCCTTTAAGTATTATGAAATGTCCTTCTTTGTCTCTTTTTATTGCCCTTGCTTTGAAATCCGTTTTGTCTGATATGAGGACTGCTACCCCAGCTTTTTTTTCAGGTTCACTTGCTTGGAATATTTTTTTATATCCCTTTACTTTCAGTCTATGTAAATGTTTTGTTTTGAGGTGTGTTTCTTGTAGACAGCAAATATGTGGGTCCTGTTTTCTTTTTCTTTTTTTAATGTTTTTTATTGATTATATTGTAACAACAGTTCCAATTTTCTCCCCTTTGCTCCCCTCCACCCAGCATCTCCCTCCCCCAGCAATTCCCCCCCAAGTCCATACTCATGGTTCGTAAAAAATAACTATCCCCCCCCTCTCAAATATTAAGAGCCTTTGTAATCTTGTAAAGGACAATGGGCGAAGGTCTCAAGCTCCTCTAGCTGCTTCAAGCTGGACATGGTCGTTGTCCTACCTACCCTTGGGTCCAGAAAACCCTAATAAGAGTGGGGGTGTGGAGGGGAAGGTGGCCCTCCCACATGGGGAAGGATCGTGCAGACTCCAGGTCAGTTGGTTGTCTCCGGTCAACTGCGTGCTTGGTTTAACAGGCTGGCATCCTTGTTGTGTTGTGAGGGCAACAGATTTGGCGAAAAGGGTTAAAAGACATCATTCAATCCATAACTACTAGATGACAAAAGGCAGGGATTAATTTTTCAATGTTCCATATTAGGAGAAAAAAAAGGGGGGGGCTTCTTTGTAGGAAGGTGTGCTAGGCACATCTCACCTGTCCAAAACCTTTTTGCCCATTATACTTAGTTTGGGCTGAGGGAAATAGTTTTGGTTTTCCCCCTCTCAGACCTCTGGGCCTTTTCTGTCCAAGCCATTAAGATAGAAAAGAGAAACCAGTTTTAAGGTGAGGCCCACAGACCACCCCATTCTTCACCAACCCAGCCATTTAGTTCAGCCAAACCATTGAGTCTCAGGAGGCAGCGCTGCAGACAGGATTAAGTGAGGCTTATACATACAGACAGTCACTCAGGTGATGCGGTCATAGGTTTATGCCCCTTGAAAACAGAAAACGAATGTTAATTTATGTAACATAACCCACAAACAAGTCTCTAAATCTGTAAGACTGTCTTATTGGGAAGACATCCAGTTGCAAGGTACTTGAAATTCTATTTGCCTGCAACTTGAATATCTTTGATGATATCACAGACATGGTTTAATTTTCAAGTGAAACCATATTTTAAATGAGAAGAAACTTTTAAGACGGTTAGTTGCCCTATTTTATACTCTACTACTGATCATTGTGATTTTCCTTGAATAATGATTTTTCTCCCAAGGTTACCCTCCTTGTCATTAAAGGGACTGCATTAAGTCCATTTTTAATTTATCCTGTTTATTTGCATAAACATAACAAGAGCAGCAAATGATCACTTATGATCTTTAGTTCTGCTTTGCTGGAATTACCCAAGGAATATTTGGGGTGACCCTCAGTCTGTTCTTCAGAGCACAGAAGCTGAGCCACATATCTGGCATTCATCCTTGCCTGTACACACCTGTCCTTTCCAAGTCTTTCTGGTTTTTCATTGTGCCTTAAGGTCCCTTCTAGCCATCTTTCAGGAAAAAAACCTTCGTTCCTTCCCTGAAAAGATTGCTGTGGACCGCAAAACCAACCAACCATGGTACCAGGCCTTTTATCTCACGGGTTTTTATTACCTTTGAAAGTCATTCCCAGTTCCTCAGGGCTTTTTGGTAACAACCTGAGCCCAAGTATGTCTCCTTTAGGCTTGACATTCCAGTCAAAGACTTGGTCAAAAAAAAAAAAAAAAGGAACCTCTATTAACAACTGGTCTTATTAGTTCTATGCAAAGAAACTTATGTCATTATTTATTGTTTAGAATGCCAAACTCTGGAGAGATCAAATAGGGAGAAAAATATACAACGTGAAGGAAAATGTTTGTCCTAATATTCACTGAACTGGCATTTCCATTTTTCATATTTTCATTATTCCCCAACTAAAAAAAATTTTTTTGTTTGTTTTTCCATTACAGTTGTCTCACTTTTTTCCCCCTCTTGCTTCCCTGCACCCTGCCCCTCCCTTCCCCCACATTCAGTCTCCACTCAGTTGCCCATGTGCGTGGGTCATTCATACATGTTTTTTTTTTATTTCATCCATCCCCTTCTTAAACCCTTCTCTTCCTCCCCCCCCCTTGTTACTGTTAGTCTACTTCTTGTTTACGTACCTCTGGTTCAATTTTGCTCATTTATTTGTGTTGTTCATTAGTTTCCTGTAATAGGTGACAGCATAAGGTATTTTTCTTTTGTTGCCTGTCTTATTTCACTAAGCATAATTTTCTCTAGTTTCATCCATGTTGTTGCAAATGGTAGAAGTTTCTTCTTTCTTTCTGCTACATAGAACTCCATTGTGTAAATGTACTACAGTTTTTAGATCCACTCATCTACAGATGGGCATTTAGGTTGTTTCCAGCACTTGGCTATTGTAAATAGTGCTGCTATGAACATTGGAGTGGATAGGTTCTTTTGAATAGGTGTTTCAGAATTTTTCGGATATAATCCTAGCAATGGAATTGCTGGTTCAAAAGGCAGTTCCATTTTTAGTTTTTTGAGGAAATTCCAAACTGTTTTCCACAGTGGCTGCACCAGTCTGCATTCCAACCAACAGTGCAGTAGGGTTCCTGTTTTTCCACATCCTCTCCAGCACTTGTTTGTTGATTTGTTGATGGTGGCCATTCTGACAAGTGTAAAGTGGAATCTCATTGTTGTTTTTATTTGCATCTCTCTGATGGCTAGTGATGTTGAGCATTCTTTCATATGACTATGGACCTTCTGTATGTCCTCTTTGGAGAAGTGTTTGTTCAGGTCCTTTGACCATTTTTTAATTGGGTTGTCTGCCTTCTTGGTGTTGAGTCGTATGAGTTCTTCATATATTTTGGAGATCAATCCCTTGTCTGAGATGCCATTGGCGAATATATTTTCCCAAATGGTTGGTTTCCTTTGCATCTTGCTGATGTTTTCTTTAGCTGAGCAGAAACTTTTTAGTTTGATGTAGTCCCATTTGTTTATTCTTTCCTTTATTTCCCTTGCCTTAGGAGATATATCAATGAAAATGTTGCTACGTGGGATATCTGAAATTTTCCTGCCTATTTTTTCCTCTAGGACTTTTATGGTATCACGGCTTCCTTTTAAGTCTTTGATCCATTTTGACCTTATTCTGGTGTATGGTGTGAGTTGGTGGTCTAGTTTCATTTTTTTGCATGTCCCTGTCCAGTTCTCCGAACACCATTTGTTGAAGAGGCTCTTTTCACTCCATTTGATGTTCTTTCCCCCTTTGTCAAATATTAGTTGACCATATGAATCTGGGTTTATTTCTGGGCTCTCTATTCTGTTCCATTGATGTATATGTCTGTTTTTATGCCAGTACCAGACTGTTTTGATTACCGTGGCCTTGTAGTACAGTTTGATATCAGGTATTGTGATCCCTCCTACTGTGTTCTTCCTCAAAATTTCTGTGGCTATTCGGGCTCTTTTTTGGTTCCATATAAATTTTTGAAGTATTTGTTGTAGGTCTGTGAAATATGTTGCTGATATTTTAATAGGGATTGCATTGAATCTATAAATTGCTTTGGGTAGTATGGACATTTTAATGATGTTGATTCTTCCCATCTATGAGCATGGTATATGCTTCCATTTATTTGTATCTTCTTTAATTTCTTTCTTCAGTGTTATGTAGTTTTCTGTGTACAGGTCTTTTACCTCCTGGGTTAAGTTTCTTTCTAGGTATTTTATTTTTCTTGTTGCTATGGTAAATGGGATTTTTCTTTCAATTTCTATCTCTGAGTTTTTATTGCTGGTGTATAAAAATGCCTTTGATTTCTAAATATTGACTTTGTAGCCTGCTATTTTGCCGAATTCACTTATTAGGTTGAGTAGTTTTTTTGTGTAGCCTAAAGGATATTCTATGTACACTATCATGTCATCTGCAAATAATGACAGTTTTACTTCCTCTTTTCCAATTTGGATGCCTTTTATTTCTCTTTCTTGTCTGATTGCTGTGGCTAGAACTTCCAAGACTATGTTCAATAGGAGTGGAGAGAGTGGACATCCTTGTCTTGTTCCTGAGCTCAGGGGGAATGCTCTCAGTTTTTGCCCATTGAGTATGATGTTGGCTTCAGGTTTCTCATATATGGTCTTTATTATGCTGAGGTATGCTCCCTCTATTCCCATTTTGCTGAGAGTTTTCATTATAAATGGGTGTTGTACTTTATCAAATGCTTTTTCCGCATCTATTGATATGATCATGTGGTTTTTGTCTTTCATTTTGTTTATGTGGTGTATTACGCTTATTGATTTGTGAATATTAAACCATCCTTGCATCCCTGGGATGAATCCCACTTGATTGTGGTGTATAATCTTTCTAATGTGTTGCTGGATCCGGTTTGCCAATATTTTGTCGAGGATTTTAGCATCTATGTTCATCAGCGATATTGGCCTGTAGTTCTCTTTCTTTGTTGTGTCTTGACCTGGTTTTGGAATTAGGGTTATACTGGCTTCATAGAACGAGTTTGGGAGTCTTCCCTCTTCTTGTATCTTTTGGAACAGTCTGAGGAGGATAGGAGTTAGTTTTTTCCTAAATGTTTTGTAGAATTCACTTGTGAAGCCATCCGGTCCTCGGCTTTTGTGTGTTGGGAGTTTTTTGATTACTGCTTCAATTTTACTAGCTGTTATTGGTCTATTCAGAGTTTCTGCTTCTTCTTGATTCAATTTGGGAAGACTATAGTTTTCCAGGAATTTGTCCACTTCCTCTAGTTTGTCAAATTTCTTGCCATACAGTTGTTCATAATAATTTCTTATAATCCTTTGTATTTCTGTTCTATCAGTTGTGATTTCTCCTCTTTCGTTTCTGATTTTATTTATTTGGGTCCGCTCTATTTTTTTCTTGATGAGCCTGGTTAAAGGCTTGTCAATTTTGTTTATCTTCTCAAAGAACCAGCTCCTACTTTTGTTGATCTTTTGAATTGTTACTTTAGACTCTATGACATTTAATTCTGCTCTGATCTTGATGATTTCCTTCCTTCTACTTGACTGAGTTTTGCTTGTTGTTCTTCCTCTAGTTCTTGTAGCTGTAGGGTTAAATTTTTTATTAGAAATTCTTCTAGCTTTTATAGGTAGGCTTGTATTGCTATGAACTTTCCTCTTAGGACTGCTTTCGCTGTATCCCATAGGTTTTGGGTTGTTGTGTGTTCATTATCATTAGTTTCCAGAAACTTTTTGATTTCTTCCTTGATGTCATTGTTAACCCACTAATTATTTAATAGCATGTTATTCATTCTCCATGAGTTTGAATGTTTTTGAGTTTTTTCCTTGAGGTTGATTTCCAATTTTAAGCCATTGTGATCTGAGAAGATGCTTGATATAATTTCAATTTTCTTGAATTTGTTGAGGCTTGTTTTGTGTCCTACCATGTGGTCTATCTTTGAAAATGTTCCATGTGCACTTGAGAAATATGTATATTTTGCTTCTTTGGGGTGAGAACTTCTATATATATCGTCTAAGTCCATTTGATCTAAAGTGTTGTTCAGTGCCTCAATATCTTTGGTGTTTCTTTGCTTTGAGGATCTGTCCATTGTTGACAAGGGGGTGTTAAAGTCCCCTACGATGAGTGTGTTGCTGTCTATATCTTTCTTGGAGTCTTTTAAAATTTTCCTTATATATTTGGGTGCTCTTAAGTTGGGTGAGTATATATTTATAAGGGTTATATCTTCTTGATGGATTTTTCCCTTAAGTATTATGAAATGCCCTTCTTTGTCTCTTTTTATGGACTTTGCTGTGAAATCTGTTTTGTCTGATATAAGTATTGCTACCCCAGCTTTTTTTTCATGTGCATTTGCTTGATATACTTTTTTCTATCCCTTTACTTTCAGTCTGTGTACATCTTTTGTTCTAAGGTGTGTTTCTTGTAGACAGCATATATGTGGGTCATTCTTTCTAATCCATTCAGCTACCCTATGTCTTTTAATTGGAGCATTTAATCCATTTACGTTTGAGGTTATTATTGATAAGTACTTATTCATTGTCATTTTTCCTCTTTGTACTCATGTTCTTCTCTGTCTCTCTCTGTTTCTTTATCTTCTTAGAGCAGACCCTTTAGCATCTCTTGCATTGCTGGTTTAGTGTAGATGTATTCTTTTAGTCTTCCTTAGTCTGAGAAACTCCTTATTTCGCCTTCCATTTTGAATGAGAGCCTTGCTGGGTAGAGTATTCTTGGTTGTAGGCCTTTGTTTTTCATTGCTTGGAATATATTTTGCCATTCCCTTCTGGCTTGTAGTGTTTCTGCTGAGAAACCTGATGATAGCCTTATTGGAGCTCCCTTGTATGTTATGAGTTGTTTCTCTCTTGCTGCTTTTAGGATTCTCTCTTTGTCTTTGAATGTTGCCATTTTAATTATGATGTGTCTTGAGGTGGGCCTGTTGGGGTTCATCTTCATTGGGACTCTCTGTGTTTCCTGGATTTGCGTGACTCTTTCTCTCCTCATGTGAGGGAAGTTTTCTGTCATTAGTTTTTCAAAGAGGTTTTCTATCCCTTGCTCTTCTTCTTCTACTTCTGGAATTCCTGATATGGATATTATTACATTTCATGTTGTCCTGCAGCTGTCTTAGAACCTCTTCAGTCTTGTTCAGTCTTTTTTTCATTTTGTTGCATTGTCTGGGAGTTTTTGTGTACGTTGTCCTCCAGCTCGCTGATCTGATCTTCTGCTTCCTCTAGCCTGCTTTTAATTCCTTCTACTGTGTTCTTCAATTCAGAGATCGTATTCTTCATTTCCTCCTGGCTTTTATTGATAGCTTCTATGTCCTTTTTCATGCTTGTGTAATTCTCTGTGAGTTCCTTGTAGTTTTTCTGGAGTTCCTTATACTTTCCCTGGAGTTCTTTGTAGTTTCCACTGAGCTCATTCAGCTTCTCCATAATCCATGTTTTAAATTCCGTATCTGATATTTTGCTTCCCTCTATTTCATTTAGCACTCTCTCTGGGGATTCTACCTTTCATTTCGATGGGGGGTTGTTTCTCTGTCTCCCCATTTTTGTGATTTCTATTGTTTGTTGGTGCCTCTTAGAATGATCTGCTCTTCCTGGATCTGCCTCTGGTAGCGTCAGATCATGTACCAGACTGGCCCTAGGCAGCCTATTGGTGACTTCCAGTGATCTACTGCCTTTGTCTGTCTTCTTTAGTTGTTAATCTACTCAATCTGTGATTAGCTGTCAGGCTTAAGGACCGTGGATGTGGCAGCTTAATTCCTGTAGGCAGGGCTTTTTTTTCCCCTTAGTATTATGCCACGTGGACGGGAATGGTCTGTCTGCTGTACTGGGGCTGAGTCAGCACTGGCTGGTCCTGGGAGGAGGTTAGTGTAGCTTCCACTTACTCCTCCGCCCT
This sequence comes from Furipterus horrens, assembly GCF_987537825.1. Lineage (NCBI taxonomy): Eukaryota > Metazoa > Chordata > Mammalia > Chiroptera > Furipteridae > Furipterus > Furipterus horrens. The sequence continues at coordinate 65,083,534 of NW_028327182.1, forward strand.
CCTGGATCTCCATCTGTGTTGTCCTTGATGTTATTTCTTTAATCTGTCTGGTTGTATTTCAGGTACTTTTTGGTGGATCTTTTTCTCTGGTTAGTTGATTGAGAGTCACTCTGCCCACCTTGTCTTGAGATCTTTTGTGGAGGTGCTGCTAAAACATAATCACACAACCCAGGCAAGAAACCCACACCCTCCAATATCTCCCCCAACTACAATCTCACTATAGGCTGCAAATGAGCCCATGTTAATATACTTGTGGAGATACTGGGACTCTTATTTCATAGGAGAAACAGAAAGGGGTTGTTTTAAATGAAGGAAGGGTAATTTTTGAGCTGGAAGTTGATAGAGTATTGATATTAGCAATTGGGATCAAGGTTATGTAAGAGAGCAATTAACACTTACACTGTATGTTTGAAAAGGAGGGGAGGGTTACACTGTGGAGTGAGAAAGTGGAAGTGTATAGTATTATGATTATATAATCGGTATATACTATATGATTAGCGTGGGAGGTAGGGTAGACACAACAGACATCCAGGTAAACAGACAGCCAGAAATTGAAGGAGAGGGCTGGGGAGGTTAGAAGGTAGGAAACAGATTGAGAAAGAATTTTTTAAGAATAAAAATACAGAGTAGAAAATAGCAAGACAGGAAGGGAGAGAGGAAAGAGAGAGAGAAAGTAGAGAAGAGAAGGGTAGGAGAGACAACGAAAGAAGAAGGGGAGGTAGAAGAGGGGGACTGGATTAAAATTCTTTTCTAAATTATATATTATAAAAAAGATTAGGAGATTAAAACATGATATAAAGTTGCAAGATAGAAAGAAAGGGTGAATATAGAGAGAAAGGAGTAGGAGATAGGAAAGCAAGAGGATGTGGGAGGAAAAGAGCTCAGAGGAGGGAAGGAAATCAGGAGGAAGAGGAGATATTAGGGAGGGGAGGATTGAAATTGAAGAGTTGACAAAAGATAGGATGAAGTAGAGAAATACAAGAGGTAGAGAAAGAAGTGAGGGGATGGGGTAGAAAAAGAGAAGGTGTAAGAATGGGAGAGTGAAGGGAGAGGGGGATAGATTAGAATTATAATTTGAATATTAAATGATTAGAATATAAAGTGGAATAGGGAGAGAGAAAGAAAGAGAGAGAGAATATGTATAGGGAGAGAAGGAAAATGAGGACAACGGATGAAAGGAAAACGAATGTAGACTGAAGGGGGACAAAATAAAGAAAGAAATTTAATAAAATTGAAGGTGCGTAGCCCAGAAAAAGGAGAGGGTGAGAAAGGGAGAAAACTTAAAATTTAAAAATTAACTGAGAAAAGGATGCAGGGGAGACATGCTAAGGGGAGAGAAGGGAGAGAAGAGGAGGGGAGAAAAGGAGAGAGAATAAGAAGGGACTGACGGTAGGGGCAGTTAGAGAGAGAGTGAGAGATAAAAGAATGAAGATTTTAACTCAATTCAACTTTTAGGCACAGTCTCTGGGTATTTTTGGTTTGTTTGTTTTTTGGTTTTTCCTTGCTTCCTTCCTGATTCTGGTCTTATTCAAAATTCCATGAGTTTCAAGTCTTTTCTGGTTGGTTGGCTGGCTGTGGGAGGGTTCTGCTTGATTCTGGGATTGCTAGTCTTTTTTTCGTGGGCCTACCACCGCTCTGCTGTGGGCTGCGTATAGTTGTGCCCTCCTGAGGTACCCTCAGCCCTCCTCAGGCTTGTCCAGCTACTCCTTCCCTCTGTTGGTCCAGCCTGCACCTGCCAGCAATCCCCGCCCTGCCTCCAGTCCTGTCTCTATTCCCAGGCCACAGCTTCTGCTCTCTTCCTTGTCTATATGCCTGCGCACCCTACCTCTCTCCCTGTCTCAATATCGTCTTTTTGTTCTGCAGGAGTCTGGCACAGTTGGTCAAAGCACCGGGCCCAGTGGCATTTTCCTGCCCAGGGCCTCTCCCCTAGTCTGGAGCTCTGCAGAGGCTTTCCTGCGTGTGCTCTTCTCCTTGCCCCAAAACTGTCTCTGTTCCGAGCTACAGCTCCCGCTGGCTTCCCTGTCTATAGGCCTGCACACTATCTTTCTTCCCGCCCCGGCACTGTCCCTTTGTTCTGTAGGATTCTAGTGTGGTCGGTCAGTGCAGCGCTCTCCTACCCTGGAGCTCTCTGCCAGCCTAGAGCTCCGCAGCAGCCTTTCCCTGTGGGCCCTTCTCCCTGCCCTAAAACCGTCTCCACTCCAGAACCTCCGCCTCTGTTCTGTTCCCTACTTACACACCCTGTGAGTCCTATTTCTCTCCTAGCCCCAAACCGGCCTTTTATTCTGTGGGATTCTAGCGTGATTGCTCAGCAGTTCTCCCCTGGTCCAGAGTTCCGCAGCAGCTTTTCTGTGCTGCTGTTCTCCTTGCCTAGCGCTAGTGCTGGGCTCGCCGGGAGTGCCGAGCTTTCGGTCGGAGGTTGCAGCTGAGGAGGTTTCCCTCTAGACTCAGATCATACAGTTTCTCCCAGTCCTGATTGTTCACTGTTCTCTCCCTCCTCTGGCTTTTTTGGCCAAATCCTCTCCCTAACTCCCTACAAGAATTCACTCCCAACTAGTGAGCTCTCCGGCTTGATACTGCAAATGCACGGAGTCTCGGAATGACTCAGCCTGCAGTTTGTGGTAAACCTCTCCATCCACGCTGCTCCCACGATCTCCTCCCCGTTCACACTATCAGAGATCCACACTCATTCAGTCACTCCTCTCCGCCTTCGTTCCTGGATTCTCTCCTTAACAGGAGCGAGCTGAGAACACTGTCCCTATTCCGCGGCCATCTTCCCACCTCGTCCCGGTCCTGTTTTCTTATCCATTCCGTTACCCTATGTCTTTTAATTGGAGCATTTAATCCGTTTACATTTAAGGTTATTATTGACATGTATTTATTCATTTCTCTTTTGTATCTCTGTTCCTCTACTCTTTTTTTTTTGTTTTTTCTCTTCCTTTTTCTTAGAATATTCCCTTTAGCATCTCTTGCAATGCTGGTTTGGTGGAGATGTATTCTTTTAGTCTTCCTTTGTCTGAGAAACTCCTTATTTCACCTTCTATTTTGAATGAGAGCCTTGCTGGGTAGAGTATTCTTGGTTGTAGGCCTTTGTTTTTCATTGCTTGAAATATTTTGGACCATTCCCTTCTGGCTTGTAATGTTTCTGTTGAGAAATCGGTCGATAGCCTTATTGGAGCTCCCTTGCAAGTTGTTCGCTGTTTTTCTCTTGCTGCTTTTAGGATTCTCTCTTTGTCTTGGAATGTTGCCATTTTAACTATGATGTGCCTTGGAGTGGGTTTTGGGGGGTTCCTCTTTATTGGAACTCTCAATGCTTCTTGGACTTGCATAGCTTTTTCTCTCATCAGGTTCGGAAAATTTTCTGTCACTATTTCTCCTATCAGATTTTCAATTCCATGCTCCTTTTCTTCTCCCTCTCTTATTCCTATGATCTTTAAATAATTTTTTCTAATGCTATCCTGTAATTCCCTTACATCTTGTTCATATTTTTTCAATCTTTTTTCATTTTGCTGTATCATTTGAGAATTATTACCTACATTATCCTCTAACTCACTAATCCGATCCTCTGCTTCGTTTAGTCTGCTTTTGACTGATTCTACTGTGTTTTTCAGTTCAGAGATTGCATCCTTCATTTCTTCCTGGTTCTTGTTGATAGTTTCTATGTCTTTTTTTATGCTGGTGTAGTTCTCTGCAAGTTCCCTGTAATTTTCTTGGAGCTGTTGGTAACTTCCTTGGAGGTTGTCATAGTTGTTTTTGAGGTTTTCGAGAGCATATTGAGCTTCTTCACGACACCATAGTTTTGAATTCCATGTCTGACATTTGGGCTATGTCTATTCCATCTACCTCTCTTTCTGGGAATTCCTCTTTTCTTTTCATTGAGAGGTTGTTTCTGTGTCTTACCATGTTGGATTCTTCTTGTTTGTTTTTGTTATTTGGATTTGTCTGCTTTGCCTTCCCACCTTTGTGGTATGAGATTTTTTATGGTAGATCTGGGGGATTCAGTGGTGCAGTCTCTTTGATCTCCTGAGCCTGATGTTTTTGGGGTACCTTTTATATCGTTTGTTTATGCTGTCTGGTTATATTTCAGATTTTTTTGTTGTTGTTGTTAGGATATTTTTTCTGGCTTGTTGATTGGGAGCCACTCTATCCACTTTATCTCGAATTCTTTTGTGGAGATGTCAGTTTAGCCTTCTTGTGTTGTCTTCTTTTTCTGCGTCCACAGCTGGTCTAATGTGATGGGTCAGAGATTCCTATTCCTTGCAGCAGTGGTATGCGCGAGGTGGCCGGCAAGGCGCAATGCAAGGCAGCCAAGAGCCCACCTCAGGTCTGCCACACCGCGCTCCAGGAAAGCAGGCCACCCCGCACTTTGGGGAAGCTGGCAAGGTGTTTTTTTTTTTGTTTTTTTTTTCACTCAAGCATCAGTGCGTGCCCAAAGCAGCTGGGGAACTAAGCTCAGGCCTGCCACGCCGCGCTCCCAGAAAGCAGGCTGCGCCAAGCTCCAGGAAAGCCCTCCAGGTGTTTTTTTGGCGCGAACACCGGTTTACTGCCCAAGGCGGCTGGGGAACTAAGCTCAGGCCTGCTGCGCCGCACTCCTAGAAAGCAGGCCGCGCCAAGCTCCCGGAAAGCCCTCCAGGTGTTTTTTTGGCTAGAGCACCAGTGCGTGCCCAAGGAGTACGGGGAACTAGGCTCCGGCCTGCCGAGCCGTGCTCCTAGAAAGCTGGCCGTGCTGCGCTCCAGGAAAGCTCTTTAGGTGTTTTTTGGCTCGAGTGCCGGTGTGCACCCAAGTGGCTGGGGAGCTAGCCTCAGGCCTGCAGCGCCGTGTTCTGGGCATTGGTCTTTCGCCTCTTAGGGCAGGGCCGCAGACACTTGTGCTCAGTAGAAGTGAGTGTCTGTGAGTCCTGCTGCCCACCGTTCCCGCACCTTCTGAGCGGGCACACGCAGAGCCTGGGCAAGTGCTCTGCGCTCCGGATTACGGCCTGGTACTTCGGCCTGGCGCCCGCTGGACTGGCCAGGGGCGACTGCGCACAGTCTTCTGCGTGTCCAGTGGGCCCTCCCTGTGCCCGTTGGGTCACTGATTTTATGTCTGTTGGCGTGTGTCCGAGGGGCACCTCGACGCACAGTCCTGCGCACCTGGGCCAGTGAGTGAGAGCACTTCCCTATGCGCGCCCCCGCGACCCAAGGGGAGGGTTGGGGGGGTGGATGAGCGCACCACTGCACCTGCACTCCTCAAGAATGGCCTACCACCCCCAAACTTTCCTCCCCTCTCCACCATCCACTAGAGAAAAATATAAAGGAGAATTATGTTCTCACTTGCCCGGCAGCACGCTGTCTCCTGTTCTTCAGTGCCAATGCCACTTGGTCGAGTCCGGTCTCTGCCAGCAAGCAGAGATCCGCTCTCCTCCCAACTCCTCTCCTGGGACAGCCTGTGGTCCCCAAAAATCCTTTGTGTCCTTCCAGCCGCAGCTCCGGCAGCCGCCCCAGTCAGGAATCCCGTTTCGTCCCCTTTTTCTCTGCTATCCTCACTAAACAGGTTGTTCCCAGATGGATTTTCTCTAATCCAGTAGTGCCTTGGCTCGACTCCTGCCAGTGTCCAGCTGCTCACTGAGATATTCTGTCTGCAGTTAGCCCAAACTGCAGAAGGGTCTCGGGAGCCTGAAACCTCAGCCTCTCCTCACTCCTCCGCCATCTTCCTCCGGAAACCATAAAATAAAGATTTTAAACCTCAGGTAGAAGTTATAATCTGAAAAAGATACTGATTTTTTTTAAGATACTGATTCTTAATAAAATATACATGTTGAAGTAATTTTAATATTCTATGTTGGGTTTTGGGGTTTTTTGTTTGTTTGTTTTTGCTTATAGTAAACTTCATCTTTTCCTCTAACATTCATTCAAAATATGTAGGATTTATTTATTTTCTGAATAATAAAATATAACTTTAATTCTGATCTCTTTTCCCCCAACCGTGAAAACTCATTCTCTATAGGTCATGTGTTATATGTGGAAAATGTACAGTCCTATTAAAATGATATTAAGATCAGGTGAACACCATTGTGAATTGGTCTAGTTTCTTTGGCATCACTTTTAAAAGGTGTGTAAGTCTATCTGTTGTAATACCCTTGGCCTTCCCAAAGCTGGTACTATGCATCAGCTGACTTGTAATGAGAGACTGTATATGATTTGGAGAGCACCACAGATTCAACTCAAGTTGTTTACCCTACACAAGTCTGACACTTAAGGACTGATTGCATTGCATAATACTAAAACATCTCCTATTTGAACTGTTTAGTAGTCATAAAGGCTGAAAAGATCAATCCTTTTTTATTAGCCAAAGCAGATTTTAATGTATCAGGTTAGCTAAGCTCTGCAGAGCATATTGGTAAGTTGTTTCCCAGGTGGAAAGGTGGAAAGGGTATTAAAATTCTTCAGTGTTTCCCCAGAGCCTCAAGAAAAAAAAGTAATTCTTAGCAAGACAGACTTAAGTCCTCTGAGATCTGGCCTCTGATTTCCTCTCCAGACTCATCTGTCTGACTGTAGCTACACTGAATTATTTAAAAAGGACATCTGAAGTCCCTTTCTTACTGATAACTCTAACTTTCCTGATTTTCCACATAGCCTATATTTTATTTAAAATAAATAATGCTAGTTGTGACAACTGAAACACTGAAGACTTCAGTGGCTTATACAAAGAACCCAGTGTGGGCCTGGTTGCCATCTTCCATTTTGTATTCACATCAGCTGGAACACAGGTCTCTAAGGTGCCCACATAAAGGGAGCAAGGGAGGAAAGAGGCACCCTGGTGTCACAGCCCTCAGTTCACATTCAGAGTTAGAACAAGTCACACAGCCCCAAGCTCACCTCACGAAGGCTGGTGGAATGGGCCTAACCCCCACCCCCAGCCTGTGCTTTATAAAGGCCATTATGCTCATGAAACTGAGTCACAAACATCTGCTTACCCTTTTCCTTCCTCATTCGATGCAGAGTGTTTTAAAGTTGCATCTGAACCTTATTTGTTTTTGCACCCAGAGTTCCCAGCACCTTCCCTGTCACACAGCCAGTGTTTGTTGAAATAAAGAATAAATAGATGGATGGATGGTTGGATTACTAAGAATGAGGGATCATTGTGAGGCTTTTCAATACCTGTGAAGACTATTTCTTTCCTTCTTGAAAACTCCTGTTTTTGACATTTTCAACATTGAGAATCCTGACTCTTCAACGCAGAGCCTGAGAACCTTTATTTTCTTCAGTCTCCTGTACCAGAAGACATGAGCATGTGATCTGACTTTCACTGGTCAGATAGACTTCAATGAAGAAGCAAGCCACATAAGGAAACGGTCTGTGCATCTTCACCTTTGTAGATGCTGGAGGTAACAGAACAGATTTGATAGCAGTAGAAGCCTCAGTGATTTTGCTATCATTGTTTGATGGACTTCCTGATGCAGGCAAGCAATGGAAAAATGATGGTGCTCCTAGCATAGCAGTGGAGGTGGTTTCTCATTAGGATTTCTCTGTGGTTGTGGTTTGGGGCATTATTCCACGAGGTTTGGCCTTGAATCTGGTTTGCAGCCTTCCCAAGATATCTGTGATCTACTCAATATTCCCTTGATTAAATTCCTTTTTACATAACTGAAAAGAGTCAGCTTCTATTGCTTGCAATTAAGAACCAATTAAGATCCAAGAAAATAATAGCATGAGGCCACAGGACATTGAAGCTGTGTGTGTGTATATGTATGTTTAGAATCAAAAGAGCATATATAAAGCAGAAGTAAAGTTAGTAAGGTGATGAGTGAGAGGCAAATGGGCATCAAAGGTAAATTTTGCTGACCTCACTCTACACAACTTTGTTTTATTGAAATGAGACACTGTTACTACATTACATTGCAAGAATTCAAGGATAGTGGTCTAATTATAATATTAATATTTATACAATTTATGTTTGTTCCTTAAACCTGCCATTATAGTATATATAATATTTATTAAATTTATAAAATTATGCTCTAAGTAAAAGTTGTTGTGAATAGTTTCAAGTGGTACATAAATTTTCTGGTCTTTCTATAAAATGTGCATTTGAAGTCAAGCTCGGAGTAACAAAATTTCTGAGCTGAAAGAAAATAAGACCCAAAAAGTTTGATTGTTCACTCCAAGTAATGGAGTTCTACTTAGAAGTGGTTGAAATAGAGTCTTAGAGATGGAATTACAATATTCTTGTAGACGGTGCCTCTGCTTCATAACACCGTAATATTATGTGTGTACTAATAAATATCAACTTAAAAAAAAGAGCCATCATAATTTTGAAAGGGACAGTTGGATAAAAGAAAATTTGAAGTTTTGCTCAAGAAATTTTAACTGAATGTTTGTTTTCATGAAATATTCATTTCCACTAAAAGTTTGGAGACTACCAAAACCTTCTTCCTAAGAAATTGCTTTTTCTAGTGGCCGGTATTGTACCCATTTATGTGTCTTTTTTTTTTTAATGTTAAAAAACAACATTTTGAGCAACCCACCAGAGCTGCCACTTTACAGCAAAAGTGACTTTTTTGAATTCAAATAACTTTAATGTTTGAAATGCCTGATTTTGGATTTTTCAGCTTGGCTCATTAGCAATGTGAAAGTGGAATACCTATGAGATAACTGACTTTTACTTGCAGTTATGCCTACAGTTTCAAAAAATGTAATCGACACTAACATAATTGCTTCAAAATGTTTTCAAGGTACTGAAAAGACTAGCTGGAAATTAAGGGGCTGACCCTCTCTGAAAGCCTAAATCATAGGAGGTTTCATAGTCATCTGTCACAGCAACAGCTAGCTCTTCTTTTAAAACAAGTCAGTCCATTTTTCAAGCTGTTGTTGAGATTGCTATAGATCCTGGGGGCATGACTGAAAACAAGATCATAATTAAGCAGTAAGAGGTCTGCTTATCTCTCTCAGCAATGAGCTGGCAGAGGACAGGAGACTCAGCCTGTGTAAATGCAGGGAACAATGCACCTGCTTGAAGGCCTAACTGATTTTAAATCTTGTTGATAACGAAGATGTGAAGAAAAGGGGTCTGAATGTTTTTATGTTTGCTGACTTAGGATTTGGTGTGGGGGTGGAATTTGAGAGATTCTATGGAGTGGGCAGAAAAGACATAATTAAAACTATTCATTTCACTAAAAATAAAAAAACAAATCTGCTCTATCTTCCCAGTGTGCCTTGATCTCTTTGTTGCACTGTATTTGGAAAGTTCTATTGAAATGTCACTCAGGAAGTGCCACTCAGGGCCTAGCAGAAAAAAAAAAAAGAAAGGATAGCAAATAACAGGCAGTTGAAAGATAAAAGCATACATGTTTTAAAATAGTAGCATTTCATTAGAAGTGTCTCTTACTAAGTGTTTGTTCAAACCTAAGAACTTGGATCTGTATTACAATTAAATTATTTCCAACAAACAAAGTGAGATTTTAAAGAATTACTAATTTTGTATAAAAACATATTTGATTTTTCTTTTTTGGCACAAGTATGTTAATAATGAGATTGTGCCAATGTGGGAGGCCTATTTTTATCTAAAGGGGCAAAAATGACAGTAATAAAACAATAGTACCCATAATTAAAATAACTATAAATATACATCTGGTGACTATAGTCGTGTAATGAATAAATATTTGGTGCACTCTATGATTTGTTCTCAGCTAATAGATATGAACCTTCAATTTGATTTTCTTACTCCTCTTTATGCCTCTAAATAACCTCTTTCTGCTGCTCAAGTTCTCCCATTGACATCAAAGGGACTGTCTTATATTCAAGAGGAGACACCAACAGGAGAACAGAAGAGAAGGAGAGTTAGGGCTGCAAAGACTACATTTGTTGGAGCTAATTTTTAAAGAATATGCATACCATATGAATATATATTTAATGTAATATATATAAATATATAATTATCCAGGAAAAAATATGACGACCTTTCTATCTTTCATCCATAAAAGCCAAATCTGTAAAATTTGGGTATTTTAAGACCATAAGAAGTAATATTAGCATATAATCATTCAAAATTATCAATTATTTTTATTCTCTGAATTCAACCCAATGTAAAGTGAAAGCAAGTTTGACAAGTTGGAATAATGAGTCAGGATTTGAGGTTATTAATCAAAATATGGCCAATCTGTTTGTCTTCATTAAAACTTGTTCCAGAGAAGAGAGGATGACTGAAGGAGGGTAAGAAGGGGATAATCTTCTTATAATAAATTTGAGCTTTATTTTCCAAATTTATCTGCGATCTGCAGTCTTATTGACATATGGATGTGAGTTTCAAGTTAGATAAATAGCAGCATAACTCTCAATGCTTTCAATTATGACTATAATTAGACACTTGAGTAAATCAAATATCTTGTTTGAAGTTTCTCTGTATTCCATAGAAAGAATAAAATTTATTTTTCTCCAAGAAAATAATTTTCTGTCATATAGTCAATGTATTTAATAACTGAGTAAATTGGAATTATTTTTTCCTAACATCAAAAATGTTCTTCATTCAACTATAATGAGTGTGGCATCGCAAAAAATTTTATTGATCACTAAAAGCAAAAAATGGAGAAAAATCACTTTTGCCCTTTAAAAAATAAATATAGAAAGTATTTGAACACAGCTTATTAAAATTTTTGTGAAACTTGTTTGCTGTTAGGTACAATTGGATTTTTATATTTTAAATAATCAAAATTTTTATAATTAATTCATTTTTAAAGTGACAGAACTCCAACTGTTTGTAGAAATAACTCCACTTGAATTTACATATATGAATGAAATATACATATGTATTTCAACTTTGTTTTGAGTTATAAAAAATAACCCAAATATTATTTGACCATTTTATAAAGTAACATTTTCAGAAAACCCGAAATCTTAAGAAATATTAAATCCTTCTTTTAAAAGACAATTACATCTTACAGGTTTTTGTGGGTGCCAACATTTCACACTCCTGCTTTACAAAATTTAAGGAACTACATAAGTATGTCCTGTGCCACAGTGTGTAAAGTACTACCCTTATTTAAAACAACTTAGTGGGAACAAAAAGAGTGATAAGTATTAGGAGAATAATGGTGTCTTCTGTACCTCAAAAATGGTCTTGATTTATAATCTGAAAGGTTTCATTATAAAATAACAAGCTGCATAATCCCCACTTTGAAATCAAAACTGCTATACAGGATACATATTATAAACCTGTGACATTAAAGACTGTGATTTTGAGGAAAATTATTCTTTATAAAGGAAATACCCTACACTTGTCTAAAAACAAACTTTGCAGAGAGGCATCAAAACAGCCTTTCATTGTAGGTTGTGAATCCTTTCAAAGGGCTGGTGCCCTGAATATTAACATCATCTCACATATTCCCAAGATGTGTGCAATTACCTTTGAGAAAAGAACTGGTATTGTAAAGTCTCAAGGGCTTAGATAATGACATAAAATAAATTGCAATGATTACCCATGTACTTTTCCAGGAGACATATTATTTAAAACCTATCTTGGATTTCAAGAATGAAGGACAGAGGAATGTCCACTTTATGAAACTGCTATTGAAGTGTGACCTAAAGTTGAAGACAAGGTTAATTATTGGTTTTTAACTGAAGTATCATTCTAGATTAATATCAGTGTCCAGGTCTTAAATATTGAAGCAAGTCACATTTTTCGGGGACAATTGCCTTTGAATGAAGAACGACAGGGTTCTGGTCTTTGCTGACCCTTATAACTCCTGCAGTGTAATCCATGGCAACTTGGTTACTACAGCAACCAAGAAACATGCACAAGAACAGGATAAGACCATGAAATCTGTTTTCATACTTTCATAAAATATAAACTGCAAATGATATTCTAAAGTAGATTTGTTAAGTGTTTAATCTAAGTTATAAATTAGTTGGAAGGGAATATGGAGCCTTCCTTGGGACCAAGATTTAAGGATCCTGTGTTCAAGCATTCAGCCAATGTTTATTGACAACCTACGACTATTTGTGGCAGACAAAGATGAATGAGACACAATTTCTGCAGTTCTTTTCTTCCCTTCACCTTCACTCGCTTCAACTGGAAGCTCATGGTTAATTCACTGCTTTTCTTAGAGGCTTTGTATCCAAAAATGAAGTATTTTGAAACACTTTCATTGGTTTGGTCAATATAAAAGCCATAACCAGACCTCATTAGGAATTATCCAGATACCTGTTAAATTCCCAAGTCTCTTTCTGTAGTAGAGGTTACCTCTGAGTCCCACATTTCAACCTTGGAAAACTGACTTAAGTATTTTTGTGTCTTGGGGCCCCAATTTTATATAATAAGGCTCCTAATGACTTCTGTTGGTGTTTTTTGTCTTTTTTTCTGAAGTACTTGCAGTGACTTTCATTCAAGTAATTCTACTACTTTATTATTAACACACATTTGGATAAGAAAGAGAGAAAGGAAACTATTATTGGCCTTGGTTTATCAAAGTTTTATAATTAGATCATTAAAAAGTCCACTTTCCATGTTGTGCTTAGGACATAAGATGGAACTGAGAATTGAACTTTTTGTTAAGACTCTGTTAATGATTTTTAAATAAATAAATAAATCTGAATTAATGTGGCAATAGTCATAATGATGTGTCTTGACAGTAACCCTGCCATTGGCTCTGATCCAGTTCATGTCTAAATCCAGACTCATAGACAACCCTAACATTATAAGCCTGGAGACAAATGTCGTAGCCAGTCTTTTGACTTTCAAACTCTACAAAAAGAAATACCAAGACTCTTAGGAAATAGTAATGAGTGAAATTACAACACATAAATGACTATTTCTCCACCCTTGTTCACAGATGGGATAAAGGTAGTTCTAGCCACCCACCCCTGAACCCCATAGTTGGTGTGATAAAGATGTGTTCTTCATCCAAGCACTTTCTCTGGGCCGAACTTCTCTAGCCTGTTTCTAAGTCAGTGATTGTAAATTGTTCTTTCTTTTCCTTTTAGATCTGCGTATGTTACAAGTTCAACCCCCTGTCACATACAGCAAAAAACATAAAGGAAAGCATATTTGTACTTCATAAGAGGTTAGATTCAGAAAACAATACTGTCATCTGAGAGTTCAATCATTTCTTCTTTCACTGTAAAAACATTTATTGAGTACCTATTGTCCAAGCACTTATGAGCCTTGAAAAAATACTCTCCTCAGAATAACTCATATGTCTGGAATCAAATACCAGTTATGCTAAGTAAACAATAGTTATCAGAACAATAATTAAGATATGAATAGCCTGCCAAAAGAATGAGAGGTAGGGCACCAACTTCAGATCTGAGTAGCAAATGATGCTCCCAAAAGGAGAGGTCTGAGTTCTGCTATAGAGAAGGCGTGATAGAGTTCCACATAGTACCAAAGACAGCACAGCCTTGCAAGGGGATGAAACAAATGCAATATGATTGGATTCTGTGTTCTGTAGGAAAGGGAACATGGACCATGTTATGAAGGGTCCCCACCCTTGAAAACTCAGGAAATCTTTTATAATACTCTTTGTCAGCTATCTGCATAAAGTGCAGGACAGGCCAGCAATATAGCCACAGGATAGACCTAGCTCTAACATCATATTAACTATCCATTGCTGCATAGTAAATTACCTAAAAACTTAGCATCCTCAAACAACAAACATTTATTATTTCACAGTTTCTGTGGGTCATAAACCCAAGTGTGTTTCAGCTGGCCCAAGGTTGCAGTCTGGTTTACAGTGAAGAAATAGTGCTAGACAGTGACTGAAGGATGTGTTGCTCCCAAGCTCACTCATGTGGGCCTCTCCATGTGAGTGAAGTTGGCTTCATCTCTGGGTGTGTAACCCAAGGGGGACTGAGACAAACCCTAGATGAAAAAACCCAAGACACAGCCATATACTTCTGCAGCATTCTCAAAAATGATATCTCATCACTTTTGTCATCTTCTGTTTTTTAGAAGTGAGTCACTATATCCAGCCCACAGCTGAGGGGAAAGTATTACTAAGGGTATGAAGACACAGAATGCAAGGGTCATTGGGGCCTACATAATGAGATTCCTAGAATAGGGGATAATCCCAAATTCTTGCATACATGGCTGGCAATATAAATGCCAAACTGCCTTCAAATTTCTAGTAACATTTTCTATGCATCTACAAGAACCCATTATCTACTCTAGTGTTCAGAATAACCATGTGAGACAGGAAGTATTGCCTCCATTTCACAGTTGAGAAACGTAATTAATTTGCCCAAGGAAAAACAGCCAGCAAATGTTAATAATATTGTTAGAATTGGGATTCAGGCCTGACCTAAGTATGTCTCTCTCCAAAGCACACATGCTCAACCACTGTGCAGACAGCCTCCAGTCTCCTATCTGCTTCTGGAGCTTGTTTTCAACTGTACTCCTCCCAGGCACTTCAGAACACAGTGTGATATTCTCAATGCTCTAAAGAGGGAAACACAGTATCACAAAGAAAAATGTCAAATAGGACCTTATGACAGTGGTTCCATATTCTCAAGATTAGACCTCATAGTGCTGAGGTTTTATCATTGTTAAATAGCACAAAAAATTGTCTGTACACAAATTAAATCTGAGACTTGCAGTACTAATCTTCTAACACATTATCTCCTCCTGTTTTAAAACACCATCCTATTGTCTTTCCATACTCTAAGTAGCACCATGAAGCCTACTGAGCACTCATTCCTAGACAAAATGAATTGTACATTAAGGCCAATTTTCTGAAGAAAAGACCTGCCAATTAATATACAGAATTTTCATTCAAAATTAAATACAGAAATATAAATAACATCACACTGATTATATACTAAAATATGTAGAGTACCCAAAAATAGATCACTGTTATTGAGCTATAAAAGTAAATTTTTTTAAAAAAGTTGAGTAGCTATGAAAGCATCCAGTATAGAAATAGGCTGATATTAGCTTCATTTGATTACATGGTACAGAGATGAAACATGTTTAAATATGTTCTGTAATAACAGCTTTTATTTATATTTACACCAAGGAACTCAAAGTACTTTGTGAAATTATTTCATGCCCAAGAGGTAGTAGGAGATGGTTATTATTATCCTTTTTTTGGTGGGGGGATGAGGAAGCTGATAGTTCTCTCATATAGTCCTATACTAGGCATGCAGTCACTGAGCAAACTTGTATGACACATTTGCTCTGTCCTAGGTACGTGTCTGGATAGTGACTGTGAGACACACCTGAGTTAGACGCCATCTTTGAGAAGCTCACCCTCTATAGAAGGAGACTGTAATATGAAAGAACAGGTGTTGTCACAAAACACTGCAGAAACACAGACAGGGAAGTGGTGAATTATTTTTGGGTCTATTGGAAAAAGTTGACAAAAGGACACAAAATCTAAACTAGACCTTGAAGGATGAATAGGTGGAAAGGGAAGTCGGGAAGAGGGAATAGTATATGTTAAAGTTTAGAAGAGTGGACAAGTATGGTGGATTGCGGGAGCACTCACTAAAGAGAGGGTCCAATAATTGCCTCTTTCTAGTCATCACATCTCATTTCTCCTTTCTTTCGCTCAAATACAAGTTGCTGCATTTTGCCTTTTGTTTATTTATTATTGTTGTCTTTAAGTTTAGCTTTTATTTTCTATAAAAACTCTTTCATATTAGAACTACAAATTGAAATCTTTATAAATGGATATCATATGCAGGCAATAGGCTTTGACAAAGCTTTAATTTTCCTCAAAAAAGACATTTTCCAGGATTGGATTAAGTTTTTTAGTTTTGCTTCTTAGAATCAGAGGTGTTCCCTGGCCTGCTACTGCTGCTTTATTATAATCTCAACTACTATTAATTTCTCTGCCTGCTGAGTGAGTCCCAATAGGGCTACATACCTGGATCACCCACACAGAGCAGTCTCTTGGGAACTTTTATAGTTGTTACTAAATAAGGGGTCTCCATGAAATACCCCAGGACCAGAAAACTCTCTTTTTAGGAGATTATCTAAGAAAAAGAAATCTATGAACTATATAGATCATTTCTAAACAAAAAGTATCTTTTCCCTCAAAAATAAATATATATAAACTAACCTATCCTTCAATTTTACAGTAAAGAAGATTAAATAATTTCTCCTTTTAAAAACAATTCTTACCATTGACTTAATACAACAACAACAAAAATCCTGGAGAATAAAATTAGATTTAAAGTTGTGAAACTTTTTTCTTTAGTTACTAATCTACTACATTTAAAAATTAAATAAAAGTCAAAGTACCTACACTAGAAAACATTTCTAAAAAACATAACTATACTTATATACTGACATGGACAGTTGTTCACAGTATTTAGTTAAGGTTGCGGGAAGAGCCAGTTGAAGGATTTCATTTTAGTTAAAAATTATTATAATTTGTATGTTAGTAAAATAACTTTTTTAAATCTAAATAAAAGACATCTAACTGTTAACAATGGTTATGTCTGGGGAGGAAAAAGTATGAGAAAAATTCCACTTTTTTATTACAAATTTTGTAATTTTAATTTTTTATAATGAACATGATTTTTTTAATAATTGGAAAAATCAAAAAAGAATGTTTTTATTGTCTACCACTTCTAACTAATGTGTTACTCTTATAATCTTTTGGGAATAAGTGAGATTGCTCAAGCATTTTTTAAAGTAATTTATTTACTTGTTTGTTTATTTATTTTTATAGAGAGAGGAAAGGAGAACAAGAGGGAGAGAAACGTCACTGTGTGTTTGCCTTCTCACTCGTGCTCCCCAACTGAGGACCTGATGTGCAACCTAGTCATGTGCCCTGACTGGGAATCGAACAAGTGACACTTGGTTCTCAGGCCAATGCTCAATCCACTGAGCCACAGCAGCCAGGTGCTCAAGCATTTTTTAACATTGTTTACATGCTTTAAAAGGTCCCTGTGAAGTGTCTTATTCCACAACATTTCCTCCTTCTCAGGTGGCATCTTAACAACTTTCTTGGTAAATAGCCCAGCACAATGTTCCCACCAATGAGCTTTGAAAGTAACAAAGCAAATCAAAACCAAAACCAGAGGGATCCTTCTAGAACACAGGCCCCACGGGGGACTGCCAGTGTCCTGAAATCAGCCCACAGTCAATCTCTGTCTGAAGCAGAGCCTTCCACGCTGGAATGAATCTGGGGCCCCAGTGACAGATTGCCAGGTTTTGCTGTTAAAATTGTATCATTGTTTTTTCCCAGCTATAAAAAAATATGTTTTAAGCTCTTCTCTTACAAATATTTCTTAAATCTTTGGAGCCTGCTACCAGTTGCCTTTGTCTTAATGATTAAAAAATAAGTAAAAACAGTATTTGCTTTAAGACTAAACTATATGTTTGTTTTAAGCTTAATGAATGAATATTCTTTGTACTTTTACAAAACAGAGCAGGACCTCCTGGTGCATAACCTGTACTTGAGAATGTCCAGCCCTTACCCTCTTTGGGATGTTTTCTCTATTCTCTTTCCCTGCTGTGCTCTCATATCACCTGGTATATATCTCCTTTTTACAGACTATTCACACCGCAAGCATTTTTACTTACATTTATCTCCATGACTAAATAATGGGTCCTTCACAGACAGGCAAAGTGTTCTAGTCACCTCTGTTTTCCTAACAGTGCTGACCACAAATGGTTTAATGTGCTTATTTAACAAATGATTGCTTAGGTGATTTGTTAAGAAACAGATAAAATGTTTAACCCTACTCCACTGTTCAACCCTAATGATAATCCTAATGCAAAAGAAACCTACTTGCATCCTAATGTGGACTCAGAAGGAAGGAAGGTAGGAAGGAAAGGAAGGAGAGAGGGAGGAAGGGTGGGGAGGAAGGAAGGGAAGAAGGAAGGGGAAGGGGAGAAAGAAAGGAGGAAAAAATACTTTCCAAAGCATTTTTGTTACCTTTTTAAACCAACCTATATTAAATGACCTCTAGAATTTAGGTAGTAGCTTATACAGAAATGTTCCCCACCCCCAACATATCAGTCTTTTTTTGCAAATATTTGTGAGATATCCATCATGTACCAATTACTATACTGAATGGTGAAAAAAATACACAGTAGATTCTGGACTCATAGATCCCACAGTTTGATGTGGTCAATAGCTATTGATCAATGGTCACATGTATGTACTTATAGACCATGATAATTGTCACAAAGTTTTAAAATGTGCATAAGAGGGAATCCTGTTCCTGGTCTGGGAGGATCATGTTCCAGGGAATATGCCAATAAACCTAACATGAAAATAAGAGGGTTTCACCAGGTAATGGGGTTAGGGGAGAGACTGGGTTAGGAGCATTCAGAGAGGAAAGAAAACCATCTCACACAGCTTCCAAGACAGAGGAGGCCTGGTCATGGACACAGAGAGCAAAGATGAGGAAGAGATATGAGGTCAGAGAAGGAGGCAAGACAGATGATTGCAGGACTGTTTGGCCATCTCATGGCACAGATGGGTCAGAGCATGGGAGTGGAACCTGCAGTGGGTGTTTTGAACAGCTCCCTGGCTACAATGTGAAGAAACAAAGAATGCAAATTGAACGCAAGGGGACTAGTTAGGAGGCCATTGCAAGTGTCCAGGTAAGAGAGGGTGACAGTTTAGATCATGGTGATGGTGGTGGGAAGGAGAAGAAGAAATAAGTAAGTGAAGTATCTGGAAGCTGAAACAAATAGGACTTGGGGATGAGTTGGATATGGCAAGTAGGAAGAAGACAGGCTGAGATTTCTAGCTTGTGGGATGGACAATTCACTTACATCCTAAATTTACTGAGATAATCCTGGGAGATTTTGAGTCATTTTAGACATGTTGAGTTTGAGGGGTCTTCTAGACACCCTGCTGGAATTTAAGTATCTCTCATACTGTAGAAATGCAGAAGAGCCAAATCTTCCATTCAGGCTTTAAAAAACAATATCTAAACAGGAAGGATGTGAGAGATTTGGTGAGGTGAAAAATGCCTCTATGCCTTCCACATGAGCTAAGTCCACATTAGCCTTCTTTGTCTTTGTAAAACATTTCTTCATGGGATGTGCTGCAAACAAGACTATTATCAAATCCTAAGGCTAGCTGCAGAGCTTGGCAAAGCCCAAACATTCATTCATTCATTCATTCAGTCAGTCAGTCACTTATTTATTTATATATGTTAGTACCCTCTGATTATTATATTACATTATGTATTATATTATTCAATTAATTATCTTAAGGTTTTTATGCATGTCTACTTTTTCTTACTGGAATATAAGTTTTTTAAGGGCATAATTCTTTTTTTAGCACTTTTACATCACACAAGGCCTAGAAAAATGCTCTCCTAAATGGTCTCCAAATAAAGATCTGTTGAGAGAGTAGAAGTTTTAGCTAAGTTCAATAAATGTCCTGGAAGAAGGCATTAAAGCAGTTTTTCATCATGAGTTATTATGAGCTAGTCAGCAAGTTTGAATGTGGCCTTTATAATTCTTCAGAGGTAAGTGTTTGCACACTGAGCTAGTCATTTGTTCAATCAACAAGCATTGCAAACCCACTCGGCCAACACAAGAAAAGAGAAGCAAAGATGCTTTCTTCCAGAATACTGTCACGGTGTCACCTACCAGGGGTGCTGCTCAGCCTAGAGCCCCTCATCAAACTGGACAAAAGCCACAACCTCTGCTCAACTACAAAGCAGGAGGAAAGGCATTTTTCTCCTCCCAAATCCTCCATGGTATGATGTTCTGCTTTCTAAAGCCAGACAGAAGACTCAGCTCACCTGCATTGCTAAATGCTAGTTAGTATAAGGATGGTGATTTTGGAGGCAAGTCAGCATAAAAGCTGAAATGAATAGGAAGGTTCCTGTTGAAAATTGTTGGTGAAGCCAAAGAGAGGTATGTGCCACTCCCAGTTTCCTGACGTCTGAGATCCCCTCTGTGGCCATTTCACCATATTTCCATGACTAATCTTCCATCTGGTGGCCATAACACTCTCACTGTCATCAGACCTGGTAGAGAGATTTGGACCCACTATGGGGCAGGAAGGGATTGGAGGATGCAGAGGGATCTGCGATCCACTACAAAGGGTAGATCTTTCCTAGATGGTTCACAAGATGCTGATTGGTGGTATGTACTTCTACCCTGAAATCAGAGCCTGGCTGTGTTCTGACCACTGAGCCAAATCCTGGATTCAGAGCTTCCCTCACTGTAGTCCCTGAGCGCAGGAGTGAATTCCATCAAGCTCGGTCTTCTCAACTGCTTCACAGAGATGGAAGCTTCTTTCAATGCCAGAGGGCTGCAAGGAGAAATAATACAAGGCTATAAAATTCCTTCCAAGTATAAAAACATTTAGTGTATAATAATTTCAATGGTCATTAGCAGTTTTTCAAAGTTGCTTAGGAAAAATTTATGATCTAAGGATAATTAAAGAATAATGAAAGAGTCTTGCTCTAGGCATCTAGTCATCAACACTCAATGTGCTCTGAAGAAGGTTAAGCTGAAGTGCTAGTTTACTTTGGAAAATGACAGCCTTGTTTTTCAAGGTGTAATATTTTGTTGCAATGGACCACAGAATGAAATTTGCATTGATGAAACAGCAATTCACATCCTTCATCAGTTCAACAATTTTTCTTTCATGCTGGATAGTTATTGAAATGAAAGTCTGCACTGGTCTAACAATGTTTAATTCTTCTCATATGTGTATTGTTATTTTTATACTTTTGATTATTTTCTTAATCTACTTTCCAGGCTTACTTATTTTATCAGCTGAAAAGCTGGAAAAAAATCCTTATGACTAAATACTTTGCTGTTTATTATTTTACTTATTTTTTTAGCCAAAGCCTACAATAACATTTTAATTTGATAATGTTCCATTAAACACATTAATAGGAGATAGAAAAATATAACAATTAAAGAATATTTTAAAAATCTTTAGTAAATGCATCTGCTAGAATAAAAACATCGTATTTAGCTTTTTTGTGCTTCAGTAAATTTATGATAAATGATTTATATTAATAAGCTTTAGGTACATCTATGTATATATTTTGAGAAGTACAAACTAGAAGCAAACTAGAAGCAATTCACATGGATGGTGTTCTGAAAATAAAGTATGAAAATAAAGACATATACCTGATTCTAACACTGTATGTTACAATCAGCATATCAGTGAGCCTGCTTTTATTTCTCCATAAAATGCATAGTGGAAATAATGTTAATATGTTGTAGTGATGCAATCATGAGAAGCTAAGATCAGAACAAATTGGATATAGAGACTTCCGGCCAAGATGGAGGCTTAGACAGACATGCTCGGTCTCTCTCTACAACTAGAAAGGAATACAACTACCTCAAAACAAAAGATAACCAGAAATTCCAGAAAATAAAACTACATGGAAGCCCAATGTATGAAGTTATAAACCAGCGGTGCTCATCAGACAGGAGAGAAAAGTGAATGAAGAAAGAATTAGAAACTTCTGGGAGAACACACACTCATTCATTGGATTCTATATCATTGTTCCCTAATCCAAATCAATGAACACTGTTCCTGCATGCCATTTAGCACTTATTTTATCTTATTTTGTATTGTAGTTGGTTTTTGCATGTCTTTCTCCCTCTGGAGATAAGCTTTTTTATGTCACAATTGTATCTTACACCTTTATGTCTCTCCTCAAGAAACTTAACACTTAGAAGATGTCAATGAATGTGAAATGAACAAATAAAATTGTAAAAAACAAAAAGAAAAAAACAAAACTACATGGAAGCCCAACGTATGAAGTTATAAACCAGCGGTGCTTGTCCAGACGGGTAGGAGGGGCGAAATCAGAACCGGAACAGAAAGGTCGGGCAGCGCTGTTTGTGGTAGCAGTGGGGATAGCAGCAGGGGAAGCAATCCCGGCTGCAGTCCAGTCCCAGCAGCTCGTGACCCCAATGTTGGGAAAGGCAGCTCCCCCCCCACCCCCATTGCTTCAGACAGAGAGGCCCAGAGGGCAGGGGCATGGATCCCGGTCTCCCAGCGGAGAATAACGTCAGGAATCCATCTTGGACCTCTGCCCCCACACAAAGCACCACAGCGCAGCAAAAAAGGTTGTGGACCCCTGCCAGTCGTTAGGTAGTGATGAGTACACAGGGCTTCACCCCCTACAGCCTGCCCAGGAAGCAAAGCAAAACACAAATCTGTCAAAATGAGGCAGACAATGATTGAAATCCCAGTGACGCAGCTCACCAGGCAGCAGATAGGAACCTGACAGACAAACAAATAGGAAACCTTTCAGAGGCTCACTTCGTCGTCGTCGTCGGCAGCCGTCAGTCTCGAGAGACGATGGTGTAGCTTCTTAAGAGTCTATCTGCACGACCGAGAATGGCTGTGCAGTCCGACTTGGGAGTGACATGGTATCTGTCTCCTCCCGTGTTGAATCGACATCTTGCGATGACGCTGAAGCTACAGAGCCTGGGCAGGGTGATATGGAGGGCCAGCTGTTGCCCATGCAGCAGACCCCCCCTCTCTTTGCAGCTGAAGGATCCAAGGGAAAGACGGAGTCAATACAGCTTGGGTTCAGGTGCGCCGCAGGAGTTGCCGGTGTTGACTACAACGTCAAACCGCCTTAGGGACTCCGGCTCCGGATTTTCTGTCGGGGTTTACTCCCTTAGCCTTTCCCCTGAAGAGGTATGCCGCAAGGCAGCGGAGGTTTTTTGGAGTCAGAGTTTTCCTTCTCTGATGTGCCCTGACTGGAAGATCGAACCAGCGACACTTACTTAGCTCGCAGGCCGACGCTCAATCCACTGAGCTAAACCAGCCAGGGCTCACTTCAGAGCTATAATTATAAGGTGGATTACAGAATTAACAAAAGATTTGGAACAAGACAAGGAATGAAAGCCACTGATACTGAAACAAATGAAAACACATACACAAGACAAGTGGTGAGGAAATAAAATCCAGAGATCAAGTCAACAAACTGGAACATAGGGAAGGAACAAACAGTCAGCCAGTGCAGAAAGAGGAAACAAAAAGTGAGGAAACTGAGGAGAGGATCAGAAACCTCTGCGACAGCTATAAGTGAACGAACATTTGGATTACAGGATTTCCAGAGGACAAAGAAGAAGAACTAGAAATTGAAAAATTATGTGAAAAAATAATGAAACAGAATTTTCAGAACTTGGGGAAGGAAATAGACTTACAGGTCCAGGAAGCACAGAGAGTTCCAGAAAAACTGGACCCAGGGAGAACCACTCCAAGACACATTATAATCAAATTGTCAAAAATTAAAGATAAAGAGAGAATCTTAAAAGCAGCAAGAGAGAAGAAAAGAATCATGTACAAAGGCGTCCCAATTAGACTATCAGCTGATTTCTCAAGGGAGACCCTGCAGGCAAGAAGGGACTGGCAAGAAATATTCAAAGTAATGAAAATCCAAAACCTATGGCCACGAATACTCTATCCAGCGAAATTGTCATTCAGAATAGAAGGGCAGAGAAAGTGCTTCCAGGACAAAATAAAACTGAAGGAGTTCATTAGATCCAAACCACTATTATATGAGATGTTAAGGGGACTTGTTTAGAAGGAGGAGGATCAAAACTACGAACATTAAAATGAAAACTGTATCACAACATCCAACAACAGAAGCTAGGGAATCGAAACAAAGGCAAACTAAATAGGCAACGATAGTGGATAAAAGAACTATAGGTATGGGGAACATACTGGGAGGAGGTCAGCAGGGAGGGGGAACGGGGAGAGAGAGGGAGATGGTACAGGAATTAAGAGGCATAGTAGGAGGGAATGAAGTAGACAGGAAGAGGTTGAGGAGAACTATATGCACAACCAATGCACATGGACTAAAAGGACGGGACAGCTGGAGGGAGGGTGGTCACCGGGTGGAGGGGAGCAGAGTGAAGAGAAATTGACACAACTGTAACAGCAAAATCAATAAAATATATTTTTAAAAAATTAAAAATAAAAAAGAAATATATATAAAAAAAAAGAATAAAGTGCCCCATAAATGTTGCAAAAATAAGAGCTCAGTTGGAACTTGGGTTTTAGACACATTTTATGTACTACAAACAAAACTATCCTACGTGCCATTTCAGACCTAATTCTTAGAATATAGCTAATAATCAAACTAAATTTTATTAACTATATAAGATATAATAAATGTTCTTTCAAGTAAGGGAATAAAAATGTTAAAACTTAGGCTATTATATTTTATGGCAAAAATTGTAATAAAGGAAAAAGAGAGATTCAAAATAACTACTTTCCCATTTAAAGAAATCTTACTCTAAAGACAATTACGCTAAGCCATTTTTTAACAAGAATCCTTACATTTGGACTTCTCTAAAGTGAACAGTATTTCTTTTGTAAGTTTGCACTTCCTTCAACACATTTTTCTGATAGATGATTCTAATGTGGTTATCAAGTTTTAAATTTAATTTTTAGAAAGTAGTTATGGAGGCAATCAATATCTGTGTTGGTATCTGAAAATAAATATTGAGCAAAAAAACAGAAAACAATAAGATTAAGTAATATTTACATAATGAATCTAAATTAACCACATGTACAAATGTCTTGAATTAAAGTAACAAAAATTTGAAAATTTGAAACTAAATGTTCAGATGCTTTAGAAAAGCTTAACGTATTTTTATTCTAGATGTTTTATTTCACAACAAGTTTGTTCAAAATAATTAGAAAAGGAAACAAATTCTTTTTAGCCATATATATGCTTATATATTTGTTAAATTCAGTCACAATCTGTTTCTCATGTGGTGTTGTGAAAGTGCTATCCTGAACTTAAAAAATTTGTTAGCAGAGGTTATAGAAATATTTTTGTTTAATATAATATCACTGTTACAAAAATTTCACTTTGCTTTGGGGATTGTCATTGCTTTACTTGCTACCTTGTCAACGTATAAAAATATATTATGCTGGAAAAGACAAAACTATGGAAACAGTGAAAAGATCAGTGGTTGCCAGGGGCTAGGTTGGAAGGAGGGATGAATAACAAGTGGTGCATAGAGGATTTTTAGGGCAATAAAATACTCTGTACGATACCATTTTATTGGTTAGGTGTCATTATACATTCGTCCAAAGCCATAGAATGTGCAACAACAAGAGTGAACCCTAATATACTCTATGGACTTTGGGTGATTACAATAGTTGATGTAGGTCATCTGTTGTAACAGATATATTGCTCTGGCGGGAGATGTTGAAAATGGGGTGGCTATGCCTGTGTGGGAGCTGGAAGTATAAGGGAAATCTCTATACCTTCTGCTCAATTTTGCTGTGAACCTAAAACTGCTCTGAAAAATAAAATCTAAGGGGGTCAAAAAGTGTGAACTTTCAGTTATAAAATAAATAAGTCCAGGGGATGTAATGTATAGCATGGTGACCATGGTTAATACTGTATTGTATATTTGAAAGTTCCTAAGGGAGTAGATCTTAGTTCTCATCACAAGAAAAAAAAATGTAATTATGTGTGGCGATAGATTTATTGTGGCAATCATTTTACAATATATGTACACAAATATCAAATCACTATGTTGCACACATGTGACTAATATAAAGGCATATGTCAATTACTGTTTAAAAAATAAAAAAGTCTAATAAAATGTTAGCTATTATAAATTTATTATAAAAATGAAAACCTTTATATTTCAAACTTTTCATCTGTATTCATATTTTGCAAAACACAAAGGCAAATGTTTCTGACTAAGAACAACTGACAATTTGTTTTTCCTCATGTCTTTCTCTACTGAATATTTCCAAATTTTTTTCTTTCTTAAAGCCAATAATCTTGAAATATTGAGTTTTCCAAGTCCTGTTGTTGCTGCTGACCAAACTCCCCTTCCTGGGCTCATGCTTGCAATAGACATCTGTAAAAGGAACCATCCTATTCACACTCGATGCACAATTCCTTTTTCACCTATTCTCTTCTTTTACTTACTTCCCACTATTTCTACCCACTGCCTTACAGTCAAGCAAAGAGAAAGAAGAATGTACAACATGACTGATGTGTACTTGGTAGTCACTGAGAGTATATTTGTTGAATGAATAAAGGAAAGAAGGAAGGAAGGAAGGACAGAATGCATGAATAAAACAATTTCTTATCTAGACACATCCAGTCTTTGATTTCCCAGTTTATATTTCAGGCTGTGTCAATCATAAGCAAAATTATGAAATAAGCTAAAATGAATATCATGTTCCCCCAACCCTCTAACAATTCTATCCATCTTCTTTGCCTACTGCTTTTCTGTTGCTACTCTAGATCATAACTGTGTTTCTTAGGTGTGCCTTGAAAACACCACAAACTCAGTGGCTTAAAGCAATGGAAATTCCTCGTCTAATAGTGTTGGAGACCAGACATCCAAAACCAAGGTGTTGGCAGAACCTGGATACCTCTACACTCTAGGTGGAATACTCCCTTGCCTCTTCCAGCTCTGGCATTAATAGCAACCCTCTGTTGCTTGACTTGCAACTATACCACACCAATCTCTGCCTTGATTGTCACATGGCCTTCTCCATATATGTCCCTGTCTTTAAATGGCATTTTTTCTTCTAATAAGGACACCAGACATATTGGATTAGGGCCCACCCTGATGACCTCACTTTGATGTGTTTCTATCAGCAAAGACCCTATTTCCAAATAAGGTCACATCCACAGGTACAAAGGTCTGGGACTTATGTATATCTTTATGGAGGACACAATTCAATCTGTGACACAGGCCATCCCTTCCTGGAAGTGCCTGCTGCTTCAAAACTATTCCTGAACAACTATGATAAGAATTATGATAGTGGCAGCAGCAGCAACAAACACAATGGAAGCAAGCAAAAAGCTCCCTGATGTTGATTTAGATCTTAATGTTTATTCCAGAAGTTCTCATTGAACAAGATTGCTAAAATACTAAGAAAAGGAAACAAATCTATACATCTTGACTTTATTAAAGTCAACAAGTGTTTCTTGTGTAAGTTTCCAATTCTCTAACTTTAGTTATTTATTGTAAAGGAAATCAACTGATATTTGTTCAGATTAAAATTTTGGGAAATTGTTGTTTTAGTCCAATGATGTGAAACCTTGTGGTGAAATGACAGGTTGTGCAGTAGGAAATTGAAAAACTGTTTAGGTTACATACCTGGCATTCTACAAATTATGCCACAGAAACCATTATCAGACTTCCGGCCAAAATGAAGGCATAGACTGATATGCTCCATCTCCCTCCACCACTAAGAAAGACTACAACTGCCGCAAAACCAGAAATAACCAGAAGTTCCAGAAAATAAAGCTACATGGAAGTCCAACATATGAAGTTACAAACAAGTGGTGTTCGTCTGGACAGGTAGGAGGGGCAAAGCCGGGGTGGAGATGTCAAGCTGTGCTGGTGGTGGCAGGTGCAGCGATGAGTGGTGGGACTGCGGTAAGCACAGACACCTGTATTTAAGGGGAGGCAAAAAGCACCTGGGGAGCACCTCAGGCTGCAGACCATAACCATCAGCTCGCACAATTCCAACCTGAGGAAGGCAAACCCCCACTGCCTCAGACTGTGAGGCCCAAAGGGCGTGGGGACAGAGGAGGAGGCTCCCAGTCTCTCAGTGGAGAAGGAACATCAGGAATTCATTTTGAACCCCACACAAAGCACCACAGTGTGGTGAGAAGTGTCGCCCGGTAGTGACTAGTGCACAGGGCTCCGCCCACTATAGCGTAGGAGGTGTGATAGCCCCGCCCAAAAAGGAAAGGTAAAATGAAAACTGTCAGGATGGCAGGGATAATGATAGAGATCCCAATCACGCAGCTGACCATAAAGCAAAAACATGAATTAATGGACGAACAGATGGATAATCTATCTGAGGCTCGGTTCAGAGCTATACTTATAAGACAGCTTACAGGAATAACAGCGGGATTTAATCAAGACAGGAAAGGAATGAAGGCTAGTCCTGCTGAAATGAATGAAAACACATAAGAAACAAGTGGTGAGGGAAGAAAAACCAGGTATCGAATCAACAAATCAGAACATAAGGAAGGAACAAACAGTAAACCAGTGCAGAAAGAGGAAATGAAAAGTGAGGAAAATGAGGAGAGGCTCAGAAACTTATTGGATATCTATAAGCGGGCCAACATCCGAATCAGAGGGTTGCCAGAATGTGAAGTAAAAACCAAAAACCAAAAATTGGTTTCCTTAACTTGGAAAAGGAAATAGACTTACAGGTCCAGGAAGCACAGAGAGTTCCAGAAAAACTGGACGCAGGGAGAACCACACAAAACACATTATAATCAAAATGTCAAAAATTAAAGATAAAGAGATCAAAGATGAAGGAGGAGTAAGTGGAAGCTACACTAACTTCCTCCCAGGACTAGTCTGGATTTACAACTTAATTTTGGAGAAATTGTCTGAAATAACCAACCGAACACTAGCTGGAGAGAAGCCTTATAACCACGGAGAGACAGAAAAGGCCGCTACATCACAAAGTGACCAGTAGGGAATGCAGAGACGTGGAAGGGCTGGCTGGGCTCCCATGGGTGGTAGCTGAAGGGACTAAGAAACAGCTCAGCAGCCAGGGGCTCCTCCTGAGAAGGGCAGGGTCTAAACCCCCAGGTGGGCGTCCCAGCCTACAGCAACAGAACAGAAAGTAAAATAGTATCCAGCTGTGAAAAGCAAAAAGCCACAGGGTTTCTTGCTAGCCAGAGAGAAACAGCGGGAGGAAAAGAGCTCTTAAGTGGATCACATACGAAAATATTTTGGCCCCCACTTATCCTGGGCTCAAGCAGAGGAAAGGCAGAGAGGACTGGAGACACTTGGGGAGAGTTTGGCGCGGTGGCTTTGAGGGGAGAACTGGTGGAGCAGCTGACCAGGTCCCAATGCTGACTTATCCCCAGTACTGCAGGCAGACCATCCCCCTCCAAGTGGCGTCAGCCTGAGGGGAAGCAAAAGCCCTGCCTACAAGAATTAAGCTGCCACACCCACTGTCCTTAACCCTGACGGCTAATCATAGATTGAATAGATTAACAATTAAATAAGACAGACAAAGGCAGTAGATCCCTGGAAGTCCCCAACAGACTGCTAGGGCCAGACTGGTAAATGATCTGATACCACCAGAGGTAGATCCAGGAAGTGCAGATCATTCTAAGAAGCACCAACAAAAAATAGGAATCACAAAAATGGGGAGACAGAGAAACAATCCCCCATCGAAAGGAAAGGTAGAATCCCCAGAAAGAATGCTAAATGAAATAGAGGGGAACAAACTATCAGATATGGAATTCAAAACATGAGTTATGGAGAACCTCAAGGAGCTCAGCAGAAACTACATAGAACCCCAGGGAAACTACAGTGAACTACAGAAAAACTACAAGGAACTTACAGAGAATTACACTAGCATGAAAAAGGACATAGAAACTATCAATAAGAGCCAAGAGGAAATGAAGAATACGATCTCTGAATTGAAGAACACAGTAGAAGGAATTAAAAGCAGGCTAGAGGAAGCAGAAGATCGGATCAGCGAGCTGGAGGAAAATGTAGACAAAAACTCACAGACAGTTCAACACAATAAAAAAAGACTGAACAAGACTGAAGATGTTCTAAGACAGCTGCAGGACAACACGAAACGTAATAATATCCGTATCATAGGAATTCCAGAAGGAGAAGAAAAAGAGCAAGGGATAGAAAACCTCTTTGAAAAACTAATGACAGACAACTTCCCTAACATGAGGAGAGAGAGTCACACAAGTCCAGGAAGCACAGAGGGTCCCAATGAAGATGAAACCCAACAGACCCACTTCAAAACACATCATAATTGAAATGGCAACATTCAAAGACAAAGAGAGAATCCTAAAAGCGCAAGAGAGAAACAACTAATAATATACAAGGGAGCTCCAATAAGGGTATCATCAGATTTCTCAGCAGAAACACTACAAGCCAGAAGGGAATGGCAAAAAATATTCCAAGCAATGAAAAACAAAGGCCTACAACCAAGAATACTCTACCCAGCAAGGCTTTCATTCAAAATAGAAGGTGAAATAAGTAGTTTCCAAGACAAAAGAAGGCTAAAATGATACATCTCCAACAAACCAGCATTGCAAGAGATGCTAAAAGGTCTGCTTTAAGAAGACGAAGAAACAGAGAGAGACAGAGAGGACACAAGTACAAAGGGGGAAAATGACAATGAATAAGTACTTATCGGTAATAACCTTAAATATAAATGGATTAAATGCTCCAATCAAAAGACATATGGTAGCTGAATGGATTAGAAAAAATGATGCACATATATGCTGTCTACAAGAAACCCACTTTAGAACAAAAGATCTACACAGACTGAAAGTAGAGGGATGAAAAAAAGTATTTCAAGCAAATGGACATGAAAAAAAAAGCCGGGGTAGCAATACTTATATCAGACAAAACAGATTTCACAGCAAAGTCCATAAAAGGAGACAAAGAAGGGCATTTCATAATACTTAAGGGAAAAATCCATCAAGAAGATATAACCCTTATAAATATATATGCACCCTACTTAGGAGCACCAAAAAATGTAAGAAAAATTTTGAAAGACTCCAAGAAAGATGTAGACAACAACAAACTCATATTAAGGGACTTTAACACCCCATTGTCAACAATGGACAGATCTTCGAAGCAAAGAAACACCAAAGATATTGAGGCACTGAACAACACTCTAGATCAAATGGACTTAGTCGATACATATAGAAGTTTTCACCCCAAAAAAGCAAAATATACATTCTTCTCAAGTGTACATGGAACATTTTCAAAGATAGACCACATGGTAGGACACAAAACAAGCCTCAACAAATTCAAGAAAATTGAAATTATATCAAGCATCTTCTCAGATCACAATGGCTTAAAATTGTAAATCAACCTCAAGGAAAAAACTCAAAAACATTCAAACTCATGGAGAATGAATAACATACTATTAAATAATGAATGGGTTAACAATGACATCAAGGAAGAAATCAAAAAGTTTCTGGAAACAAATGATAATGAACACACAACAACCGAAAACCTATGGGATACAGCGAAAGCAGTCCTGAGAGGAAATTTCATAGCAATACAGGCCTACTTAAAAAGGATAAAAGAATCTCTAATAAAAAATTTAACCCTACAGCTACAAGAACTAGAGGAAGAACAACAAGCAAAGCCCAGATCAAGTAGAAGGAAGGAAATCATCAAGATCAGAGCACAATTAAATGACATAAAGTCTAAACCAACAATTCAAAAGATCAACAAAAGTAAGAGCAGTTTCTTTGAAAAGATAAACAAAATTGACAAGTCTTTAACCAGGCTCATCAAGAAAAAAATAGAGAGGACCCAAATAAATAAAATCAGAAAGAAAAGAGGAGAAATCACAACCGATAACACAGAAATACAACGGATTGTAAGAAATTACTATGAACAACAGTATGGCAAGAAATTTGACAACCTAGAGGAAATGGACAAATTCCTGGAAACATATAGTCTTCCAAAACTTAATCAAGAAAAGCAGAAAGCCTGAATAGACCAATAACAGCTAGTGAATTGAAGCAGTAATCAAAAACTCCTGGCACACAAAAGTCCAGGACCAATGGCTTCACAGGTGAATTCTACAAAACATTTAGGAAAGAACTAACTCCTATTCTCCTCAGACTATTCCAAAAGATCCAAGAAGAGGGAAGACTCCCAAACTCGTTCTATGGAGCCAGTATTACTCTAATTCCAAAACCAGGTCAAGACACAACAAAGAAAGAGAACTACAGGCCAATATCACTGATGAACATAGATGCTAAAATCCTCAACAAAATATTGGCAAACCGAATCCAGCAACACATTAGAAAGATCATACACCAAGAACAAGTGGGATTTATCCCAGGGATGGAAAGATGGTTTAATATTCACAAATCAATAAATGTAATACACCACATAAACAAAATGAAAGACAAGAACCACATGATCATATCAATAGATGCAGAAAAAGTATTTGATAAAGTACAACACCCATTTATGATGAAAACTCTCAGCAAAATGGGAATAGAGAGAGCATTCATCAACATAATAAAGGGCATATATGAGAACCCTGAAGACAACATCATACTCAATGGGCAAAAACTGAGAGCATTACCCCTGAGGTCAGGAACAAGACAAGGATGTCCACTCTCTCCACTCCTATTCAACATAGTCTTGGAAGTTCTAGCCACAGCAATCAGACAAGAAAGAGAAATAAAAGGCATCCAAATTAGAAAAGAGGAAGTAAAACTGTCATTATTTGCAGATGACATGATATTGTACATAGAAAACCTTATAGACTCCACAAAAAAACTACTCAACCTAATAAGTGAATTTGGTAAAATAGCAGGATACAAAGTCAATATTCAGAAATCGAAGGCATTTCTGTACACCAACAATAAAATCTCAGAGATAGAAACTGAAAAAGAAAATCCCATTTACCATAGCAACAAGAAAAATAAAGTACCTAGGAATAAACTTAAACAAGGAGGTAAAAGAACTGTACTCAGAAAGAAAGAAACCAAGGAAGATACAAATAAATGGAAACATATACCATGCTCATGGATGAGAAGAATCAACATCATTAAAATGTCCATACTACCCAAAGCAATTTATAGATTCAATGCAATCCCTATTAAAATACCAATAACATTTTTCACAGACCTAGAACAAATACTTCAAAAATTTATATGGAACCGAAAAAGAGCCCGAATATCCACAACGATTTTGAGGAAGAAGAACATAGTAGGACGAATCACAATTCCTGATATAAAACTATACTACAAGGCCACGGTAATCAAAACAGTTTGGTACTGGCATAAGAACAGACATATAGATCAATGGAACAGAATAGAGAGCCCAGAAATAAACCCAGGTTCATATGGTCAACTAATATTTGACAAGGGGGGAAAGAACATCAAATGGAGTGAAAAGAGCCTCTTCAACAAATGGTGTTGGGACAACTGGACAGGAACATGCAAAAAAATGAAACTAGATCACCAAGTTACACCATACACCAAAATAAACTCAAGATGGATCAAAGACTTAAATGTAAGCCGTGATCCTATAAGAGTCCTAGAGGAAAAAATAGGCAGGAAAATTTCAGATATCCCACGTAGCAACATTTTCACTGATATATCTCCTAAGGCAAGGGAAATAAAGGAAAGAATAAACAAATGGGACTACATCAGACTTAAAAGTTTCTGCTCAGCTAAAGAAAACATCAGCAAGATGAAAGGAAACCAACTATATGGGAAAATATATTTGCCGATGATATCTCAGACAAGAGATTGATCTCCAAAATATATAAAGAACTCATATGACTCAACATCAAGAAGACAGACAACCCAATTAAAAAATGGTCAAAGGACCTGAACAAACATTTCTCTAAAGAGGACATACAGAGGGCCCATAGACATATGAAAGAATGCTCAATATCACTAGCCATCAGAGAGATGCAAATAAAAACCACAATGAGATACCACCTCACACCAGTCAGAACGGCCATCATCAACAAATCAACAAACAACTTGTGCTGGAGAGGATGCGGAGAAATGGGAACCCTGGTGCATTGCTGGTCGGAATGCAGACTGGTGCAACCGCTATAGAAAACAGTTTGGAATTTCCTCAAAAAACTAAAAATGGAACTGCCTTTTGAACCAGCAATTCCATTGCTAGGATTATATCCGAAAAATCCTGAAACACCAATTCAAAAGAACCTATGCACCCCTATGTTCATAGCAGCACTATTTACTATAGCCAAGTGCTGGAAACAGCCTAAGTGCTCGTCTGTAGATGAGTGGATCAAAAAACTGTGGTACATTTACACAATGGAGTACTATGTAGCAGAAAGAAAGAAGGAACTTCTATCATTTGCAACAACATGGATGGAACTAGAGAGAATTATGCTTAGCAAAATAAGCCAGGCAATGAAAGAAAAATATCTTATGCTGTCACCTATTACAGGAAACTAATGAACAACACAAACAAATGAGCAAAATTGAACCAGAGGTATGTAAACAAGGAGTAGACTAACAGTAACAAAGGGGGAGGCAGGAGGGAGAGAAGGGGGTAAGGAGGGGAAGGGTCTAGTCAAAGAACATGTATAAATGACCCACGGACATGGACAACTGAGTGGGGACTGAATGTGGGGGAAGGGAAGCACAGGGTATAGGAAAGCAAGAGGGGGGAAAAAGTGGGACAACTGTAACAAAAAAACACAAAATATTTTTTATTGGGAGAAAAATGAATATATGAAGAATGGAAATGCCAGTTCAGTGAATATTAGAAGGACAAAAATTTTCCTTCACACTATATTTTTTCCCCTATCTGATACCTCCAGAGTTTGGCATTGTAAAGAAGTAAGTAATGACATAAGTTTATTTGCATAAAACTAATAAGACCAGTTGTTAATAGAGGTTTCTTTTTTGACCAAGACACTGACCGAAATGTCATGCCTAAAGGAGACATGCTTGGGCTCTGGTTGTTACCAAAAAGCCCTGAGGAACTGGGAATGACTTTCGAAGGTAATAAAAGCCCACGAGATAAAAGGCCTGGTACCGTGGTTGGTTGTGCGGTCCACAGCAATCTTTCCAGGAAAAGAATGAAGGTTGTTTTCCTGAAAGATGGCTAGAAGGGACCTTAAGGCACAATGGAAAACCAGAAGAACTTGGAAAAGACAGGTGTGTACAGGCAAGGCTGAATGGCAGGTATGTGGCTCAGCTTCTGTGCCCTGAAGGGCAGACTGAAGTTCACCCTAAATGTTCCTTGTGTAAGTTCCAGCAAAGCAGAACTAAAGATCATAAGTGATCATTTGCTGTTCTTGTTGTGTTTATGCAAATGAACTGGAAAAATTAAAAATGGACTTAATGCAGTCCCTTTAATGACAAGGAGGATAATCTTAGGGAGAAAAATCATTATGCA
Organism: Furipterus horrens; assembly: GCF_987537825.1. Lineage (NCBI taxonomy): Eukaryota > Metazoa > Chordata > Mammalia > Chiroptera > Furipteridae > Furipterus > Furipterus horrens. The sequence continues at coordinate 65,118,320 of NW_028327182.1, forward strand.
AGGAAAATCACAATGATCAGTGGCAAACTATAAAGTAGTGCAGCTATGATCCTTCCCCATGTGGGAAGGCAACCCTCCCCTCCACACCTCCACTCTTATTAGGGATGTCTGTATCCAAGGGTAGGTAGGATGATGGACATGTCCTGCTTGAAGCAGCTAGAGGAGCTTGAGATCTTCGCCCATTGTCCTTTATAAGATTATAAAGGGTCTTAATATCTGAGAGGCAGGTATTGTTATTTTTTATTGTTAAAATAATTAATTAATCATTTATTTATTTAAAAAAAGGAGAATACATGAAAGGGTGAAGTGGGAGAGCTTGTATGTATGAACCATGGGCACGGACTTGGGGGGGAATTGCTGAGGCAAGGAGGGTGCTGGGTGGAGGGGAGCAAAAGGAAAAAATTGGAACTATTGTAAAAATATAATCATTAAAGTATACTGAAAAAATAAAGATAAAGAGAGAATCTTAAAAGCAGCAAGAGAGAAGAAAAGAATCATGTACAAAGGCGTCCCAATTAGACTATCAGCTGATTTCTCAAGGGAGACCCTGCAGGCAAGAAGGGACTGGCAAGAAATATTCAAAGTAATGAAAATCCAAAACCTATGGCCACGAATACTCTATTCAGCGAAATTGTCATTCAGAATAGAAGGGCAGAGAAAGTGCTTCCAGGACAAAGTAAAACTGAAGGAGTTCATTAGATCCAAACCACTGTTATACGAGGTGTTAAAGGAACTCGTTTAGAAGAAGGAGGATCAAAACTATGAACCTTAAAATGAAAACTGTATCACAACAACTAACAACAGAAGCTAGGGAATCAAAACAAAGGCAAATTAAGTAGGCAACAAGAGTGGAAAAAGAATTATAGGTATGGGGAACATATAGGGGGAGGTCAGTGGGGAGAAGAAAGGGGGGAATGGGAGGGAGATGCTGCAGAAATTAAGAAGCATAGTAGGAGGGAGTGGAGTAGACAGGAAGAGGTTGAGAAGAACTATATGCACAACCAATGGACATGGACTAAAATGAGGGACAGCTGGAGAGGGGGGGCCACTGGATGGAGGGGAGCAGAGTGAAGGGAAATTGGGACAACTGTAACAGCATGATCAATAAAACATATTAAAAAAAAAAAAAAGAAACCGTAATCAAATCTGCCCTCGTAATTGAGGTCAGCTTTGAAGTTCTCACTGGCCACTAGCATCCAAGCAGAGCAAAGCTTTAATTCTTAGTTTAGTAGACTCACAAGTTCAAGGTTCAAAAGCAACATAGAAGAGATAGCTTTAAGTACGCTCATCCTATAGGCTTCGGGTAAATTTCTTAACATAGTTTCTCACTCAAAATACAGGTGTTCATAGTTTTTAATTTTAGATGACATCATTTTTATAAGGTGAGAACCCAGAGAGAAAAGAGCATATAAAATTCCAAGTCCCATCTGCTCTTTCTGCTTCATGGAACAACCATGGAGACCTGTAGATTATAATCATCATGATGCCTTGTCCTGTCTCTCCAGGAGTGCACTAAAGGTGAGCTGGCTTTTTGCCCCAATTAACAGGAAATTTTAGGGAGAAAACATTCTCTGTTTCTTTTAAAAAAAATCTAAACAGAATTTAGCAAGATTTTAAAATGGTATGAGAGTCTAAAAGATTGAGAGCATTATAATTATCTCTAATGTGGTAGTTTAGGCCTCCATCTGTGAAAACCCCAGGGTTTAAGATGATCCAGTCAGATCAGGAGAAGAACATTCTCTGGGTGTTTGTATGCTGTAAATAACTCCTGTGAGTGGGAATCCTGGCCCAGCTTAGATTTTGAGGTTCTGGAATAGTATGCAGTTGTAGAATACTTAGCTGGTAAACAGGGCCAACAACTCTAATCCTACATATTCTGAAGATGTATATAGGATCCATATACATAAGGTATCAGGGGGAGGAGCTTTGGGGGAAAAGATAAGATAGCATTGCATTATTTCTAAATGGAAATGGCTATTGCCTCTGAAGGAGCTAACCATAAACAGCAGTATGTTTTTTGTTTGTTTGTTTTTTGTTTTGTTTTTACTAGTTTTTCTCTGCCCAGGGAGAGCACAGGCCAATTAATATGTGAGAGACAATGTTCTTCCATCAATTTCATTCATTCATTCATTCATTCATTCATTATCTGATACACATTTAAGGAGGACTACTGATAGATGACAGGCTGCCAATGTTTTAGGCAGAAAGGAAGGGGCAGGAACACTATGCATGATATTTGCTTCCCAGGGAAAACCTTCCAAGCTTTCACTTGTGACTCATGACCACAGTTACATCACATGGTCATCCCCAGATGCAAGTGAGGCCAGGAGAACAAGCAGATTGCTTCCCCAATTCCTATAGTTGACACATGAAGTAGATATTGGAGGGGAGGAGTAGTCCACCAACAGCCTTGAACAGAAGCCCTTCTAAGGAGGGGAATCCCTAAAATAGAGAAGGAAACAGCCAATTGGAGGTCTAGAGAAAGTGTTCTAGGCAGAGATCAAGATAAAAACACAGCCCTAAATTGGGAATGATTTTGGCCAGATCAAAAAATGTGATGTGGCTAGAGCCTTGTGATTGAGAGAAGAGTGAAAAAAGGTGAGAACCAAGAGGTAGTCAGATGAGGATCAGGGAAGACTTTGCAGGGTAAGAATTTCATATGGCATTTTTTTCTAAGTAAATGGGAGACTGCTGGAAGATTTTTAAAAGTAAGCTGTAAAATTACACAGCTTGCATTTTCAGAGGTCATTCTAGCAAACTGCTGAGTGGAGAATGGATTATTGAGGAGCAAGACTGAAGGCAGAGTCCTGAGGAGTCTGCCTCAGGAGCCTGGCAGGAGGGGATAATTTCACATACTAGTGTGGTACCAGGGGAGAGGAAGAAAAGTAGATGGTTTGGGGATTTAATTTAACTTGCTGATGGAATAGAGTATGTAATTTATTACCCAAACAATAACAATTTTGAGAGTGAAAGGGTATGCTATAAGTAAATGCCCTGGATTAACAAACCTAAGTGACTATCCCAGCAAATTAGGACACAAGCAGTGGTAAGGGGGAGAAGGGATAAAAGAAGACTCCTTCCTGAATGGGGTAACTTGCCCTAGTGACATGGAAAAGGGGGTGTATCAGGCTGTGAGTGTTCAAGGTAGGTTGAGTTTGAGGTAGCTGTGATACAGCCTTTTATTCATCAGGATTCTCCAAAGAACAGAAGCAGAAAGAGATAGGAGAATAGATAGATGGATAGATAAGTAGGTAGATAGAAGATTGATAGATAGATAATGTTTTAAGGAATTAAATCTTAGGTCAGCAGGCTGGAAACTTCAGCAGGAATTAATGTTTCAGGTTGGCAGACTAGAAACTCAGGCAGGATTTCTATGGTACTATCGAGGAAGAATTCTTTTCTCTTTTGTAAACCTCCATTTTTGCTCTTAAGGCTTTCAACTGATAGATGAAGCCCACTTACATTATTGAGAGTAATCAGCTTTACTTAAAGTGAAGTGACTGTAGATGTTAACCACATCTACAAAACTCTTCACAGCAACATCTATGTTAATGTTTGATTAAATAACTGGGTACTATATAGTGTTGCCATGTTGACACATAAGACAATCACACCCATAGAAATGTCAAATAGAGAGGAGCTAGCTAGCTCATGGAGAGGTCTTAGATGATGATCTATAGATTTCTGTAAACCCAAGGAAGAGAATGAGACTCTCTAATGAGAGGAAATATAAAATAGAGCAAAGGGACTATGATTAAATCATGGACCACTTCTCCACATTTCATGTTTGAGGCAAGACTCATGAGTCAGCCAATTAGATGGGGAGTTGATGTGATGTAACTAAAATGAAAACCTTGGAAAGGGGCCTTTTATGAAAGCAAAGGTAAAATCTTTCAAAAAGAAGAGAGTGGCTCACCTTATTGAAGGGTGCTGAGAATATACTTTAAAATGGAGAAATGGCACTAACCACTAGATTTGGCAATATGAAAGAGAGAAAGTTTTTGAGAAGTTTCAGCTTGAAGGGAAACAAAGAGAGGGAATGTTATTATGGGAAGGAAAAAAAGGCAAAAACAGAATAGGGCATCCCTGCCAGCCTGGTATTTGGGGCAACTTTCTAAAGGAGGTGAGGTCTTAAAACAGGGTAGCCCTGAAGGAATTTTCATGGTATGCTAACAATCACACACTTTTAGCCCCCGGACAAGTGGGGACCCTGGGAAGGATGTTTGCTGTGAGCAGATTTTAATTTTAATTAAATTACTATGGTAACCAGGATTGTAGAGGGGTTGAGTTGGGGGAGAGGCAGTTAGAGCCTGTTTCATAAGAGATGATGGCAGCCTAAAGTACATAGGAATGGAAACATGTTTTAGGAAGTAAAATGATCACGTGCTTGTTTGAAAGTAGTTGTTAGGAAGGATAAAAGAATTGCCATAATAAGTGTTGTCACCACCAGAGGCAGAATCCAAGCTATAGTTAGTCTTGTTCATTTCACTTTACCTTATGTTGGTTGAGGTGGAAGTTGATGAAGTGAGCTTGGGGCTGTCTTGAATTTGTGGTGTCTGAGGGACAGTTAGATGATGTTTTCAGCAGATATCAAAGTCTGAAATTCTAGAGAGACAGCTTGGCTCAAGTCATGAGCCTGGACAGGATGCTTGGCGCCATGGGGTTGATGGCATAATCCAGAAGAGTGAGGACAAAGCCCTGGCTACTTCTAGAGTTTCAGAGATTCATGGGGGATTTTTGATTGTCCAAGATGTGGACTGTGTTGAGTGAAAGTTTGGCTAATGCAGATAGTTTGGCTGGTTGATAGGAAAGATAAAGATAGGAAAAATGATTTTGAAGCAGCCAGCAGTTCACATTTCTAATTTTTTGTTCCTCCATAGCTAGCCAATATGTGAAGGAAGCATCTTTATTATATCTTTTTCCTTTCTGGCTTTCCTGCTGTGAGTCTTAAGTTACTAGTGACCTGTAGAAGTTTCAATAGCTGGCTTTAATGGCTGGAGTGCTGCTAAGAGTCATCTGTTAGGCTAAGGAAAGCCGATCATCAGGTGACACAGTCATTTTGTATTGCCAGAGTAAGAGCAGCCAAGGAGTAGAAAGAAAAACCCAGAGATTTATCAGACAGTGTATTGTTGACTAACCTCAATGCAGAAAAAAATGAAGATTTTTATTAAAGTGCTGAGTAGCACATAAGCCTTAGTTCTTATCCTCTTAGTTCTTGTAGGCTACCTTTAAAAACACACTGAGTAGTCAAATTTGTCTAAAGCATGGGGGTGCTTTTTTGGCTTGAACCCCAGAATGTTCCTACACTGTGTGCTTGGTGGAGAGGTCAGGAGAGTGGAATAATTTACATGTTTGGAAGTGTGATGGGTATAAAAGGAATGAAATCATTTCTTCACTTGGGCCATGGATAAATATATTTGACAACTCTTGATGTATTTCACTTCAGTCTCTAAGAGTAGTTATATATTTGGGGGTGAACACTATGCAATTTGAGAATGAAGTATGAGTGACTGTGCATGATGAGATGAGGTAACACTGAGTGTTTGCCAGTCCTGACCATGGGTTAAAGTGCTAAAATTTCAGGCAGTGTGAAAGAAGGCAGGTGATACACTCTGGATAATGAATATGAGAGAGTTCACTGATGATACCAAAATGAAAAGTTGTAATCCATGGAGGAAAATGTAGCTGTCTACTTTGAAAAATCGTCAGGTGGTGGAGTCAATACATAGGAGGGATACTATTACAAAAACATGTGGAGTATCTGCAAATATAATAACTTCATTTTCATGTTTTAAAAAACTACAGGAAAGTACAGAAGACAACAAAACAAGCACTGTGAGCCAGTATTCAGAACCAAATGCCAACATTTTTTTAAAATTATTTTAAAGAAAGTAAGAAACATTTAATAATGTAAACTACACCTTCCCTTTTGTATCTTAACTCCCATTCTCTACCTCCACAGAGAAAAACAGCATAGGAATTTGATGTGTGAATTTCCCATCTATGTCTCACACACACACACACACACACACATGCACACATAGATTAGATAGCATTATTTTTAAGTGCCTATATATATTATTGTAGTGTATTATATAATTCTATACCTTACTGTTTTGGGTTAAATAATATGTTTTTGACACTGATTCATGCTGATATGAACCAATCTTATACATTTCAATTATTGTGAATCTATTTCAGGTTTGTTGAATGAATGTAGTATATCTAGTTCCCTCATTTTAATTGTTGCATATTTATTTTAACTTCATTATATGAATATATTATCAATATTTTATCTATTTTTGGTGTTGTAGAGTGAAAACCCTTATTCATGTCTTCTTCTGCACATGAGCATAAATTTGACTTGAATATATACCTTGAAGTATAATAGCATATCTGAAACTTTAATAACAATTGCCAATTTGCTCTTTAAAGATTTTAGATCCCTCTGTCTTCCCAATAACACATATTGGTATTTTGGCAAAAAGAGAGTTGTCCGTACCTTATGGTTGCCTGACAGTTTAGACCAGCACATTTATGAATGATGGATTAGAATAAGGGAAGCCTCACAAAGCACAAAGGGCAGTGTGACTGATTGTCTTTCTGTTTGTCAAAAATTCTGGTGTCTCTCTTGTAAAAGAGGAAAGTTGTAATGGTGGGAAATTGTAACCCACCCCACCATTCTTCTGACATTGTTTCTGTAAGTGCTTACTCTGACTAATATGACATATATGAACAGCATGTTTGTATAATAATCCTAGGAACTAACTTCAAAAGATACAGACCCTTACCTTCAGGCATTCCAGCTCTGGGAGACTTGCTGACCTTCATCCATGGAGCCAGGATGACATAAAGTGAGGATGATGTGAAGCTAGGATGACTAAACCAGGGTGATGCACGCCAGACCATCACTTGCCTTATGGAATAGACTGTGCTCCTCTGCATGTAGAGAACTTTGCAACCTCCTCCCTTGATCTTTTTGTTCTGTTCCCTCTCTCTCCTAATAAAACCTCTTCCTCCAATGAGAGGTGGAGATGGGCTTTGTGACATGAGTCCCCTATCTTCTAGAATATGGGCTTTGAGACATGAATCCCCCATCTTCCAGATGGCCAGCATCTGCAAATAAACCACTTTCCTTTACATCAGCACCTGCCTCTTCAGTATTGGCTTTCATAATGGCAGGCAGCTGGATCTGTGTTTGGTTATACTCTTTACAGGGTCTCCTTGCTGTAGACCTCACTGTGGGAGAATTGTGCTTCTTGGGCCTTGTTTGCTTTTGCCAAGGAAATATGAATAGAAAGTTAGAAGTTCTCATTTCTCAGCAAAAGTTTTAAGAGGCAGCCCATTGCTCACCATGTTCTGTCTTCCTTTTGCCAAACAATTTTCCACATAAGGGTCACTTCTTCAAATGCAGGTTCCAGAGTACAGCAGGTCCTCAAATGACATTGTTTCATTTAATGTCATTTCATTTTTATGTTGATAAAATTCAATAGGAACTTAACTTTTGTTTATATCAATTAACCTATGGTAAAATTGGTTTCACTATATGTCATATCACTTAAAGTTTGAAGAACTTATCAATGAGAATGATAAGTGAGGATTTACTGTAAAGGCAACAGGAAGCAGAGCTTTAGTCAACCCCGAAAAGCACAAAGCAGGAATGAAGGATAAACTTTCATTTTTGTTATCCACTTAGATGCTGTGGTCATTATTGTTGCAGCATAACTGTGCCTATCCAAACTGCTATAGACATTTTCAAAATGAGAGAGCAGTGTGGTAGCAGCTGCAGAGAAATTAAATGAATGAATGACTAACTTTGCACACTAAGGAAAAATGTTTTTAGGGCTGTGCACATTGATGTTTGAATCAACAATGAAATGCTATGTTGTATCGGTATTTAGGACATAGTTTATCAGAACATTAGAACTTTTATAATTCCTTTTATCACCATACATAACAGATGAAAGCAGAAGAAATCCAATATTCTAAATTAGGAGGAAAATAAGAAGTTGTTTATATACTTAAAAAACTTCCCATCTGAAAATTCTTTGTCTTAAGACTTGAGATTTCAGATCTTGAGAGATATATAACAGTTCTATCAATTTTTGAATATCACAGCACATTAGGTAATATCTACTTATTTTTATTTAAAAATAAAATAAAATTTTAAAAGTTAGTATTTTATTTGCTATCACTTTAAAAATATCAGAATGTACAGCTTGCGTTTATTTAAGAAAATAACCTAACTAGAACAGAAGACATTAAAAGTGAAGAAAAATTACAGAGGCCATTTGCTCAAAATTCTGAATTTTGGTGCTATAGAGCAGGAGAAGATAAGTTACAAAGAACATTAAAATTAATAGCTCTTTAGTCTTTGGCAATTCAAACAGATATCCATTAAGCAAAAAAAAAAAAAAAATTGTTAAGCTTTTATGATGTGTTAGTTATAGTGTTGTGTGAAAGAAAGACCCAAAGAAATATAAACCATAGTACTTGACCTCCTAGACCTCAAAATACACTTGGGCAAATAGGGCATAAACATAAGGAAAAGTGTCTAGTTGTACTGATAGAAAACCAAGAGATAGGTACAGATAAAGAGGATTCCAAGGTGACCTTAGGACCCATGGCTCTCATCCAGGGTCAAATAGCCAGCAAGTGACAGAAACCAGACTGAAATTTGGCTTCTTCCAACTCTAAAGCAAAGCCCTGTATTCTAGAGATGCAAACCGGTGGCCCAGGGGCCATGTGCAGTCCACAGACATTTTTCTTTTATTTATTTATTTTTTCCTGCACAGTTTCATAAATTCAAGGCAACATATAATAATAATTCAGAGCATTTCTATAAAAATTATATTCCTGGTAACTCTGAGTATCCTATTTCTACAACACGTGCAGGCTGGAGCTAACTGATGACTCCAGTAGATGGAGTATGCCTTGCCTGGCCCACCCAGTTTGTCTGCTCACAGGACAGAGACATGTGCAGCCACTCTAGCCCCTCATTTATTCCACCAGTCAGCCTCATCCTCTGACCAGCCAGCATAAGGACATTATGCTGATGTTATCTATCCTGGTTTATATAAGAGAAATACCCAACTGGATGCCTAACATTGGAAGATTTAGTTCTCAAACTGTCAAATGTCACTTAGCCTGCACCTGGCTTCTTGTTGCACTTTTCCAACCTGCTGTGCTACTGCTCTCTTGGTCTAATCTCTGTTTATGTCTTTCCTTGTCATTCCAATTTGATGCATGATCCACCTTCTCTTAGTCTGTAACCTCAGCTCTCCTCCTGACTCTGGCTTTCATCTCTCTGACTCTAATAAAACAAACAACCTTCCCATCAACACCGATCCTGGTCCACCAGCCCCTGGGACCCATTAACAGAGCCTCATGGGCAGGACCTAGCCTAACTCACTTTCTTGCCAAAGTTTAATTCATATTGGTTTGTTCCTATTTAATTATTTTAGTTATTGATTAGTTTAGTTCTCCTATTTCCAGTTATTTTCTGAAACAAATATTCAGAAGAAATGCACACAAGTATAGTAAAATGATTAAAATAAGAAAGATAGAGTAAAACTCAATAAAGAGGGTGAGATATAATTATGCTATTCTAATGGTGCTTATATGTATTAGTTCTTAGCTTCATAGAAACCATGGCCAAAAAAAAAAAAAAAAAAGGAGCAATACTATGAATTAATGTAAGCAAGGTAACTTTATCAAATGAAACAAGCATATTAATTCATCTGGAGAAAATTTTTCTGCAATTGAACTCTAAGAAAAAAATAAAAGGCAATGAGGTAATAATATTTTGCAATTTTGAACTATTTCTCTGAGTTTGAAAGACAAATAAATCTGACACTTTCTTCAAAGGAGAATTTTTCAACCTGCAAGAACAGAACATTTTGATGAAATAAAAAGATGCACTCCCCTTTTCAACCTAAAAGTGTTCTTCAGTATTATAAACATTAGCTCGGTTGGAATGTTCCATCCATGGGAGTGAACACTAATCCTGACCCTCCTGTGGTCTTTGACATGATCTAATTTCACTGACTGCTACTTTTAACTTGCTAACTTTAATTACCACTTAGCACCTGAAAATGGATACTTTGTGAGCCACTAAGGAGAACTTTCCAAGGTTCCTCTGAAGTGACACTACTTTTCTTGACAGGTCCATTGTGTGAAATAGACTCATCATTTTCTTACTCCTGGACATCAGATTGTTAGGAGCTGCCACTCATTCCCCTCTCAGCATGTCCAGGCCTGACAGCTTCTTTACAATGTTTTTGAAATTCCATTATCTCCAGCGACCCCTATGACCTGCCCTTTGCTTGGCTGGCATCTACCCTCTTTGGGTAGGGGGGCTACCTTAGACCTTTCTCTTTTAGGGACTTTCACAGCTGTTCTTCTATAAGCCAGACAAGAGTTAGTAGCCCATGAGTAATGCCCAGAGAACTTTTAACTTTCCCTTGAGTTATCTAAGCAAACAAACACAGTCCCTTCAGTAACTGATTCAGCAGAAAGATACCAGTTACAATCAAAGTGTTTTCCTTGACCCAGGAAGCTATCAGAATTGGATGGCAAATGTAAATGTCAGATTTTTTTATGGCCTCAGGCATGTGCCAGCCTCCTGGATTTGCAGTGAATGCCAGACCTTGCCAATGTGAAGATAGGGGTTTGCATGTCCCCAATTCTCCAATCTGGGCTTGCAGCCTTGGCTAATAACATTGTCAGAAGTAACAGCCATCCAGAGGAGGCAGCTGAGAGCCCTGGGTGATGACAGTACCTTTCAATTAGTACTTTGCTCTGCTGAGCTGGCCAACTTGTCAGTTGGCACAGAGGCCACCCATCAGCTACCTCAGATGGGGCAACCCAGCTAGATCAGTGAAAAAGAGACAGCAGTTAACATGGGCAAACAACAAAAATGAATCAGAGAAAGAAACCAGAAGACAGGCAGAAAGGAGCTCTGACAGAGCCAGCGAAACTCCTGCCTCCAGGGACAACTGGAATGTAGCTCAAACATAAGTGGGCAGGTTCTGACCTGACTTTTCTACAGAAGTTGGAAACTCATCATTCTGTGTCTTGATTTTAAATCTGGCTCTCTTACCTTCCCTGAATATCTGTTTCTGAAATAAACATGTTGGCACCTTGATAGTTAGAAATCCAAGATAAAATATATTTTAGATTACAAAATGTTGACAAATTGTTTTTTTTTTAAAGTTACCCTAACAACTACTGACGTGATTTTTCTCAATTTTCTATTTATGTGTTGCCTTGGAGACACAACCCCATGCAGGTAAAGCTCCTCTTTCTCTAGAAAACCACAGTCGATGTGGGAAGCACTTTTGCCACTTTTTATAGACATACATTGAAAGATGAGGTAATCCTCATGAGTTTATATCAAAAAGATTAACTCCTTGCAGGTGTGTGGGCAGAATTCACAGGTGCTCCTAGAATCTTATCTGGGCATAGGGCTTCACCCTTGCCAGCACATGAAAGACAGGGAACCCTTCAGAGAAATCCACCTGCAAGCAACAGTCCAGTCATGGTTGAGGCACAGCTATAATATGAGATGATTTTACTGGGGAGAAGTAATCACTTTGTAAACAATTACTGACCATAACAATGTGGAGGCCTCTCTTAGAAAAATATGTGGAGAAACTCATGTTTCTGACTTGACACAAAGAGAGACTGAAACCCTCCATTTCCCTCTCAAGATGACTCTTTTTCAGGCTGCTTGCAAAGATGCAGCACCAGCGAAGGGTGAAGAATTCCCATTAACAACTGGGAATGAATAAGAAGCTGCCACTAAAAGCCTGAAAGAGGACTTAGTTCATAGTGACTCTGACATTGATCCAAGCATGATTATTCATCTCTTCATTTTGTGAACAAACTGAAGAATTCAAAGGTGAAAAACAGAAAGTTCAAAGACATATATTGTTTTTTAAGGTTAAGGCCAGCGTATTTTGTTAGCAGTGGAAAAACAGTACCAGGTATTAACCTCAGTTCTTGAGCTTTGGCTAAAAGAAGAATTTAGAGCCAAGACACAAATTATTTAAGAGAACATTTATTTCGAAAGCTGCAGAGGTAGAAGTAAGGTGTAGAAGAAATGGGCTCAGGAAACAAGTTCCAGCAAGAGAGGGGCCCTTGGAGCTTAGGAGAAAGAGAGAGAAGAGAGGGAAAAGAGGTTCAGCCTGCTTGGTGGGAGTGTTTGGGTGATGGGGGGTGGAGAGGATATATATATATATATATATCGTTCCTACTTTGCTCATGCCCATATAACAGTTTTCTACATATTTCACTTAAATAAAGACCAGACTCTACATACAAATACAGATGTCTTTTATTTTTTAGAATCCCAGAACATGTAGAAAATAAGTTTCTTTTTGTCTGACTTTTAGCTTTGTGTTTATTCTTATCAAGAGGAGAGTGAGGATATCAGATCTCAGCCTTGTTGGGTTAGGAGCCCAGAAAAAGAGAGACACCAGTTGGCCCTAGGCCTCCAGTAGCCCAGAAAAGTCAGGAAGAACAGAATTGGAGTACAGGAGTAAAAGAGGACAAGAGAGAACAATTTGCCTGGTTTTCAGGGCATGAAATTTGATAGAACATGGGAAATGATTGAACAAAGAAGAGAAATAAAAGAATTTAAAACATTTTTATTATATAACTTTTTTTATATACTAAAAATACAATAATGTAATGAACACCCAATTCATTCCATAAATTTAATAATTATTGAGATTGTGTCATATTTCCTTTATCTAAACGTTTATCTTTGTTCAAGCATTTTATAGGAAATCCTGAAGAGCATGTCACTACACTTTCAAATCTGCAACAAGCATGCTGATTTCCTTACATGACTATAAAGGCATTATTATACCCCACAAAATTAACAAGTCTCTTGAATCATCTAAAGCCCAGTACATTAAAGGTTTCTCCAACTGTCTTAAAAATGTACTTTTGAAACAAAACAAGATTTAACAAGACTGGGTCCTTGGAACTATCAAGGTGACCACAGTGGAAAGCATGCATTAAGAATCATTACGCAGGGACTTCCGGCCAATATGGATGCCTAGACAGACACGCTGCATCTCCCTCCACAACAACTAAGAAGGAATACAACTACCTCAAAACTGGAGACAACCAGAAGTTCCAGAAAATCAAGCTGCATGGAAGTCCAACAATGATATAAAGAAGAAATACTCATCCAGATAGGTAGGAGGAGCAGAGCCGGGGTGGAAAAGATGTAGTGTGGTGGTGGTGGTGGTGATAGTGGCCGACTGGCAGAAAGCACAGTCACACATTTTAAAAAGTGGGGATGGACACCTGGGGAGCATTTCAGCTCCTGACCAGACCGCTCAGCTCACCATCCCAGCACCAGAGAAAATCAAGCCTCATTGCTTCTGACTGTGCAAACCAGTGGGGGTTGGGGCAGAGGAAGAAATTGCCAGTCTCTCAGCAGAGCCCACTTGTTTAAAGGGCCCCACAGTCCTAGAATGTCTGCAGACCCACCCATTCTGGGAACAATGGCCAGGGCAACAGCTAGAGAGGCACCAGTCTCATAGAGAAGTGGAAGAAGTGCCTGGAAAAGGGGCGAGTGCTGAGCAAGCGACATTGTTCCCTCTCAGACCCCTCCCCCATATACATGCCACAACGTGGTGAAACAGATCACCTTGTACTGATGAATCCCTAAGGCTCCGCCCCTTACAACATAACAGGAATGACAGCTCTAACTAAGATATAGAGGCAAACAAACAAGGAGCCTGTCAAGATGAGGAGACAGAAGTATGGCCTAAAAGGGGGAATGGATCAAGGTTCCAGTGGGACAATTAAGCTACAAGGAGATAGCCAACCTAACAGACAAGGAAATAGCCAACCTAACAGATAAAGAATTCAAAACACTGGTGATAAAGATGTCACAGGCTTGACAGATATCCTTAAGTATGGCAAACGCATAAGGGAAGAAATGAAGGCTATGCTAAATCAAACAAAGGAAAATCCACACAAAACCAATGGTGAAGGGAAGGAAACTGGAGTTCAAATCAATGATTTGGAACATAAGGTTGATAAAACAGTCAACCAGTATAGAATGAGGAAACAAGTAATGAAAAAAATGAGGAGAGGCTTAGGAACCTCTGGGACAACTTTAAACATGCCAACATCCGAGTCATGGAGGTGCCAGAAGGAGAAGAGGAAGAGCAAGAAATTGAAACCTTATGTTAAAAAATAATGAAAGAAAACTCCCCAAATTTGGTGAAGGAAGTGGACATGCAAGTCCAGAAAGCACAGGGAGTTCCAAGCAAGCTAGACTGAGGGAGGACTATACCAGGACACATCATAATTAAAATGCCAAGTGTTCAAGATAAAGAGAGAATCTTAAGAGTAGTGAGAGAAAGGCAGAGAGTTACCTACAAAGGGGTGCCTCTAAGACTGTTGGCTGATTTCTCAGAAGAAACTTTGCAGGAAAGAAGGAATTGGCAAAATGTGTTCAATGTGTTGAAGAGCAAGGACCTACAACCAAGATTGCTCTATCCATCAAAGCTATCATTTAGAATGGAAGGGCAGCTGAAGTGCTTCCCAGACAAGGTAAAGCTAAAAGAATTCATTATCACCAAGCCATTACTGTATAAAATGTCAAAGGGACTTATTTAAGAAAAAGACGATCAAAATTATTAACACTAGAATGAAAACAAACTCACAACTCTCAACATCTGAATCTAAAAAGTAAAAACAAAATCTAACTAAGCAAACCAAAATAGGAACAGAATCATACATATAAGGATCATTTGGAGGGTTATCAGCTGGGAGGGGGAAGTAGGAGAAATGGACAAATGGGGCAGGGATTAAGAAGCATAATTGGTTGGTACAAAATAGACAGGGGGACGTTAAGAATAATATAGGAAAGGGTGAAGCCAAAGAACTTATATGTATGACCCATGGACATGAACTAAGGACGGTGGGATTGCTGGGGGAAGGGAGGTACTGAGCAGAGGGGAGCAAAGGGGATAAAACTGGAACTACTGTAACAACATAATCAATAAAATATACTTAAAAATGTACTTTTACATTTGGGTTTTTCAATCAGGATCCAAACAAGATTAATACATTTGCTTGTTATATCTTATAAGTCACATGTCATCTAGAGCCATCTCCCCTGGTTTCTATCTTTGCTTGTCTATGTCATTGACTTGTGTGGAAATCCCACTGCTGGAGTCACATTTTGGAGTTGTGTGTTTGCTTCCTTGTGCTATTTTTTTCCAATTTTTAAATTGTTGTTCTATTACAGTTGTCTCATTTTCCCCCCATTGCTGTCCCATGCCTCGCCCCCTCCCCCCACACAGTCAATCCCCAATCTGTTGTCCATGTCCATTGCTCATTATATTAGTTCCTTGATTAGACCCTTCCCCTTCTATCCCCTCTTCTTCCACTCCCCCCTTCCTACTCCCCCCTGGTCCTTGTCAGTCTGTTCCTTGTTTCCATGCCTCTGGTTCTATTTTGCTGATTTGTTTGTTTTGCTCATTAAGTTTCTGTATTAGGTGAGATCATATGGTATTTTTCTTTTGCTGCCTGGCTTATTTCATTAAGCATAATATTCTCCAGTCCCATCCACATTGTTACAAAAGGTAGGAGTTCCTTCTTTCTGCTGCATAGTATTCCATTGTGTAAATGTATCACATATTTTGATCCATTTATCCACTGATGGGCTCTTAAGCTGTTTCCAGTGTTTGGCTATGCTGCTATGAACATAAGGTTGCATAAGTTCTTCTGAATAGATGTTTCAGGATTCTTTGGGTATAATCCTAGCAGTGGAATTGCTGGATCAAAAGGCAGTTCCATTTTTACTTTTTTTGAGGAAGTTTCATACTGTTTTCCACAGTGGCTGCATTCCCACCAACAGTACATTAGGGTTCCCGTATCTTCACATCTTCTCCAGACCTTGTTTGTTGATTTGTTGATGATGGCCATTCTGACAGGTGTGAAGTGGCATCTCATTGTGGTTTTAATTTGCATCTCTCTGATGGCTAGTGATGTTGTGCATTCCTTCATATGCCGATGGGCCCTCTGTTTGTCCTCTTTGGAGAGGTGTTCGTTCAGGACCTTTGCCCCTTTTTAATTGCATTGTCTGTCTTCTTGGTGCTGAGTCATATAAATTTTTTGTATATTTTGGAGATCAATCTCTTATCCAAGGCATCATTGGCAAATATGTTTTCCCATATGGTTAATTCCCTTTTCATCTTGCTGATGTTTTCTTTTACTGAGCAGAAATTCCTTAGTTTGATGTAGTCCCATTTGTTTATTCTTCCCATTATTTCCCTTGCCCTAGGAGATACATTAGCAAAAATGTTGCTTCGTGGGATATCTGAGATTTTACTGCCTATGTTTTCCTTTATGACTTTTATGGTGTCACAGCTTACATTTAAGTCTTTTATCCATCTTGAGTTTATTCTAGTATATGGTGTAAGTCTGTGGTCTAGTTTCATTTTTTTGCATGTGTCCATCCATTTCTCCCAACACCATTTGTGGAAGAGGCTATTTTCACTCCATTTTATGCTCTTCCCCCTTTGTCAAATATTAGTTGCCCACAGAGACCTGGGTTTATTTCTGGAGTCTCTATTCTGTTCCATTGATCTATATGTCTGTTCCTATGCCAGTACCAAACTGTTTTGATTACCATGGTGACCATGTAATATCGTTTGGTATCAGATATTATAATTCTTTCTATTTTGTTCTTGTTTCTCGTGATTACTGAGGCTACTCAGGGTCATTTCTGGTTTCATATAACATTTTTGAAGTATTTGTTCCAGTTGTGTGAAATATGTCATTGGTATTTTAACAGGGATTGTGTTGAATCTATAAATTGCTTCGGGTAGTACGGACATTTTAATGATGTTAATTCTTCCCATCCATGAGCATGGTATAAGCTTCCATTTATTTGTGTCTTTAATTTTTTTCTTCACTGTTCTGTAGTTTTTCCAAGGACAAGTATTTTGCCTCTTTGGTTAAGTTTATTTCTAAGTACTTTATCTTTCTTGTTGCTATAGTAAGTGGAAATTTATTTTCTAGTTTCTATGTCTGAAATTTAATTGTTGGTGTACAGAAATGCCTTCAATTTCTGAATATTGACTCTGTACTATGCTATTTTGCCTAATTCACTTATTAGGTCAAACAGTTTTATGGTGGAGTCTATAAGGTTTTCTAAGTAGACTACCATTTCATCTGCAGTTAATGACAGTTTTACTTCCTTATTTCCAATTTAAATGCCCTTTATTTCTATTTCTTGTCTGATTGCTGTGGCTAGAACTTCTCACACTATGTTGAAAAGAAGTGGAGAGAGTGGACATCCTTGTCTTGTTCCTAATCTTAGGGGAAAGTTTTCAATTTTTGCCCATTGAGTATGGTGTCGGCGACAAGTTTCTGGTATGGCCTTTGTTATGTTGAGGTATGCTCCCTCTATTCCCATTTTGCTGAGTGTTTTCATTTTAAATGGTTATTAAACTTTATCAAATGCTTTTTCAGCATCTATTGATATGATCATGTGGCTCTTGTCTTTCATTTTGTTTATGTGGTGTATTACATTTATTGATTTGTGAATATTATACCACCCTTGCATCCCTGGGATGAATTCCACTTGATCGTGGTGTATGGTCTTTCTAATGTGTTGCTGGATCCAGTTTGCCAATATTTTGTTGAGGATTTTAGCACCCATGTTCATCAGTAAAATTGGCCTGTAGTTCTCTTTCCTTGTTGTGTCTTGGCCTGGTTTTGGGATTAGAGTAATACTGGCTTCATAGAAAGAGTTTGGGAGTCTTCCCTGTTCTTATATATTTTTAAATAGTTTGGACTTATGGCCAAGATGGAGGCTTAGACTGACATGCTCAGTCTCCCTCTACAACTAGAGAGAAATACAACTACCTCAAAACAAAAGATAACTAGAAATTCCAGAAAGTAAAACTACACAGAAGCCCAATGTATGACGAAGTTATAAACCAGCAGTGCTCATTGGACAGGTAGGAAGAGCGGAAATCGGGCGGTGCTGTTTGCTGTAGCACCAGGGACAGTGGCAGGGAGAGTAGTCCTGACTGCAGTTGACTCCTGGCAGCTTGCGACCCCAACGTTGTGAAAGTCAGCACATACATTGCCTTGGAGGGTGAGACCCAGAGGGCAGGAGGATGGATCCCAGTCTCCCAGCGCAGAATAACAGCAGGAATCCACCTTGGACCTCTGCCCCCACACAAAGAACCACAGCGCCACGAAAAAGGTTGCAGATCACCACCAGGTTGTGGGGTAGTGATGACAAAGCGCCACAGCACCGTGAAAAAGGTTGCAGATTGCCGCCGGCCACCGGTCTCCAGGTTGTGATGAGTACACAGGCTCCGCCCCCTGTAGTCTGCTCAAGAAACAAAACACAAATCTGTCAAAATGAGGCAGACAACTATAGAAATCCCAGTGATGCAGCTCACCAGGCAACAGATGAAGAATTTGACAGATGAACAAATAAGAAACCTTTCAGAGGCTCAACTCAGAGCTATAGTCATTAGGTGACTTACAGAATCAGCAAAAGATTTTGAACAAGAAGAGAAAGGATTGAAAGCCACTCATACTGAAAAGAATGAAAACACATATGAGAGAAGTGGTAAGAAAATAAAATCCAGAGATCAAATCAACAAATTGGAACATAGGGAAGGAACAGTCAACCAGTGCAGAAAGAGGAAACAGAAAGCAAGGAAAGTGAGATGAGGATCAGAAACCTCTGGGACAGGACTTCCAGCCAAGATGGAGGCTTAGACAGACACGCTCGGTCTCCCTCTACAACTAGAGAGGAATACAACTACTTCAAAACAAAAGATAACTAGAAATTCCAGAAAATAAAACTACACGGAAGCCCAACGTATAAAGTTATAAACCAGCGGCTCCCTTTGGGCAGGTAGGAAGAGCGAAAGTGGGTGGTGCTGTTTGCGGTCGCACCAGGGACAGCGGCAGGGAGAACAATCCCAGGGGCAGGGGGAACAATCCTGGCTGCAGTCGAACCCCAGCAGCTTGCAACCCCAACGCTGGGGAAAGCAGCCACCACATCGTCTTGAACAGTGAGGCCCAGAGGGTGGGAGGATGGATCCCGGTCTCCTAGCGGAATAACTGTGTGAATCCATCTTGGACCCCCGCCCCCACACAAAGCGCCACAGCGCTGCGAAATAGGTTGCGGATAGGCACCGGTCGCTGGGTTGTGATGACAAAGGGCCACAGTGCAGCGAAAAAGGTTGCAGATTGCCACCGGTCACTGGGTCATGACGAGTACACAGGCACTGCCCCCTATAGCTGGCCCAAGAAAACAAAACACATCTGTCAAAATGAGGCAGACAACTATAGAAATCCCGGTGGCGCAGCTCGCCAGGCAACAGATGAAGAACCTGACAGATGAACAAATAAGAAACCTGTCAGAGGCTCAGTTCAGGGCCATTGTTATCAGGTGGCTTACAGAATTAACAAAAGATCTGGAAAAAGATGAGAAAGAATCAAAAAACACTCATAATGAAAGGAACAAAACCACATACGAGACAGATGGTGAGGAAATAAAATCCAGAGTTCAAATCAACAAACCAGAACACAGAGAAGGAACAAACAGTCAACCAGTGCAGAGAGAAAAAACGGGAAGCAAGGAAAATGATGAGAGGATCAGAAACCTCTGGGACAGCTATAAAAGGCCCAACATAAGAATCATTGGTTTGCCAGAGGGCGAAGAAGATGAACTAGAAATTGAAAAATTAAGTGAAAATATAATAAAGCAGAACTTCCCAAACTTGGGGAAGGAAATAGACTTACAGGTCCAGGAAGCCCAGAGAGTTCCAAAAAACCTGGACCCAGGGAGAACCACTCCAAGACACATTATAATCAAAATGTCAAAAGTTAAAGATAAAGAGAGAATCTTAAAAGCAGCAAGAGAGAAGAAAAGAATCATGTACAAAGGGGTCCCAACTAGACTATCAGCTGACTTCTCAAGGGAGACCCTGCAGGCAAGAAGGGACTGGCAAGAAATTTTCAAAGTAATGAAAAGCAAAAACCTACAACCATGAATACTCTATCCAGCGAAATTGTCATTCAGAATAGAAGGGCAGAGAAAGTGTTTCCAGGATAAAACAAAACTGAAGGAGTTCATTAGATCCAAACCACTGTTATATGAGATGTTAAAGGGACTTGTTTAGAAAAAGGAGGATTAAAACTATGAAATCTAAAATGAAAACTGCATCACAAGAACCAACAACAGAAGCTAGGGAATTGAAACAAAGGCAAACTAAACAGGCAACAAGAGTGGAAAAAGAACTATAGGTATGGGGAACATATTGGGGGGAGGTCATCAGGGAGGGGGAAGTGGGAGAGGGAGGGAGATGATATAGGAATTAAGGATCATAGTAGGAGGGAATGGAATAGACAGAGAGAGGTTGAGAAGAACTATATGCACAACTAATGGACATGGTCTAAAAGAGGGGGACAACTGGAGGGAGTGGGGCCACCGGGTGGCGGGGAGAAGAGGGAAGGGAAATTGGGACAAATGTAACATTATAATCAATAAAACACATTAAAAAAATTTAAAAAAAAAGAAACCTCTGGGACAGCTATAAGAGATCGAACATATGAATTATAGGATTGCCAGAGGGCGAAGAAAAAGAACTAGAAATTAAAAAAATTATGTGAAAAAGTAATAACGCAGAACTTCCCTAACTTGGGGAAGGAAATAGACTTACAGGTCCAGGAAGCACAGAGAGTTCCAGAAAAACTGGGACCAGGGGGAACCACTCCAAGACACATTGTAATCAATTTGTCAAAAATTAAAGATAAAGAGAGAATTTTAAAAGCAGCAAGAGAGAAGAAAAGAATTATGTACAAAGGGGTCCCCATTAGAATATCAGCTGACTTCTCAAGGGAGACCCTGCAGGCAAGAAGGGACTGGCAAGAAATATTCAAAGTAATGAAAATCAAAAACCTACAGCTATGAATACTCTATCCAGTGAAATTGTCATTCAGAATAGAAGGGCAGAGAAAGTGCTTCCAGGACAAAGTAAAACTGAAAGAATTCATTAGATCCAAACCACTGTTATATGAGATGTTAAAGGGACTGGTTTATAGAAAGGAGGATCAAAACTATGAACAATAAAATGAAAATTGCATCTCAAGAACCAACAACAGAAGCTAGGGAATTGAAACAAAGGCAAACTAAATAGGCAAAGAGAGTAGAAAAAGAACTATAGGTATGGGGAACATACTGTGGGGAGATCAGCAGGGTAGGGGAGAGGGAGGGAGATGGTATAGGAATTAAGAAGCATAGTGGGAGGGAATGGAGTAGACAAGAAGAGGTTGAGAAGAATTACATGCACAGCCAATGGACATGGACTAAAAGGTGGGGACAGCTGGAGTGGGGGACACCAGGTGGAGGGGAGTAGAGTGAAGGGAAATTGGGACAACTGTAACAGTATAATCAATAAAACATTCTTTTTTAAAAGAAATAGTTTGAGAAGAATAGGGGTTATTTCTTTCCTAATGGTAAAATTCGCCTGTGAAGTCATCCGGTCCAGGGCTTTTATGTGCCAGGAGTTTTTTTATTACTGCCTCAATTTCACTAGTTGTTATTGGTCTATTCAAGCTTTCTGTTTCTTCTGATTCCGTTTTTGAAGATGATATGTTTCCAAAAATTTGTCTATTTCATCTAGGTTGTCAAATTTCTTGTGATACAGTTGTTTGTAGTAATTCCTTACAATCTTCTGCACTTCTGCAGTATCAGTTGTGACTTCTCCTCTTTCATTTCTGATTTTATTTATTTGTGTCCTCTCTTTTTTTCTTGTTGAGCCTGATTAAAGGCTGGTTGATTTTGTTTATCTTTCCAAATAACCAGCTCTTGGTTTTATTGATCCTTTGAATTGTTCTTTTAGTCTATGTTATTTAATTATATTCTGATGTTGATTATTTTCTTCCTTGCAGCTGCTCTGGGCTTTGTTTGTTGTTTTTTCTCTACTTTTCTGTAACTGTAGGAATTGTTCTACTCATTTGAGATTCTTCTATCCTTTTTTAGTAGGCATATATTGCTTTGAACTTCCCTGTCAGGACTGACTTCACTCTGCCCCATAGGTTTGAGGCTGTTGTGTGTTCATTTTCATTTGTTTTAGAAACATTTTTTAAAGTATATTTTATTAATTATATTGTTACAATAGTTCCAATATTTTCTCTTTTGCTACCCTCCACCCAGTAACCCCCTCAGCAATCCCCCCCAAATTCATGCCCATGGTTCGTAAATACAAGCTCTCCCGCTTCACCCTTTCATATATTCTTCTTTTTTTTAATAAATAAATAATTATTTTAATAATAAGAAATAACAATCCCTCCCTCTCAAATAAACATGTCATTACTTACTTCTTTTTTTAAAATATATTTTATTGATTATATTGTTACAATAGTTCCAATTTTTCTCCCTTTACTCCCCTCCACCCAGTACACCCCTCCCCCAGCTATCCCCCCCCAAGTTCGTGCCCATGGTTCGTACATACAAGCTCTCCCGCCTCACCCTTTCTTCTTTTTTTAAATAAATAAATGATTTATTAATTGTTTTAACAATAAATAATAACAATTCCTTCCTCTCAGATATTAAGACCCTTTTTAATCTTATAAAGGACAATGAGGGAAGGTCTCAAGCTCCTCTAGCTGCTTCAAGCTGGACATGGTCGTCGTCCTACCTACCCTTGGGTCCAGACATCCCTAATAAGAGTGGGGGTGTGGAGGGGAGGGTGGCCTTCCCATATGGGGAAGGATCGTGCAGACTCCAGGTCAGTTGGCTATCCCTGGACAACGGCGCGCTTGGTTTAACAGGCTGGCATCCTTGTTGTATTCTGGGGGCAACTGATTTGACAGAAGGGTTAAAAGACATCATTCAATCCATAACCACTAGATGAAAAAAGGCAGGGATTAATTTTTCAATGTTCCACATTAGGGAAAAAAAGAGGGGGGCTTCTTTGGAGGTAGGTGTGCCAGGCACATCTCACCTGTCCAAAACCCTTTTGCCCATTATACTTAGTTTGGGCTGAGGGAAATATTTTTGGTTTCCCCCCTCTTGGACCTCTGGGCCCTTTCGTTCCAAGCCATTAGGATATAAAAGAGAAACCAGTTTTAAAGTGAGACCAACACACCACCCCATTCTTCACCAACCCAGCCACTTAGTTCAGCCAAACCTTTGAATCTCAGGAGGCAGCGCTGCAGACAGGATTAAGCGAGGCCTATACATACAGACAATCACTCAGGTAATGAGATCATAGGCTTATGTCCTTTGAAAACAGAAAACATATGTTAATTTATGTAATATAACCCACAAACAAGTCTCTAAATCTGTAAGACTGTCTTATTGGAAAGACATTCAGTTGCAAAGCATTTGACATTCTTCTTGCCTGTAACTTAAATATCTTTGATGATACCACAGACATAGTTTAACTTTCAAGTGAAAACATATTTTAAATGAAAAGAGAATTTAAAGATGGTTAGCTGCAGTACTTTATAGTCTACCACTGATCATTGTGATTTTCCTTGAATAATGATTTTTCTCCCTAAGATTACCTTCCTTGACATTAAAGGGACTGCATTAAGTCCATTGTTAATTTATCCTGTTCATTTGCATAAACACAACAAGAACAGCAAATGATCACTTATGATCTTTAGTTCTGCTTTGCTGGAACTTACACAAGGAACACTTAGGGTGACCTTCAGTCTGCCCTTCAGGGCACAGAAGCTGAGCCACATACCTGCCATTCAGCATTTCCTGTACACACCTGTCTTTTCCAAGTTCTTCTGGTTTTTCATTGTGCCTTAAGGTCCCTTCTAGCCATCTTTCAGGAAAACAACCTTCATTCTTTTCCTGGAAAGATTGCTGTGGACCGCACAACCAACCACGGTACCAGGCCTTTTATCTCGTGGGCTTTTATTACCTTCGAAAGTCATTCCCAGTTCCTCAGGGCTTTTTGGTAACAACCAGAGCCCAAGCATGTCTCCTTTAGGCATGACATTTCGGTCAGTGTCTTGGTCAAAAAAGAAACCTCTATTAACAACTGGTCTTATTAGTTTTATGCAAATAAACTTATGTCATTACTTACTTCTTTACAATGCCAAACTCTGGAGGTATCAGATAGGGGAAAAAATATAGTGTGAAGGAAAATTTTTGTCCTTCTAATATTCACTGAACTGGCATTTCCATTCTTCATATATTCATTTTTCTCCCAATAAAAATTTTTTTTTGTTTTTTTGTTACAGTTGTCCCACTTTTTTCCCCCTCTTGCTTTCCTGTGCCCTGTGCTTCCCTTCCCCCACATTCAGTCCCCACTCAGTTGTCCATGTCCGTGGGTCATTTATACATGTTCTTTGACTAGACCCTTCCCCTCCTTACCCCCTTCTCTCCCTCCTGCCTCCCCCTTTGTTACTGTTAGTCTACTCCTTGTTTACATACCTCTGGTTCAATTTTGCTCATTTGTTTGTGTTGTTCATTAGTTTCCTGTAATAGGTGACAGCATAAGGTATTTTTCTTTCGTTGCCTGGCTTATTTTGCTAAGCATAATTCTCTCTAGTTCCATCCATGTTGTTGCAAATGATAGAAGTTCCTTCTTTCTTTCTGCTACATAGTACTCCATTGTGTAAATGTACCACAGTTTTTTGATCCACTCATCTACAGACGGGCACTTAGGTTGTTTCCAGCACTTGGCTATAGTAAATAGTGCTGCTATGAACATAGGGGTGCATAGGTTCTTTTGAATTGGTGTTTCAGGATTTTTCGGATATAATCCTAGCAATGGAATTGCTGGTTCAAAAGGCAGTTCCATCTTTAGTTTTTCGATGAAATTCCAAACTGTTTTCTATAGTGGCTGCACCAGTCTGCATTCCCACCAGCAATGCACCAGGATTCCCATTTCTCCGCAACCTCTCCAGCACAAGTTGTTTGTTGATTTGTTGATGATGGCCATTCTGACTGGTGTGAGGTAGTATCTTATTATGGTTTTTATTTGCATCTCTCTGATGGCTAGTGATGTTGAGCATACTTTCATATGTCTATGGGCCCTCTGTATGTCCTCTTTGGAGAAGTTTTTTTTCAGGTCCTTTGACCATTTTTTAATTAGGTTGTCTGTCTTCTTGGTGTTGAGTCATATGAGTTCTATATATATTTTGGAGATCAATCCCTTGTCTGTGATATCATTGGCGAATATATTTTCCCATATGGTTGGTTTCCTTTTCATCTTGCTGATGTTTTCTTTAGCTGAGCAGAAACTTTTAAGTTTGACGTAGTTCCATTTGTTTATTCTTTCCTTTATTTTCCTCGTCTTAGGCGATATATCAGTGAAAATGTTGCTACGTGGGATATCTGAAATTTTCCTGCCTATTTTTTCCTCTAGGACTTTTATGGTGTCACGGCTTACATTTAAGTCTTTGATCCATTTTGAGTTTATTCTGGTGTATGGTGTAAGTTGGTGGTGTAGTTTCATTTCATTGCATGTCCCTGTCCAGTTCTCCCAACACCATTTGTTGAAGAGGCTCTTTTCACTCCATTTGATGTTCCTTCCCCCTTGGTCAAATATTAGTTGACCATAGAGACCTGGGTTTATTTCTGGACTCTCTATTCTGTTCCATTGATCTATATGTCTGTTCTTATGCCAATACCAGACTTTTGATTACCATGGCCTTGTAGTATAGTTTGATATCAGATATTGTAATTCTTCCTATTGTGTTCTTCTTCCTCAAAATTGCTGTGGCTATTCGGGCTCTTTTTTGGTTCCATATAAATTTTTGAAGTATTTGTTCTAGGTCTGTGAAAAATGTCATTGGTATTTTAATAGGAATTGCATTGAACCTATAAATTGCTTTGGGTAGTATGGACATTTTAATGATGTTGATTCTTCCCATCCATGAGCATGGTATATGCTTCCATTTATTTGTATCTTCCTTAATTTTTTTCTTCAGTGTTATGTAGTTTTCTGTGTACAGGTCTTTTACCTCCTTGTTTAAATTTATTCCTAGCTACTTTATTTTTCCTGTTGCTATGGTAAATGGGATTTTTCTTTCAGTTTTTATCTCTGAGATTTTATTGTTGGTGTACAGAAATGCCTTCGATTTCTGAATATTGACTTTGTACCCTGCTATTTTGCTGAATTCACTTATTAGGTTGAGTAGTTTTTTTGTGGAGTCTATAGGGTTTTCTATGTACACTATCATGTCATCTGCAAATAATGACAGCTTTACTTCCTCTTTTCTAATTTGGATGCCTTTTATTTCTTTTTCTTGTCTGATTGTCGTGGCTAAAACTTTCAAGACTTGTTGAATAGGAGTGGAGAGAGTGGACAACCTTGTTTTGTTCCTGATCTCAGGGGAACTGCTCTTAGTTTTTGCCCATTGAGTATGATGTTGGCTTCAGGGTTCTCATATATGGCCTTTATTGTTTTTACGAATGCTCCCTCTATTCCCATTTTGCTGAGAGTTTTCATCATAAATGGGTGTTGTACTTTATCAAATGCTTTTTCTGCATCTATTGATATGATCCTGTGGTTTTTCTCTTTCTTTTTGTTTATGTGGTGTATTATGTTTATTGATTTGCGAATATTAAACCATCCTTGCATCCCTGGGATGAATCCCACTTGATCGTAGTGTATGATCTTTCTAATGTGTTGCTGGATTCGGTTTGCCAATATTTTGTTGAGGATTTTAGCATCTATGTTCATCAGCGATATTGGCCTGTAGTTCTCTTTCTTTGTTGTGTCTTGACCTGGTTTTGGAATTAGAGTAATACTGGCTTTATAGAACGAGTTTGGGAGTCTTCCCTCTTCCTGGATCTTTTGGAATAGTCTGAGGAGGATAGGAGTTAGTTCTTTCCTAAATGTTTTGTAGAATTCACCTGTGAAGCTATCTGGTCCAGGGCTTTTGTGTGCTGGGAGTTTTTTGATTACTGCTTGAATTTCAGTAGTTGTTATTGGTCTGTTCAGGCTTTCTGCTTCTTCTTGATTAAGTTTTGAAAGACTATATGTTTCCAGGAATTTGTCCATTTCCTCTAGGTTGTCAAATTTCTTGCCATACAGTTGTTTGTAGTAATTTCTTACAATCCGTTGTATTTTTGTGTTATCAGTTATGATTTCTCCTCTTTTGTTTCTGTTTTTGTTTATTTGGGTCCTTTCTCTTTTTTTCTCGATGAGCTTATTTAAAAGCTTGTCAATTTTGTTTATCTTTTCAAAGAACCAGTTCCTACTTTTGTTGATCTTATGAATTGTAATTTAGTCTCTATGTCATTTAATTGTGCTCTGATCTTGATGATTTTTTTTTTCTTCTACTGAATCTGGGCGTTGCTTTTTGTTCTTCCTCTAGTTCTTGTAGGTGTAGGATTAAATTTTTTATTAGAGATTCTTTTAGCTTTTTTAGGTAAGCCTGTATTGCTGTGAACTTTCCTCTCAGGACTGCTTTCACTGTATCCCATAGGTTTTGGGTTGTTGTGTGTCCATTATCATTAGTTTCCAGAAACTTTTTGATTTCTTCCTTGATGTCATTGTTAACCCATTCATTATTTAATAGTATGTTATTCATTTTCCATGAGTTTGAATGTTTTTGAGTTTTTTCCTTGAGGTTGATTTCCAATTTTAAGCCATTGTGATCTGAGAAGATGCTTGATATAATTTCAATTTTCTTGAATTTGTTGAGGCTTGTTTTGTTTCCTACCATGTGGTCTATCTTTGAAAATGTTCCATGTGCACTTGAGAAGAATGTATATTTTTCTTCTTTGGGGTGAAAACTTCTATATATATCAACTAAGTCCATTTGATCTAGAGTGTTGTTCAGTGCCTCAGTATCTTTGGTGTTTCTTTGCTTCGAAGATCTGTCCATTGTTGACAATGGGTGTTAAAGTCCTCTACTATGAGTGTGTTGCTGTCTATATCTTTCTTGGAGTCTTTCAAAATTTTTCTTACATTTTTGGGTGCTCCTAAGTTGGTGTATATATATTTATAAGGGTTATATCTTCTTGATGGATTTTTCCCTTAAGTATTATGAAATGTCCTTCTTTGTCTCTTTTTATGGCCTTTGCTGTGAAATGTTTTGTCTGATATAAGTATTGCTACCCCGGCTTTTTTTTCATGTCCATTTGCTTGAAATACTTTTATCCACCCCTTCACTTTCAATCTGTGTAGATCTTTTGTTCTAAGGTGGGTCTCTTGTAGACAGCATATATGTGGGTCATGCTTTCTAATCCATTCAGCTACCCTATGTCTTTTGATTGGAGCATTAATCCATTGACATTTAAGGTTATTACCGATAAGTACTTATTCATTGTCATTTTCCCCCTTTGTACTCATGTTCCTCTCTGTCTCTCTCTGTTTCTTCATCTTCTTAAAGCAGACTCTTTAGCATCTCTTGCAATGCTGGTTTGGTGGAGGTGTATTCTTTTAGCCTTCTTTTGTCTTGGAAACTCCTTATTTCATCTTCCATTTTGAATGAGAGCCTTGCTGGGTAGAGTATTCTTGGTTGTAGGCCTTTGTTTTTCATTACTTGGAATATTTTTTGCCATTCCCTTCTGGCTTGTAGAGTTTCTGTTGAGAAATCTGATGATTGCCTTATTGGAGCACCCTGTATGTTATAAGCTGTTTCTCTCTTGCTGTTTTTAGGATTCTCTCTTTGTCTTTGAGTTTTGCCATTTTAATTATTGGAGTGACTTGTGTATCTTCTTTGGTGGGCTGTTCATTAAAGTCATTGGACCATTTTTTAATTGGGTTGTTTATTTTCTACTGTTGTGTTCTTTGCATATTTTTAGAACAGTCTTTATTTTGGTATGTCTTTTACAAATATTTTTATCCCGGTCTGTGGCTTTTCTTTCCATTCTCTTAACAGTTTGTTTTACAAAACAGATTTTTAACATTTTTATTAAAGTTCAACTTCTCAATTATTTCTTTAGAAAACTCTCTTTGCTTTTGTATCTAAAACATCATCCCCAAACTCTGGGTGATGATGGTTTTCTCCTTTGTTATCCTCTAGAAGTTTTATAGTTTTGTGTTTTACATTTATATATGTGATCCATTTGAGTTAATTATTGTGAAAGGTGTAAGGTCTGTGTCTAGAATAATTATAATGCACGTGGATGTCCATTTGTTCCAATAGCGTTTGTTGAAAAACCTGTCACTCCACCATTATATTGCAGTTTACTCTATGTGGGTCTATTCCTGGGCTCTCTATTCTGTTCCATTGACCATTTTGTCTATTCTTTCACCAATATCTCAAGTCTTGATTACTATGGCTTTATAGTAAGTCTTGAAATTGGGTAGTGTTCAGTCCTCCAACTTTATTTTTTGTAATATCATGTTGACTATTTTGGGTCTATTGCCTCTTGATATAAGTTCAGTTTGAAAAGAGCTCTCAGGTCAAATCTACAGAATTAATTGATGGTTTATTTTAGGTCCAAATAAAATCCTATTGATTAACACCAACAACAAAAACAAACAAACAAAAAACCTTACTTTGTCTCACCGTATGTTAATGCTATTTGTGTTTGCAATGGTTTTGCCTTAGGACTATCAGGAATTGTAAGCCATGCAGGAAGTGCCTATTCAGTTTAGTCCCTACTGTTCATACCCAACTTTTAAAAAATTTTATGAATTGTTTTGAGGAAAAGAAAATAAAAACCCTTTTTGCTTTGAATATGTTAAAGTGAATAAAAAAGGAAATAGTTGATGCATTATCTTTACAAGCATTCCTTTTCCTATTTCCAGAAAAAAATATTTTTATTGAAAAATAAAATTCTCATATTTCCAGTTATGCCAGTGACCATCTCAGTTCCTCCTCTGTTTTGCTTTGTTGTGCTCTGCCCCCGAATATTTCTGCATTATTTCAAGATTCTGGGGCAAAACCAGTCTCCTCAAGTCTCTGATATATACTAAGGCTTCTTCCTCATAAGCCATTTTCTTCCTTGAACTATCTCACTCTGTTTCCTGAAGACCACTCACACTTACTGATGTTCTCATTATCAACACTCTCACAGAGCATTTGACCAAGTCTATTTATGTATAACAGCAATATTGAAGTTTATAAGCAGATTATACCCCTTACATTTTTGCTAATTTGGGCCTGTGTTTTTAGTGTCTGGATAATAGAAAGTAAAATAATATGTGTTAAGTATGTAGCATGTGCTCGGCTATGTGCCAAGAGCCTCGGAACATGTTCTCTCATATTCCTTATAACAATTCTCTAAGGGGTGTTGTCATGAGAGACGGGGAAACTGAGGATAATGAAGGTAAAGAAACAGCTTCTTGTGACAGGGTAGTTGACCGAGTTAGGATTACAGGAGCTAGACTAACTGGAAAGCCCCTACTCTTAACCAAAGCAATGCATTCATGCCATTTTTAATATTGCTATATAGTCTTCTGTAGCTTTCAGTTTGAGAAATGGAGTGTTTGACTCTACTAGGTGAGTCAGCAGCATCCATGAATGCCACTTTCTAATGAAACCCTCCCTGTAAGCCCCATGCTATTCTATGATAAGCAGGGAAACACACCATTCTTTCACCAAAAGGAAATGCAGATATTTTCACAGCACATTGCAGTTTCGGCAAATACTTTAAAATATCATTGCCACTCATCACTACTGAATTCTATGCAGGTCTTGCTACTTAATGAGCTAATAAAGTGCACTGGTACTACTATATTACAATTATCCTAATATTTTGATAACCACATTTCAAGATATTTGGTTTCCAGTGATAACTCTTTCATTGTAATTAGTTTCTTTGGTGTCCTATGTGTTTTATATTATGGTTTTTGAAATACTGTTCTTAGAAGGGGTTCATGGGCTTCACCAGAGTGCTATAGGGGTCCCTGGCTCAAAAATTGATTGAGAACTCCTGGTCCTGCGGACAGCCTGACAAGGAATAGCCCCATTCCATTTACAGCCCCCAGACTCCTCAGCAATTCTCTTTAATTCTGACTTCTGGTTTCCCAGACTCTGTTGGATTGTCCCCAGTTTGTCCCCATTTCTTATATCTGGAGCTTCTATCTCTACTTTGACTCATCTTCAGGGGCCTGACTCTTTGCTGCCAGAGTTCTCTTACCTGCCTGCTCCCTGACTAAGCCAATTTCTCTAGAAATGGCTGGGCTGATCAAATTTTCCTAAAGTCCTGATATGACAGAAAGGGGTGCTGGAATAAAGTTCTATGCTTTTAATCACAATACTAGAAAATGCTCAGTTTTTTCTCTTTTTTGTTTTTGGTCTACTTCATTCTTTTTTTATTTTTTATTTTTTTTACCCCTGCCTCAAGCCCCTGAATTTTGGCAAACACCAATCTGTGCTGTGTATCTAAGCTTGTTGTTGTGGTGTTTTTTTGTTTTTGTTTTTTTTATTCCATACTTGCGAGAGGTGATATGGTACTTGTCTTTCTCTGTCTGACATTTCATAAAATGCTGTTTCAATCAGAGGATTAGTGCAAACAAATATGCAGGCAGGTTTGGTTTGGTTGGTTTCTGTCTGGGTTCACAGACCCCTGAATACTATTTAAACTGTCCATGGGCCCAGGTCTCAAACCCCAGCTGTGGATAATCAGAAAAGTAATTCATGATTCTGGGATCACACTAATCTGGAGGTAAATGGGCTCCCAATTCCACTAATGACTCCCATGTACACCTCTTTTATAAGCTTCTTTAAATTCTCCTTTGCACTTCTGACTGGTGTAGCTTCTTTGAGTGGGCATTGTTCTGCACAGTAAAAGGTCACTGGCCCAATTCCTGGTCAGGGCACATGCCTGGGTTGCAGGTTCAGTCCCCAGTTGGGGTGCACGCAGGAGGAAAACAATGGATGTTTCTCTCACATATATATTTCTCTGTCTCCCTTCCCCTCTCCCATTCTCTCTCTAAATGCAATGGGGAACAAAATGTGCTCTAGTGAGGATTTATTTTAAAAAAGGAAATAAAGTCCCCTTAGTGAGTGTAGGAGGTCTCTGGGAGCACTTCACAATTCCTCTGGACTGCCAGGAGGTATAATCACTGTTTTTCTCTCTCTGCTCCAGTTGACTATGAAAAGGCTGCCTGCTGTTGCTGAGTCACAGAGGTGTCCTGTGAAGTATCACCACATGACACTCTTTCCCAAGGCAGTGCTGCTGTGCTTCTTGCATGAGATGGTGCTAGTGGTACCATAAGCATGGAAAGCCAAGCTATGCCTTCAGAGGAGAGCCTAACACAGTGCCTGGCTGGAGGTCAACATGCTTAGGTGTTTTCTGCATTGAAGTGTGGTCTTGTGTTTTCACTAGGCAACAGAGAATTTGGTAAAATTGCTCTTCTAATCTATACATTGCTTTCTTCTCAGTCCCTTGCCAGGGAATAGAATGTGAGCATTGGGAAGGCTCAGGTGGGGGCTATGGAGGCTGAATCAGGCTTTCCCTCAGACCTTGGCACATGGTCTTGAATCAAAATGATGAGCCCAGTCTCTTTCTGATCTCCCAGTGATCCTTTCCTAGGAAACACTTCAGCTCCTAATAGATATGAATCTTGAGGAGGCAATACCCCTGGCCCTCCAACAGCCCTGAATGGAAATGCATCCTGAGGTGATAGAGTTTAAGCACAGACCTAAATCCCAAATCACAGCTGAGTGACAAAGCCCAATCCTGGAACTGAACCTTTAGCTGTCCTAAAGCTGAATTAAACAAGCAATGAAGTTAGCTAAGCCTTTGGGAGAGGTCTTCATAACAGAAATGGAACTTGTAGTTTCTATGAAATAAAGGTTTGCCAATATCCTTTTCATTGGCCTATTGTGCTAATAATAGATTAGTGAAAACAGTGTCAGTTGAACTGGGGTAAAGATTATTAAGGCAAACCCCATGGGAGCTAATAATTGGCAACTCTATGTTAAGTGCAATATTTACTGGCTCTCCTAAAATGCAAAGTGAAAGTTTACATCCTCAGTTATGATTTTTTTAAATTAAAAATTTATTTAAAATTGTATCTTTACCTATTCACTAAATCTGCTGTAACTAAAACATCAATATATTAGCAATAAAAGTAACAACTTTACTATAAACAGTATTGTTTCAAGTACTTTACTTTTATTAATCCATCTAACTATTGCAGCAACACTATGAGATTGGTAGTGTTAGTTTCCCCACTTTACAAAGGAGGAAACTGAGGTACAGACTCAGAAACCTGTACTCATTATGAGGCAATATTTTAAGAAGTAAAAAACCATGTGGATGTAAGAATATTTCTCACTTTGTTAACTGCTTCAATGACCTTAATTTAATGCCCGTATTATCCTGAGTTTCTTTTGAGAATCATGAAACTACTCTACCAGTGATTTTCAAAGTGTGGATTTCAACTTATAGGAAATTGGAAAGAGTTGTGAAATAAATAGAATTAGTTACATTGCTTTTATTTAAAAAAAAACAAAATAGAATAAAAAGTATAAAAATATCAGATTATATCACATATGATAATGGTAAATGTTTCATGAAACTTTTAGTTGTATACTGTGTGTGTGCATGTATAGCATGTGTGTGTCTGTGCTAGGTGACTGTGTCAAATATAATTGAGTTATAGTCAAAAGAACTTTACAGACAGTGCCTGTTGCCTGTGCTTGGCCAGAGGCAGGATTGTGAAGGTTTGAGCTCATGCTGAGTTAACTGGACTTACCTGAGAATGTTTAGCTGGTTCCTTGTCCTGATCAGAGCTAAGGTATCACATCCCCTTGCCTTTGGAACACAATGACAGCTATCTGACTCTTTCTTTCATGGTGAGAGCAAGAGTAACATATTATTTTCATAGCATGAGTTAAACACAGAACCCCAAGAAATAGAGCCTCAACATAGCATGAGTCACCTATGATGACAGTCACAAGAGAACTATGGCAACAAGGCTTCTTGCTCTTTTCCCT
Organism: Furipterus horrens; assembly: GCF_987537825.1. Classification (NCBI taxonomy): domain Eukaryota; kingdom Metazoa; phylum Chordata; class Mammalia; order Chiroptera; family Furipteridae; genus Furipterus; species Furipterus horrens. Next base: position 65,152,208 of record NW_028327182.1, read on the forward strand.
CTGATAGCCATTCCTGAACAGATCTGCATAGGCATTCAATCTACGATAACTTTAACTAACCTGGCAACAAAAGAGCTGCTGTTTAGGAGCCTCTGTAAGAGTAATGTCCTGGTGGATGTTGCCTGAGAAACAGCAGCCCTAATAGAAGCCCTCCCTGGTCCTCCCTTGGATTGTAACAAGAAGCATCCTTGTCTACCTTCTCCAAAGTTTGAAAGCTTCTTGGTGATTGGCTAAGTCATCTCTATTCTGTACCTCTTGTGCAGAGCTGCAGCTCAAAGCATATTCGGTGAATTTGAGGGGGCTTGCTTTGGGTATGTGCATTCATTGTGGAACATAATTTGAACAGAACGATTAAAAAATTAGAATTACTTTGAATAAATGCATAGAAAATAAGTAACTAATACATAACAAGTTTTGAGACTTGTTCCGTTCATAGCATAGATGTAAACTATGAAACGAAAACAACCCTGAAGAAGAAAGAAGTTCTTGTCTCTTAGGCTTGTATTGCTTTTAGCCCAATGTTGCAACCTGGACTTGAAAACTTCTCTGGCTGTGCAGGCAGAGTGCAGCAGCAGCAAAGCCTGTCCCTATCCCCAACTGTTTGTACAAATAGCTTTAGGATTGTGTGTTTTTGTTACCTGGTTATCATAAAATTTGCAAGTATGAGTCATTGGCAGATTATTACCAAGGAAAGTCCTGACTATTGTCAGTTTGAGAGATATTAAAAAGTTATACTCTCAGCCATGGCTCCACTTTTGGCTCTGAGTCCTCTTGAAAAATGTAATGCTGACACCCAGACAAAATTAAGGGTAGGGCAAAAATTTTTCCTTGCTATGTTGCATATCCCATCAAACTCTCTGTGTGTCTTCATTCTTGCCTTCATGATAACGACTGCCTGCATTTAATTACCTAATGTTATTTATCATGCTTTTAGCATGTGCTGCATGTTATGACAAATCTTTCATATTTACTGTCTCATTTGATCCCCACAACACTTCATGTGGTAGGTACAACTACTATGCCCATTTTACAGTGAGAAAACTTTTGACTGCAGAACTTATCAGAGATTCCCAAGGTCACAAACAATGAATGAAGTATAAGATCTGTTGAGTTCCAGGCCCCTGCTCCAAGCTCTGTGCCACACTGTTTGGCTGCCCAAGTTCCTGGTTGGCGCTCATCAGCCCAGGACAAAGAAATAGCCTACTACATTAAAACTTTATTATTCACCACCTCATGCACTTGTACTTTCCAGTGTTTTGTAGAACAATACAGCTAATGTTTTAATCTGATTGGATAATATAATCCCTTTACCCAGGATTAAACCATAATTTTCCAAAAACAGATAGAAGAGAATAGAATCATGGCTCTCATACTGATCTCAAAACAAACACACATTAAAGATTTTACTTAATACATTAACGAGGCAACTGGTAAGATGCAGCAACCAGTTTAAAAGAGAATGCAATTAACAGAACCATTTTAGATCAGGAATATTAAAATGTATGTGCTAATGAAGGCAAAACCAGCTTCCTCCATAATGGGGCAAGCAAGTACATAGAACTCCTACCTGTGGATAGACTTTTTCTCCGTGTCTTTAGACAACATTGCATTGCTATCAGTTATCTATAACTAATGGAGTGATGCACCAGTTCAAAGGAGCAGAAAAGCATGACTTGAATAGACTGATAGTGCACTCTGCTCTAGGGAACTGCAACTCCAACCCACCACCTCTTCCTGTGAAGTTTTATTGGAACACAGCCTCCACCTTTGCTTACTTGTGGTCCACAGATGCCTTCACACCACCACAACAAGATCGGCAGTCATACAGATATCTTGTGGCCACAAAGCCTAAAATGTTTATTATCTGACCCCTCATAATATACACTGGCCAACTCCTGCAGCAGAGAATGTCTAGTTTTCCAATGAAGCATTTTGTTCCCTCATACCAGCTAAAGCAAATGGCTTTATAGGTTATGGAAGGCAGGTGACAAGGAGTCTAGGAATTTCTTTCAGACCAATGACTAATTGAGGGGGATATTTGATGTGTTAGTTGGTTAGAGCTGATCTAACAAAGTACCAGAGACCAGAAGGCTTAAACAATACATATGGGTTTTCACACAATTCTGGAGCCCAGAAGTCTGAGGACAAGGTGCTGGCATGATTGGTTCTTTATGAGGATTTTAGGGAGAATCTTTTCTAGGTCCCTCTTCTTGACATGTAGATTACTGTCTTCTCCCTGTGTCTTAACAATCTCTTTCCTCTGTGTCTATATACTAAGTCCTTTTTTTTTTTTTTTTTAATAAGGACACTAGTCATATTGGATTGGGGTCCATCCTAATGGCTTTACTTTAATGTGATTACTCTGTAAAGACCTTGTCTTCAAATTATGCTCACCAACTGAGCTACTACAAATTAGGACTTCAATCTATGGATTTGGGAGAAGACACAATTCAGCCCATTTTTACTGTGAAGATACATATACTGTGAAGTTGATTAGATTTCTTACCAATTTGTGAGAACTACACTATGTGGTCTGTCCAGATACAGAGTCATCACCATACCACTAATTCTGGAACTCAACATTAATGCTTTGCATCTCCATTAAAAGAAGTATAGCTTAAAAAAAAAAAAAATCAGCAACAAGGGATTACTTGTGGTCAAGAGTAAAATCCATCACAAAGCCAAATCTTGAGATCAGCTATTTGAAATACAGAAACTTTATTCAAAGATCATTATTGAATTCCTATTATATTCTAGGCCCATTTACATATGTTACGTCCACTAATCTTTAAAGCAGCTCTTCAAGGTGGGGGTTAATAGGCCTCTTTTCATTGATGAAGAAACTGAGGCTTCAGGACCTTAAGTAGCTTCCTCAGGAACTAACAGCAATTAAGCAGCAGGAACTGGATTCCCACCACCATTCATTGTCAATGGATATGCATTTTCACCTATCTTTCATGAACGCTGTGACTATAATAGCAATGTATTTTTGAAAGAACCTTTTACATACCAAATACTACATAATTTGGATCGAACAGGAAGGCCACCATCTGAAGATTTTGCATAGTGCAGAGAGTAGGAGAGAAATGGTGATGAGCAACATTGCAATGAGTTGCATATCACTAGATTCCAAACACAGAGGGATATATCACTGGCCAGTCCAGCTTGCGTTTCCTGGCAATATGATCTTTTTCTAATGTGTTTTTTTAATGCTCTGATTAAACCTCCTGTTGATCAGCTCCACAGAGTGCAAGCCCCATGAGTTATTTCCCTGCATGTGGAAATTGGCAAAAAGAAAAGGAAAGAGCCTAGAAGAAAACAAATGGATTCCATTTTCTCTCTTCTTGGTTATCACCATTAGCTATTGATTGTGTTTGCTGAAATAATTAAAAGCCTTGCCCAGGTTTTCAATGCCTCTAAGAAAAAACTGAGAGTGTTCAAGGTCTTTATTGTTATGGGGAACTACAGCCAAAGCCAATTCTACATCTGGACAGAGAAGCTTTCTTTGCCAAAAGAACATTTCTATATCAACTTGTTATGAGCTGATGTTTTATTAGGAAAAACAAGAAAAATGGGCATTGTCTTTAGAAGGCCTAAGTTAAATAAACCATGTGTTTCCTGAGCAGGCCTTCTAACCTTTAGAAACTGTTCATCAGATTAGACAGTTGAAATTTGGGGGTGGAGGAATTGAGATACTAAACAGGGAGACTGCAGTGGGTGTGGTTCATACCAAAGCAAACTTTGCAGTTTAGTGATGGGATGAAGAGGGCCAGCCAGGAGGAGTGCAGGCCCAGGAGAGCACATGCAGGAGGCCCCACGACATGTGGAATGAATGGCTGGGAGGAAGAAGGAAGAATGAAGCAGAAGTGCATTAAACTCATTCAAAACTAACGGCTATTTTTTCTAAGGCCTGATCTTTTGCCAGACCCTCTGTTCAAAGTCTCTGATCTGTTGGCTGGATCTCTATTTGAAACATCTGTAATATATACAGATAAGTGAGGCCCAAATGCACACTGAAGAGGCTTAAAGAATAGATGTCTATCCATAAATGGTGACTTTTGAAGATTAGGACAGCCTTACCCAAGAAAAAGTGGACAACCACACGTGCAGCGCGACCTAGGGAGACAGAGATCTAAGTCCTAGTTCTAGCTCTAAGGAGCTCTAAATTATGGCTCAGGGGTAAATATATATACACACATGCCTCCTCATCCCTATTTTTTCTTCTTATATGATAATTGGGATTATGTTAGAGAGTTATGTCCTTTAATTGAGAGACTGAGAACTGTTTAAAAAGGAACTACATCCATGAAAGAGAAAGCGTCAGGCTGGTATCAGTCATTTATACACCAGCAATCTTCAATGCTTGTTGAGAGAAGAAATCTTAGGTCACACTCATCTCTTTATTGAATCTGAATTCCTGGCTTTGGACATAGGAAGCACTATTTTATTTTATTTTTTTCCAGCTTCAGTGAGATATAACTGTCAAAAATTGTAATATGTTTAAAGTGTAATCATGATGATTTGATATGTGTATATATTATGAAAGAATTTCCCCTATTGACTTATTAACAGATTTATCATTTCACATGTTTATCTTTTTTTTTTCTTGGTAACAATGGTTAAGTTCTACTCTCTCAGTAAATTTCAATTCTACATTACAGTATTATCATCTATAATCATCATATTATATACATTAGATCCTCAAAACTGATTCAACTTAGAGCTGAAAATTTGTACCCTTTACCAGCCTCTCCCTATTTTTCTATACCACCACCCCAAATCCCCTGGCAACCACTCTTCTACTCTCTGTTTCTATGAATTTGACTATTTAAAAAAGATTCCACATGTAAATGGTACCATGTAGAAATTGTCTTTCTCTGCCTGGCAGGAAGCTCTATTTCAAAATGGGCATCAAAGTTTATAGAACTAGTTTAGTAGAAATCCAAAATTTTTAGAACAATTCTTTATTTTCTAAAGTTTGATTTTTTCTTAAGATACAAAATTTATTTACCTAAAAAGCATATGTTCCTCCTGAAAACTAAGGTTAAAGTATTGGGCTGCAATCACTACTTCAACAGCAACTTTGTCTTGGGTGCTTTCTAGTTCCCCTGCAAAGCTTCCAGCACAATTTTTTGGCAAGTTGAGGCGTCATTTAGGGAGATACTCAGTGAATATGAGGTGAACTAAAAAAAGCTTATGTCTCCTGATAATTATAAAAAAACTATTAACACATCCTGTTACTGCTCCCAAACCCCAGTCCACCTGCATATGGTAAGAGCAGAAGCAGAAGTAACGAAGTATATGAAATTCATGAGGGAATTATTGCCTAAATCTCACTAGGTGAAATTTCTACTAGACCCTGGATACTCACTTTGATTTGCATTAGCAAGGTAACTAACTATAACTAAGTGGCTTATACTTGAGTATCTTCTCCACTAGAAGCAAAAATATGTCTCTATATTATTGTTTCAGGTCCATAGCTCAAGAGAACAAGTTCTAGACACACTGGGTCCTGTCTTAGCAGAGTATACACTAATGGACAATGATACATATTTATGTATGTTATTTATTCCTTCCCAGAACTTGGCATCAGAGTGATACATAATGTCTTAACAATTGCTATTTAATAGTTGGTACCTTAAATACAAGACACACAAAAACAAAAAGCTGCTGCTAGTATAGTATTTTTTCATCTATTTGTCTCTTGTAAGTTTTACAACCTATCACGGAGTAAAAATGTAAACAAACTGGAGAAGGAAGGCAATAGAATGGAGCAGAAGTTACATATTTAAACCAGAGAAAAAGAAGAAGAAGAAGAAGAAGAAGAAGAAGAAGAAGAAGAAGAAGAAGAAGAAGAAGAAGAAGAAGAAGAAGAAGAAGAAGAAGAAGAAGAAGGAAGAAGAAGAAGAAGAAGAAGAAGAAGAAGAAGAAGAAGAAGAAGAAGAAGAAGAAGAAGAAGAAGAAGAAGAAGAAGAAGAAGAAGAAGGAAATTGGAAGGCAATCTGGCAGTATCTACAAAAATTTCCAATCTGCATTCCCTTTAGCACAGTAATTCCACCACTAGGAATTTACCTTAAGTGTATACTTGGAAAAGTGTAGCTCTAGAGGTTCCTGGCTGGTATGACTCAGTGTATTGAGTGCTGGCCTCCGAACCAAAGGGTCGCCAGTTTGATTCCCAGTCAGGGCACACACCTGGGTTGCAGGCTAGGTCCCCAGTTGGGGGTGGGTGAGAGGCAAACACACGTTGATATTTCTCTCCCTCTCTTTCTCCTTCCCTTCCCCCTCTCTAAAAGTAAATAACTAAAATATTTTATTTTAAGTAGCTCAAGAGGTTAATCATGTGGCACATGCTCTGGTAACAAACAGTCCCCCAAATTTCCTGGCTTAACATGTCAGTTTGATTTCTTATAGTAACACAGGTCTGCTGGCAGGAGGCTCTGCTCCACACAGCCACTCGAGGACCCAGGCTGACCAGATTTTGGAACTTGCAACATCCTCAGTCACAGCAGCAGGAAAGGAGGAGAGCATGGGGAGTGCGTATCTTCTCTTTTATGCCTCACACATCATTCCCATTCTGGCCCTTTGCCCTTAACTTAATTGCAAGTGAGGTTAGGAGAAATAGGGGAGTACATAAATTATCTGAGGAGCCCCACTCTCTCTACCACTAACCATGACATGTTCATGAGGTTTTGTGTATAGAAGCTTAAAAATAAAATGTTGCTAGTGGATGATGATTTAAATAAACTGTGGTATATTAAATAAACTATGGTTTTTTAAAGGAGATCTGGATGTACCAATAAGGAAAGATTTCCAAGATGCATTATTTACCAAAAAAGCATGGCATAGAACAGTGTATATAATCTCTATAAAGATCATTTTAAAAGAAACATGCATTTATATGCAAGTATATGCATACAATATTTTTCTGAACCAATAAACAAGATTCTACTTTTGATGGTTATTTTGAGGGGTGGAGGAGGGGTTGGGAAAGAAAACTTATAATGTTTTACAAGTGCAGCTACAGTACTATTTTACCAAGATTTTAAAAGCTAAAGAGAGAGATTTAACAGACTAGTTGATTATATTATGACATTCTCATTAATTTTCTCAAGATTGATAATGGTATTATGCTTATTTGAGGGGGATTCTTTCTTCTTAGATGCTAAAATGTGAGGAGAAAGTTTCATGAGGTAAGCAACTACTTTCAAATGCTTCAGCCAAAGAAGTGTGTGTGTGTTTGCGTGTGTGTGTACAAACACAGAACATGCATGTATGTGCAAAATGTTTATTGTTGAATCCACATTGTAGATACATGGAAGTTCATTATCCTGTTCTTTACACTTTTCTGTGTACCTGAAAATTTTCAAAGTTAAAAGCTAAAGAAAATAAAATGAAATTAAATGATAAAAATTATCCCACCATAAAAAAGACAGCTTTCCAAATTTCCTGTCTTTCTACTTCAGGATTGATATGGATGGAGTTCAGCAGTAGCCACATTAAAATATCAGAAACAGACATCAAAATCTGAATTCAAGACATATCAGAGAAAGCAGTGGTGATGATTGTCTGTAGTAGAACAAGTTCTCTGAAAGCATTTCTATTCAGGCCTATAAAAGGTTAGGGCAACCTTATTAAGCCTAACCAGGCTATTTAAACTACTTAATCACTATTGTAATCACAGTACCTGCTTGACTGGTAATGCTGTTTAAAACATTCTGTAGCATATTTCAAATACTTTTCTGGAATCTGTTCTTCAAGTTAGCATAAATGAGACTCTTAAAAACAATGCACAAGGGGACAAAAAAACAGATGACTTTAATTTATTCTCTCCAAGTCCTTGAGGTGGTGGTGACTCAAGAAGAAAGTATGTCCCTCCAGGTCATTCTTTAGGGGGCGAGATATGCTGCCATTCCAGTTGACAGCTGCCTCTCCCTGTGTCTTTAATGATCACTGCGCACAAAAATTAATGAGTCCTGTCCATTGCATTATACACAAACTCTGATGTTTCCCACATTTGGCAATTCTCTGTAGCCAAAACACTGTCCCCAAGGTGTGTGGCAAGGGAGCTTAAGAGAAGAAACCATCAAGGTGTATTTTTCATTGTTTGACAAAGTAAGCCACAACTTCCTCTGTGGGAATGGGGAATAGTGCTTCTGCCATGTCCGGGAGACATTTTTTATAAACTTGTATGTGACTGCTACATACAATCTGAACGTCTGACACTTGTGCTCCTGGAAAATGATGTGTTTCAGGCTTTTCCTGGCAGTTGGCCAACAGTATGAAGAAATAAATTTATGTAAGTTAAAGTGAGATTAACACAGTCATTATTTTTATCTGAAATATTTAAGGGCTTTCGTAGGAGCCCTTATCTTTTCTCTCCCTTATTATCAGGAGGGAAGTTAAAAGGCAGAGACCTGGGTTTCTGCAGGAGGAGTCCTGTGTCTGCTCTTCTGAAATGCTTATGCTGCCTGTAATTTGCAGGTCATTCTGGCAAACACCCAGATGCTCAGGCTTTATTTTTTTCCTGCTGTTTTTGAGCTCAGTGCTAACTACTGTTAGCAGACATAAAGCTCTCTGCAATAGTTTCCTCAGAACTAGCTACAAGAAAACTACCAATTATAGCCAAGAAACAGTCTTTCAAATACACATACACATTGTAATGTGGGCTGGAAACCAATTGGAAACATTTTGATTTGCCCTTTAAGGCCAGAGGCAGGCACTTAAAGCAAACTCCTAGGACATTCTGAAGAACAGTCATACTAAATTTAGCATCTAACCAGCAATTGGCATATATGTAATGAAACATTTAAAAGGGGAAAAACTCAACCCACAGTAACAGAAGACATAGGTGGACGAAAACAAGACCCCTAATAAATACTTGAAAAAAAAATACTCCAGAAATAAAACAGATTGGTTATAATTATTATTACTTCTTAAAAATGTGTCTGAATTACCTAATTGTTATTCATGAAAGTTTTTAAGTTGCTGACTGAACTGTGAACTCCCTAACAGGAGGAATTCTGTTTCTCATGTCACTCCAATGCTTAGTACACACTGCCTGGCATATGTTAAAGACTAAATAGATGCACACCGGGTAAGTGAACAAATTAATGTGTATGTGTGCGTGTTCAACATACAGAAGCTTCTAGACTTGTAGATAAGCATGAGTCTGTTTGGGTGGGCTGGTTGTTAGCATTGTGGGCTCTAGGTGAGAACGGCTGAAACCATTATTTCTGCCTCTGCATCATCACTCTCTACTCATCTGTATGTGTTCATGGCTGATAAACTACAGAGATAATATTTTTGGGTCTGTTGTGTTTTATAAGCTTCACTTCAGAATGAGATGCATATAATCCAGTTAAACCTTAGGCAATCTCCATGAATATCCCACAGAACCCACACTGGGATGACTGGTTTGCCTGAGGTCATGGAAGGAGCCCGCAGTTCCAGACAGAGGTATCCCAGAAGCCTTGGGTTGTATGCTTTCTCTCTGAGTCAAATGGCACTTCATCTAAAGGGTGGACAGGAATCCTTAGGCTAACTTACACTGGTAAAACAAAGAACTTGGAGTTCTGTTTACAGAAACCTCTCACATTTGAGTAATATGCAAATACCCAGATGATAAAGAACTAAGACGCCAAATACAGACTGGATCGAAAGATGAGCTTTGAACAATTCCTGTAGCTTTTTTTTCCCCTTTCTACACTTGGTGGATTCTAGTGTTAGACATTAATTTCTACCACTTTTTCGGGGGGTCTTTTAATGTTGTATTAAGGAAGCCACTGTATAAAAATGATATACCTGAAGAGGAATCTTGTAGTGTTTAACTTCAATTGATTATATGCAATTTTCTTTGATGACACTTATCTCCCCTACTGTTCTTGGACTTTTAAAGATAGTCACTATAACTTTAAAAATGAAACACACACAGACAAATGCTAATCTCTTTATTAAGCATGAATGGCACTTAGGAAATAACAGCACTATTATTAACTGAAAGACGTTTTTAAGTTACACCTTTCTTTGCCACTGAATATAGAACCTGAGGTATAAAAAATGAAAGACATATAAATAATAAGGATGTGCTCCACATACCAGCAGGAAAAGAATTAACTATTAAGTAAGTAAATTTAGCTCAAGTCTGCAAGGAAGACAAGGTGAAGCTGAGCTAAATTAACTGGTGGAAGAGACCATCACCAACACCTAACACAGTTCTTGGCCCATGGTGAGCCCTTATGAAATATTTAAATAGAGCATGAAGGCCTGCTTGCAGGGAACTACAAATGTTTCTAAATAAAGAAATGAGATCCACTTAATAATTATGTACAAAAGGCTGAAAACACAAGAGCACAGCTCTCAGTTTAATCAATATAAATAAATTGTTGGTTATTGGATTTTCTGAATTTTGATGCTAGAGAATCAACAGCAGAGCTCCGAGTCCTGATGTGGGTTCTTGATGGAAGCAGTAGGTGAATGGTCAAATGCAGCCAAAGGGGAGGGGGTTTACTGCAAACAACTCTAGTGCTTTTCAGAGGTTTACCCATAGGATGCCAGCATAAATAGAAGCTTGCATTAAGATACTTTTAGGGGAAGAAACAAGATGGCGGAGGAGTAAGTGGAAGCTACACTAACTTCCTCCAAGAACTAGTCTGGATTTACAACATAATTTTGGAGAAATCATCTGGAATAACCAACCAAACACCAGCTGGAGAGAAGTCTTATAACCACGGAGAGACAAAAAAGGCCGCTACATCACAACGTGACCGGTAGGGAGTGCGGAGACGCGGAAGGGGCTGGCTGGCGTCACACAGGTGGCAGCTGAAGGGACTGAGAAACAGCTCAGCAGCCGGGGATTCCCCCTGAGAAGGACAGGGTCTAAACCCCCAGCCGGGCTCCCCAGCCTACAGCAACAGAGTGGAAAGTAAAATAGTATCCAGCTGAGAAAAGCGAAAAGCCACAGGGTTTCTTGCTAGCTGGAGAGAAACAGCTGGAGAAAAAGAGCTCTTAAGCGGATCACATACAAAAATATTTTGGCCCCCACTTACCCTGGGCACAAGCAGAGGGAAGACAGAGAGGACTGGAAATGCTTGGGGAGAGTTTGGTGTGGTGGCTTTGAGGGGAGAGCTGGGGAAGAGGCCGGCCGGGTCCCAGTGCTTACTCATCCCCACACTGCAGGCAGACCATTCCCGGCCAAGTGGCGTCAGCCTGAGAGGAAGCAAAGGCCCTGCCTACAGGAATTAAGCTGCCACGCCCACGGTCCTTAAGCCTGACAGCTAATCACAGATTGAATAGATTATCAACTAAAGGAGACAGACAAAGGCAGTAGATCCCTGGAAGTCTCCAACAGGCTGCCTAGGCCCAGACTGGTACAGGACCTGATGCCACCAGGGGCAGACCCAGGAAGTGCAGATCATTCTAAGAAGCACCAACAAACAATAGGAGTCACAAAAATGGGGAGACAGAGAAACAACCCCCCATCGAAAGGAAAGGTAGAGTCCCCAGAAAGAGTGCTAAATGAAATAGAGGGGAGCCAACTATCAGATATGGAATTGAAAGCATGGATTATGGAGAAGCTCAATGAGCTCAGCGGAAACTACAAAGAACTCCAGAAAAACTACAGTGAACTCCAGAAGAACTATAAGGAACTTACTGAGAATTATACCAGCATCAAAAAGGACATGGAAGCTATCAATAAGAGCCAAGAGGAAATGAAGAATACGATCTCTGAATTGAAGAACACAGTAGAAGGAATTAAAAACAGGCTAGAGGAAGCAGAAAATCGGATCAGTGAGCTGGAGGATAATGTAGACAAAAACTCACAGACAGTGCAACAAAATGAAAAAAGGCTGAATAAGACTGAAGAGGCTCTAAGACAGCTGCAGAACAACATGAAACGTAGTAATATCCATATCATAGGAATTCCAGAAGGAGAAGAAGAAGAGCAAGGAATAGAAAACCTCTTTGAAAAACTAATGACAGAAAACTTCCCTAACATGAAAACAGAAAGAATCATGCAAGTCCAGGAAGCACAGAGGGTCCCAATGAAGATGAACCCCAACAGGCCCACTTCAAGACACATCATAATTAAAATGCCAACATTCAAAGACAAAGAGAGAATCCTAAAAACAGCAAGAGAGAAACAACTAATAACATACAAGGGAGCTCCAATAAGGCTATCATCAGATTTCTCAGCAGAAACACTACAAGCCAGAAGGGAATGGCAAAATATATTCCAAGTAATGAAAAACAAAGGCCTACAACCAAGAATACTCTACCCAGCAAGGCTCTCATTCAAAATGGAAGGTGAAATAAGGAGTTTCCAAGACAAAAGAAGGCTAAAAGAATACATCTCCAGCAAACCAGCATTGCAAGAGATGCTAAAGGGTCTGCTTTAAGAAGATGAAGAAACAGAGAGAGACAGAGAGGAACACGAGTACAAAGGGGGGAAATGACAATGAATAAGTACTGAAAGAAAGAAGGAACTTCTACCATTTGCAACAACATGATTGGAACTAGAGAGAATTATGCTTAGCAAAATAAGCCAGGCAACAAAAGAAAATTACCTTATGCTATCACCTGTTAAAGGAAACTAATGAACAACACAAACAAATGAGCAAAATTGAACCAGAGGTATGTAAACGAGGACTAAACTAACAGTAACAAAGGGGGAGATGGGAGGGAGAGAAGTGGTGAGAAGGGGAAGGGTCTAGTCAAAGAACATGTATAAATGACCCATGGACATGGACAAGTGGGTAGGGACTGAATGTGGGAGAAGGGAGGGACAGGGTGCAGAGAAGCAAGAGGGGGAAAAAAGTGAGACAACTGTAATGGAAAAACAAACAGAAAAATTTTTAGGGTCGGGGGAAAATAAAAATATAAAGAATAGAAATGCAAGTTCAGTGAATATTAGAAGGACAAGGATTTTCCTTCACACTGTATATATTTTCTCCCTATCTGATCCCTCCAGAATTTGGCATTCTAAAGAAGTAAGTAATGACCTAAGTTTCTTTGCATAAAACTAATAAGACCAGTTGTTAATAACGATTTTTTGACTAAGACTTTGACTGGAATGTCATGCCTAAAGGAGACATGCTTGGGCTTTGGTTGTTACTAAAACGCCCTGAGGAACTGGGACTGACTTTCAAAGGTAATAAAAGTCCACGAGATAAAAGGCCTGGTACCTTGGATGGATGAGTGGTCCATAGCAATCTTTCCAGGGAAGGAACGAAGGTTGTTTTCCTGAAAGATGGCTAGAAGGGACCTTAAGGCACAATGGAAAACCAGGAGGACCTGGAAAAGACAGGTGTTAACAGGCAAGGCTGAATGCCAGGTATGTGGCTCAACTTCTGTGCCCTGAAGGGCAGACTGAAGGTCACCCTAAATGTTCCTTGCGTAAGTTCCAGCAAAGCAGAACTAAAGATCATAAGTGATCATTTGCTGCTCTTGTTGTGTTTATGCAAATGAACAGGATAAATTAAAAATGAACTTAATGCAGTCCCTTTAATGACAAGGAGGGTAATCTTAGGGAGAAAAATCACGATTCAAGGAAGATCACAATGCCCAGTGGTAGACTATAAAGTACTGCAGCTAACCATCTTTAAAGTTTCTTTTCATTTAAAATTTGTTTTCATTTGAAAGTTAAACTATGTCTGTGGCATTATCAAAGATGTTTAATTTACAGTCAAGAAGAATGTCAAATGCCTTGCAACTGGATGTCTTTCCGATAAGACAGTCCTACAGATTTAGAGACTTGTATGTGGGTTATGTTACATAAATTAACATGTGTTTTCTGTTTTCAAAGGGCATAAGCCTACGATCTCATTACCTGAGTGATTGTCTGTACGTATAGGCCTCACTTAATCCTGTCTGCATTGCTGCCTCCTGAGACTCAATGGTTTGGCTGAACTAAGTGGCTGGGTTGGTGAAGAACGGGGTGGTCTGTGGGCTTCACTTTAAAACTGGTTTCTCTTTTCTATCCTAATGGCTTGGACAGAAAGAGCCCAGAGGTCTGAGAGGGGGGAAACCTAAAATATTTCCCTCAGTCCAAACTAAGTATAATGGGCAAAAGGGTTTTGTACAGGTGAGATGTACCTGGCATACCTTCCTCCAAAGAAATCCTTCTTTTCCCTAATGTGGGACATTGAAAAATTAATACCTGTCTTTTGTCATCTAGTGGTTACGGATTGAATGATGTCCTTTAACCCTGTTGCCCCCAGAATACAACAAGGATGCCAGCCTGTTAAACCAAGCATGCCGTTGTCCAGAGACAGCCAACCAACCTGGAGTCTGCACAATCCTTCCCCTTGTGGGAAGTCCACCCTCCCCTCCACACTCCCACTCTTATTAGGGATTTCTTGACCCAAGGGTAGGTAGGACGACGACCATGTCCAGCTTGAAGCAGCTAGAGGAGCTCGAGACCTTCGTCCATTGCCCTTTATAAGATTGTAAAGGGTCTTAAGTCTGAGAGGGAGGGATTGTTATTTTTTATTGTTAAAATATTTAACTAATTAATTATTTTTTAAAAAGGAAGAAGAATATGTGAAAGGGTGAGCCATGGGCATGGACTTGGGGAGGGGATTGTCGGGGAAGGGGGGTGCTGGGTGGAGGGGAGCAAAGGGGAAAAAATTGGAACTATTGTAACAATATAATCAATAAAATATACTTAAAAAAAAGATACTTCTATACAGCTGAAAATGCTGATGGCTGTGCTTCAAATCCTGGAAAAAGTTAATATATCAGAGTCCCACCTTCTTATTTTATAGGTGAGACTGAGGAGGGATTTGCTGACAGGACATGGAGCAATCAGCAGCAAAAATAGAGCTGGGAACCAGGTCTCACCTTCCATTCATTTAACACATTTTATCAACTAATGCTTTGTAGTTATATATGTGGAGGTTTTTTATGAGGGGGGTGGTTGTTTTTTTAAAAATATAATTAACTTCATACAAAGAATTGTTTTTAGGAGAGTCTATTAATCAATTTATCACAGTATTAAAATCTTGAGGTGAATAAATGTATCTTTAGCTTTTGGTGCACAGTTTAATCACTAAAAATAGTTTCATCTACCTCGTGTGCTATACATTGTTACAAATAAATACAGTATGTTAATATCCCTCAATCAATGCTTCTGTACTTAAATGAAGGGTAGAAAATACTCTTTTCTATTACAACACTGAAAATTTGCCTTCAGGTATGTCTATAGTATAAGTATCATAAACATAATCCTCTGAAAACAAAAACAAAAGCAGAACACCCAGGTTAGTGTCCTTATATTACACAGCACTTCTGTCTCCTTCTGAGGCACCTAAAGTCCTATTTGCTACCCAACCAAAAAGCAGTTATCACTCTTTTCTACATGCATTCAGAAATTGAGTTTTATTCCTCTGGATTTTACTTTCTAGCTTTTGCTGATTCTTCTCAGGGTTGGGCACAGAGCTGACAGTAAGCTGCACAGTCCTGTGATTGATATTTTATTGATTTTTTTTTCTCATGTTCCATCATGAATCTTTAGCACAGTGTTTGGTTTGAATGGGCAACTGTTTAACCAAAAATGGAATTGACAACAGCAAGAGTTGTTCTGAAGAGTGGCTAGCTGGCCCTGACGACACTCCGAGATGCAGTGCAGTGCTGTTGCAATAGCAGGTTCACCTCTCAGCACCAAGAGCGTCTGATTGTACAAGCTCTGCGAGAAGTGTCTCTGTGTGAGACTCCTCGCCAGATGAAAAGAAAAACAACGGGGCCCATTTCGTCCCCTTTTCGTCTGAGTTTGGCTTACTCGATTTGGAAAATGTAGTTTTGAAAACAAAGTGGAAACAATGACATGGTGTATTTGGTCATTTAAATTGTAAGAGGCCACAAAGTGAATGTTGAAAATGCAGTACTTCTGTTTTTGTTTTGTTTTTACCCAAACTAATCATTAGTGATTTTGGTATACAGAGTGGAGCATTCAACTTAGTGACTTGGCTATAAATTGTGCCCCTAAACTCAGATTTGCAATGGAGGATAGATGCAGCAGAATAAAATACAGAAGGTGAAATTACTATTCTGGCATCAACTAAATTGTGGGCCTCTGGAGTTTTTGTGTTTTAGGAAGGAAAGCATTTGACAAGCACTTCTTTGGTCCAAGCACTGTGCTAGGCAGATGCAGCAAGACCCCTGCTTCTAAAACCAGCCTTTCAGCAGAATCCCCTGAGGGGCTTCTGAAACATATAAATCTACATTTACTAGATCTTGGGCAAGTCAGTTGGGCCTGGAAAAATCTTCTGGATCACTTCCTTACTAGAGTAGCCTTTCCTATCCTCCCTACCTAAAATACCTCACTCCTTGTGGTAAAGATTAACCTGAAATAATGTCGATAGAAGTCTCTAAGTCTGGTGACCAGTATTAACACCACAAGAGCAAGGGAAAACAAAACCCTCCCAACCAGTGGAGTGCCAGGTCACCTTGGTCACCTTCCCCAGGAAGGCCAGTATTGAAAGTGTAGTTAAAGTCATTGCTGGCCTCTGGCTTGCCTCAATCCAGTATCATAAAACATGCTTTTATCAATGTTAAAATTTTACAAAGAACATTTGACTTTTTCCTTTCTCTGAGATTATTTCCGAGAAGAAAAATGAAGCTGTCAATAGCAAACTGCTTTGCTTGAATGGAAACTACATCAATCTGGATTAAGCATTGAGATAACCAAAGTGTATTTCCCTCCCTTTTCTCTCACAGCTTACTTCGTAGGTTTACTGTTTAGACTGCAATCTAGGTGAAACTAGAGCCATTTCCTGTTCAGGATGATTAGGGCTTTATATAACTTTATGATCAAACAATACTTGTATGAGTTCAATCATTTTATGGGGAAACCAGTGGCCTCATGGCTCTTTGCAAGATCAGCACTCCCATTATGTGCCTGTCCTGATTTGTTTGAAAAAAGGGCACAGAAATGCCCACAGGCAGAAGGCTCCAGATAACTATCATAATAGAGAAATAAGGTAGAAGGTAAATTAAAACAAACAACGACATGAGAAGAAAACAAAAGAAAAGGAGAATACTTTGAAGGCACTTTTTCCATAGGAAAAAAATATTTTATTTTTTTAAGAACAAATTCAATTTGAAACAGACATGGAATATGACTTCACAGATTTCATTTTTGGGGGGCTAATTGCAATGTGGAACTAAAGCAGACTGAAAACCAATGACAGGCTATTAAAATAAAACAAAGAAAGAAAAAATATTTATAACTCAAGCATAATACTGTGTTACTTACAAATTGGACAACAAAATTTTAAATAAATATTCATGGTACATAATTACGGCACAAATATGCAGCAATTTGGCAACCTTTTATACCATTTTTTTCCTCATTACAGTGCAAAGGGGAATGACACTGCCGTTTAACAAGCTGTAGCTAAATACATTGCAAAATTCAGATTTTATACAAAACATCTTGCTTAGACTTTATAAAAAACCAACATTGTTCTATGTACACAATCTGGGTAAGAAAAGCCATTTTGTCTTGTTTGCATGTGTATTTTTATTAAAAAGGTGAATAAGGCTACTGTAACACCCCAAATCCATATACAGTAAAATCTGAACCTATTTACAGCATCTTCACTTAAACATTATGGTGCAAATTCCAAAGTCGGGTGACTACAGATGATAATACAAGCAAGGCATTTACAGTAACTTTCCAAAGCTAAACCAACTTCAAATAAAGGAATAGTTGGTAGATTGTCATATTCTGCACCAGACACAAAACAGACGCACAGAACACTTCAACTGGTCGCAGGTAAACTCTTCATCAATTCATCTGATTTTTCACAGTTTAGCATAGAACCAAAATGTAGCCAACCAATGATACACACATTTGATTTCATTAAAATCAGACCATTTCCCATTTTTCCCCTTCTTGCCCCTCTCCCCATCCTAAAGGTAATTTTTGATGGCTTACAAGAAAATCTTGTACGAATGCACATAAAGGAGAAGGTTGGGGTGATGGAAAGAATTACATATGTACTGTGGCTGATCACCATGGCAACCTTCCACAGAAATATGATATAGATATATATATAATATATATTGCAGATATATATTATACATATATGTACACATGTATACCACACGCCCACTCATACACACACACACACACACACTTTGGACCAACATCATTTTCAGGTTCAGGAAACAGAAGAATAATTTCTCTTGCAACTCAGTTTTGCAGATATTTACTGGAGGTTCGAGAACCTTAAAATGCTGTTGCTACATTTTTTTTCTCCCAATTCAGAAAGCAAAGTGTTACCATAGTAACAGGCCTATATTAAAGATGTTGATTTTGCATAGCACATAAAAAGTAGGTTTCCTGTTTACTGGTTTTGTTTCCCAAAAGAGAGGGGTTGGGGGGAAGGGGAGGGAGGAGGGAGGAGGGAGGTTAAAGCTGAACTTTGAGCTGAACCCCCCTCGATGTGACCTGGTGGATTCTAGTGAACACTTCAGCCATAAGGCAAGGGAAAACACAACACAGAAAATAAATGCCGGAACATCTTGTCATTGTCAAATATATGATGCAGTAACATCGATTTCCTGGTATTTGGGGCTTGCATTTCCTAGTCTACAGTTACGTGAGATACCTTCAGAGGACTTGGTTATTTTTGTATTTGCTCTCATTATTGTTATATTTGGAGTGATGTTGTTTTTCCCAGAAGAAGCTGTCCAATTTTTTTTTTTTTTTATGCACTGAGCATTGGGACCACTTAATTGTCACAAATGAATTTCACATCTTCTGGTGTATATTGTGTGCAATTTTAAAATATATATTAGTAAAAATCTTCACTTTATATCCCTTGTGTTCTATATACCTATTATAAATACGTCCTACTCTCCTTCTCCCCCTTGACATAATTTATTTCTGTCTTAAGGACTCTAAGAGGTTTGCCATATGTGCTTCACCTTGACACAGAGCACCCGTGCATGGCCTCGCTCAGTACCTACACTGCAGTTCCCGAAGCCTGGACAGCACCGCCATAAACTAAAGTGTCGTAAGGCTCAATTGGGGAGGATTAGGGTGGGGAAGGGGCACTGGGGGGACAGGGGAATCTGACCTACCTTTTATATATGAGAATTATTTAATGATGTCAATGATGATGAAATTGCAGCCTGTTTGACCTTTGGCTTTTAAACTACTAGGTCAGATTTGGCTCTCTGCTATTCTCCAAAATGCTTTCCCTGTGTTTAATAAAATGTGATAAGTATAGCAGCTGAGTCTGCTTTAAACATCATCCAAAGCAGACTGACTTCCCTACAGCATCAGAGCTGTACATCTTATTGCCTGTACCACAGTGGTCCTGCGGGATCTCCCGTCAGCGGCCTGCTTTCTCCCTTCCTTCTCCAAGCCTGCTCCTCTACCAACAATGCTCCTTTGTTCCACCCAGTGAGGAGGGACTTTTTTCCCTGCACATTGCTATTGATAAGAGTGAATTTCTTAAATGCACCCTAAGCCACTGTGTGTGTATTTTTGTGTCTCTTACTTACGTCTTAAAATCTTAGTGAAACCAAAGTGCTGTGCTACCCAATTGGTTTTTATCCTCGTTTCTCAACTTTGTTTCAGAGGCAGCAGCGTTGACTTGTGTTTGCAAGACAGCCCTTTCTCCCAGCCCACTCCCTTCCACCAACTTCTAGTCTTCCTCACTGACAGCCTAGTATCTGGCTGGAAGGCTCCTTCTTAGCAAACACAATTTCTATAAATGTATTATATTATTACCATTCAACTGTAGCTGTTGTTGCAAATGGTTGGAGCAAGAGACTCCAAACATTAATGTTCCATTAGTGATGCAGAATGTGGTGTGAGAGGAAATCTCATGTGAAATATGACAAAGCCCTGGATAACAGGAGTGTGCAACAGTGAGGACTAAAAGCTAGAGTGCTTTACAAGCCCCACTCAGCCAGAGGTCTGTGAGACAAGTCGAGGAGCACACCCGAGGCAGAAGACGGCATTTTCAGGCATGGCATCCTGGGGCACCTAACCAGGATGCTCAAGGCTCTCTTGTCCACCAACCACTCTGTCTTCCCTTGGCTTTAGTGTAGGCCTGAGTGACTGCGGCACATGGCTTCAAGGATGAGAGGTGTGAGGCAAGTGCCACAGTCCTAATGGGCAACTTCTACACAAGTCTTCCAGCTGTCGGTGAGCATCTGTATTCACCTTGGCCGAAACGCTACAGACTAGGTAAGCTGTTCAACTCAACGGGGCTCTTCTGAGAAGGAGTGTTCCCTCTTCCCCGCTGTGCTTCAGTCCACTTGAGACACAAGGGGTCATCCAACCCTGCACAGGCTGGCGGCAGCGGGACAGCAAGTTTCCTCCGGGAAAGCGAAGGCACCGCCAAGTCTCAGACCTTGTAGTAAATGTTCGCTGGGCTCTGTGGAGGCATCTCTTGGACTATGTACACGGGGTGCCCATAATCCCCGCTGACCTTCTCATAATGGGGGCAAAAGACACTGTCTGCAGTCCTCAATGGAATGATAATGTCACTGGGCTCCGAGCCATTGTTGTTGCCGCTGCGCTTGGGCGTGGCCAACGTGCTAAGGGACAGTGTAGCCGTGTGCTGCGGTGAGTGCTTCCTGTGTCTTCTTCGGTACTTCAGTAAGAGGACCACCAGCGTGATGATGATGATGATGAAGATGATGCATCCTGAAGCAATCCCTGCGAATAAGGCCACTTCGGAACCGAGGATATTGTTCCCAGAATGTTCGGCTTTGTTGCCATCTGTGCTCTGACCTGCACAGGTTGAAAAAGAAACAGAACAGTTATCGCTGCCCCGACTGTTGACAAGCTGCTCTCAGGGCCCTTGAAAAACATGAAAATTAAGCAGGGCTGAAGATTTAAATGGCAGCTAGACTTTGACAAACCAATTACCTCATTTAATAGCTAAATGTAAAAGGCAGAAGTCAGCAATTAATGTGAAAGGAGACATGGCTCTAGGTCAGATTTTCATGCTGCTCCCAAATCACATTGTTTCCTTTTCATACATCATCATCTATCAACCGTGTGGATGGGCTGTGACAGTCAGCCCTTGATCTTGCTTCATGCCTTAACCCATGTCAGCCAGCCTGCGGCCACAGCAAGGGTAAAAAAGGAAGTGGTCGATTCTCTAGGTTGTCAGTGTTTGCCGCTCAACCTGCACTGATCCCCTGCTTTCCTCTAGAAATGGTGGCTTCCTGGGAATCCAAAGCCCCTGCCTTCTCCAGACAAGCCCTGCCTACCCAAAGGGTGGCACAGAAATGCCAAGGAGTAATGGAGCTGGGAGAATGTTCAACTTATAACTCATCTGTATTATTTGATTTACACTTAAAATATATTTGGAAAGCAGCAGAAACTCATGCTGAAGAGACTGCCAACCCAAATGTTAAGCATTAAAAAATCAGCTGGCACCATTATCTTATCCATTTATCAGTTTGTCACAAGAATTTGACACATCTTGTCACTAAAAGTTAGAAATAAAAACTTCCTTCCTTGACACTTGGAAAGAGACAGAATATTGCTACAAATGATAAATTCACATGACTATCAACCAGGTATACAGATCCCTAATACAAAACTGCTGATGGCTGTTCAACTACCATACAAAAATTTTATTAGCATGGTAACAAATACATAGCTATTTGTTCAAAGACTGTTAAGAAAATAAAGTTAAATGACAGCCAATTTTGTCTGGTATCCTAAACTTTTGCCAGGAATTTGTTTAATATTTTATATTACACTGAAAATGTATAAAAAGTTTTTCTACAATAACTACCTAAAAACCATGGCATTATATAATATTTTAAGATGTTACCATCTAAAATGTAGAAAAGGATCAGTCGGGTACTTTGTGGATTAGATATAATTAGATGAGGGATTAGAACATTAATTATATATACATTAACATCAACTGTAAGCTAATGTTGCCACCAGCATAAGAAAGCATCAGCCAATGGAAATAACTTTGCTCTGAGAAAGTAGTGCTAATAATTGGCACTTACATATGATGAATTCCACTTTTTTGAATGTAGAATTTTTGTGGGAACAGATTATTTTTTCTTACTTAGTAATTAATAACAGCTAATTGAGAGCAAAGATTACTGTATTCAGTAATTACAATTTAATCCCGCTGGTGCACAGGTACTTCAAATCTGTTCTACTTCTTGAGATACTAAGTGTATGGTGCACACAGACCTATACACACAGGTCATGCTTCTATACCTGGATTTGGCTTGACAAAAGGACTTGTTGTTGAACTTCTTCCATTTGTACCAGCTTCTAGTTCTGGATGTCTAGTTGGATCATTATGCCTGGTTGACCCAGAGGAACTTGCATCTATATGAAAAACAAATGATTACTTACAGCACAGACATCTGATAAGATCTAGGTTTTGGATATGGATATATATCTTAAGAGGCATGAATAGCAGTGAACATAAGATTATGCAAACTACTATGAAATATAAGAATATTATGTTCCTTTTAAAACAAAAGTTATACTAGTTATTTCAGGGTTTTAGATTGTGAGGCCATCTGTGGAAACTAGAGGGATTCTTGCATTTGGCAGACAGAGCTTTGCAGATGACATTTCAATTTAACTGAGCAAGTTGATTGACTACTATACCAATTTCTAATTAGAAGAATGATTTTTTTTCCTGCACAATCAGTTATCTATAAAGGAAAAGCTCAACAAACAAAAGTCTTTGTAGTCAAGATGCAGAAATGGGCAAAAATGAAGAAACTTAGTTTTCATTCTGGATATTTTACTTTTGAACCATAGAGGTGTTTTGCTTTGAAGAAGAAAAAAAGAAATATATATATATATGTGTGTGTGTGTGTGTGTGTGTGTGTATATACACACACACACATATATGGCAATAGACATTCTACCTGGCTGACCTTAACTTGCATCTCCAATAAAAGAAGTCTGTTACAATGAATTGAGGAAATCTCAGTGGCTCAAGGTGCAGAGAAAGGTTTGCTTTCAAAACTAAACTGAAGAATGACTGAAGGCGAGTGTTAACAATACTGGTGCCACACTAGCTGGGGGGCTCAACCAGATTATAGTGGCTTCATGAAGCAGCAGATGGTCTTTACCTTGTCCAACTTTCATGAGGATCTTCATGGCTCTTGTCTGGCACACCCCTCCCTCCTGGTTATCCAGGCCCTCCAAAGACCCATTTGATGTAGCTGATTAAAAATAAAATGGACAAAACAAAAAAATAAAGAAAAATCAGGAAATCAATAAGGCAACTTTACATGAACATGAAATGTCTGAAAACAATTTGAAAAATAAGAATCACTCTTAGTTACAAGTTTTCTAAACGTATGGGATGCTGAAAGTCAAAAATAAATGAAAAAAAGAAAGAAAAAAATGGATACTGTCAACACTGCCACATGTATGCTATCTAGTTTCAAATTTACTTAAGTACTTTCTTCTTCCATTATAATCAACTGATTTAGTAAGAGTATATAGATAAAAGGAACAGCATCTTCCGAAAAGATTACTGACTATTTCGGGGTCAATCCTAAAAGAGCAAAATAGTTAATACGATAATTTCAAAACGTGGTAATCATCACACAACACCTGCTTCCTCTACTACAGATTTCCTGCTTCAAGAACAATTAGCTTGATGTGTCCTGTTTGTCAAGCATCCAAGTTCTGTAAACACTGAGAGACTCCCACACCCTCTTTCTTCTTTCCCAGCTTTCAGTTTAAGAAGTATACTAGAGTTCAGTTTTTCAGATTCTAAAGTTTGTCCCCCTCATTTTGTAGTTGACCAGAAAGAATGTGTGTGTTATTATTACCAACATTGGCCTTGGTCAAACTCTTCAACCAAGTTCCCTGTTTTAGGACAACTCTGGATGGGCAGAGGGGGACCCTCTGCTCTATTAGGGTCCTGCGGAAAACCAGGATATATAAGGCAAGGGTTCTAGCAGCCATTTGCCTCATTTCCTTTTCACTTCAAGAGGGACAGAGGAGGAAGGACAGAACATCTGACCACTTTCAGCATTTCTTTTTAAACAGTCTATGCTCTACTCCATTTAAACACATTATTGTTCTGTCCTCTGAATTGCTTTGTAACTAAAGCTGTAAAAAGATAGGCTGGCAGGTACTGAGGAACAGGATTTAAATTACAGGTCAAGTTCCAGAAGAGAAAAGAAAGTGCTAGACATTTTTATTCCTCCAAAGTTCAAGGGGCAAGGAACAGAAGTGTTTCATAATACCTTTCTGCAATGTAAATTGTTCTCTACTTTGATTATCAAAGTCTTGTCCACTAAACATACTTTTAAAGGCACTGAGAAAGGGACAGACTTTTTGGTAAAAATAAACCCCAACAACACTATTTTTTAATGGGCTGTTTGTTTTTCAACGGTGAGCCAGTAAACAAATCCTGGATGCGTGTATAAAATATGTATATTGAGGATAATTAAATGAGCTAGAAAATAAGACACTATTTACTTGTCTTTGTACTCCTGAGTTGTTGACTTTTACTTTCACTATTTTCCTTAAAAACAATGGCTACCTCTTGTATGTATAAATATCTCTTTGCTTATCTAAGTGTTTCCTTAAGTTCTCAGTCTCACAATCATATCTCATTCTCCTGCTATTGCTGACACTGAGTTTCTCCTGGGAAACTGTGCAAAAGTTGCCATAATAATTTTGGGGGATAGAAAGTAGATAGTAGCCTTTTGCAGATTGTTGATAAAATGTTTGGCAGATAAGCTAAAACAAATACTTAAAAACTAAAAAAATGTGAATATAAATAAATCACTCCCCCACATTTCTTTATTCTACTCTTTCCCATTTCCCTCCTCTCTAAATATGTGCCAAAATTTTAAAGCGCCCCTTTCTCTTAAAGAGTTAGAATAGTATGCATATCTATGAGCATACATTAATTTTGGATAATTATAGAGCAGCACTATAATCTTTACTTAATTATTTATTTTTCTCATTTGATCCTTCTCAAAAATTAAAACATGTTTTTATACAGGAAAAAAGCTAGAAAATTGATGTCTTATTTTGGCTGCTAGTTTCAAAGGTTTAGTTTACTTAGATCAAATGAAATCTTAACGTTTTTAATTCATATACACATAAATTTACCCATATACATAAGTACCCAAACTCAAAGTTAAATGACTAACTTTTTCTTGCTTAACACCAGCTGACAAATGCTTAAAATGGGAGCTGAAGGGTAATGCACAGGGAAAAGAATGGGGGAAAATATAGATTTATTTTAATCTCTAGAGGAAAAGGTCAGAGATTTAGGTCTTATAGAAGAAAAAAAAAAGAACAGCAGAAAGAGTAAAACAAGGCAGGGAAGATAAGAATCACTGGGAAATATAATAAAAAATGGTATCTGCAGAGATAGAAACTACTGACTACTACTATTTTGTGAACCTGGAAGCACAAGAAATGCCCACAATTAGAGTGACTTTTTCTTTTGATTTTATTTGTAAGTCAATGCCTTTTTTCAATATTAAAGCCTTTGTGCAGAGTTCCCTGTGGTTCACCCAAAATGATGTCCAAATAACACCCAAATATAAAGAACTCTACAAGTATTCAATTAAATTATGATCTATAATTTATCAACCACTGACTATAAGATAGTAGGAGGAATGTTGTGAGAATGAAACTGCATTGCATCTTTAAAAGGTTAAATTTGGTTTATTCCATGGGGATAAAAGAGTCTTTAAGCCCTTGTAACGCAGGATTTCGAGCCCAGGGACCTCGACTGCTTATTCGGATAAGCAGAAAAAACCCCAACCCTCCTGGAGGGAGCAGACACAGTCTTTATTACTCACATTACAGTGAACACCGACTGCGGCAGATCAGTGAAGTAGGGCCGCACCTCTCTGAGCCTGAGGCTTGTTTTAAGGGGTCCCATACAAAGGGGCATATGTTTTGTGTGTGACTCTAAACTATATTACCTCAGTGTGTATGTGCAGAGAGAAAAAGCCAAGAAGCAATCACACAGGACAAGAAACCACTCCCAAAAGGAGATAAGGAGGGAATTATAATCCATTTCCAAAGCAATACATATTCCTTCTGGCCAGTGGTCCTCTGGACAGCCTTCCATTATGAGGGTTGGCAGAGCCATGTCCAGTACGAGCCCACACTCCACCCCAACATTGCTCCTCTACCTCACATTCTTCACATTACATTTTTTTGATAGGGGACCTGTGTGCTGAGCATGTTGGCACACTGCATCCATGTACCACAGATACAGTAAAGGCTACACCCTAAGACCAACAATGCCAAGACAAAACCCAAAGAGACCTAGGAGAAGGGAATGCCACCAAGAACAGAGAATTCCACCAAGTTGTAAAGGAGTCAGAGGCTATGGCTAATATATGATTAATCTCACCTCCTAGGGCAGTTAAGGCTTGCGATCGTCGGCAGCCGTCCGTCTCGAGAGACGATGGTGTAGCTTCTTAAGAGTCTATCTGCACCGCCAAGAATGGCTGTGCAGTCCAACTCGGGAGTGACACGGTATCTGTCTCCTCCCGTGTTGAATCGACATCTTGCCATGACGCTGGAGTGTCCTCTCCAGTGAAGCTGAAGCTACAGAGCCTGGGCAGGGTGATATGGAGGGTCTGCTGTTGCCCATGCAGCAGACCCCCCCTCTCTTCGCAGCTGAAGGGTCCAAGGGAAAGACGGAGTCAATACAGCTTGGCTTCAGGTGCGCCGCAGGAGTTGCCGGTGTTGACTACAACGTCAAACCGCCTTAGGGACTTCGGCTCCGGATTTTCTGTTGGGGTTTACTCCCTTAGCCTTTCCCCTGAAGAGGTATGCCGCAAGGCAGCGGAGGTTTTTTGGAGTCAGAGTTTTCCTTCTCTAAGGCTTGCGATACATTGTGAGAATTATCAGATATATATACGCAACACTCGGTGTGCAGAATGGTATAGGTATCTCCCTGGGCACAGTGAGTAAGCCTAATGCCATTCTATTCTGCAGCACAACTTTCCTCACTTGAGTTATGTCATCAGGAACCAGAACTATAGTATGTCTGGTGTGGTCAAGAGCAACTGTAGGGTAATTTACTAGGGTCCTAATGGATTCCTGGGTTAGAATAGTACCTGCAAAAATGGTTAGGTGGTAGAACCACCAGTCAGAGTGCTTGACTCAACAGCGTGTTGGAAATGAGTCCCAATTTTGAGGGACATTTGGAAGAGTATTTAACACTAGCCCTGGGATATATGGTTCTCCCCATGTGCAACACCCAGTCCACAGGCTCACAGGGCTACCCACTGGACAGGATGAGCCTGTGCCTTACTAGTAGACTGCCCCCAATGGTCTGTAGTAGTCATTACCGTTATCTTCTTGCAAAGGGCTGTTGGTATCCGCTCCACGAACTGAACAGTCTCATTTACAGTACCATTTTTGTGTTCAATACATGTGGGCATGGATTGTTGCACCTCTCTACCTGTAACGCTGACAGCCACTCCACACCGTCCCAAACTGCATATGGAAGCCATGGCTTGGTGCAGTTGGCCTGTTCCCTCACAAGGGAAAACACCTTGAAGAGGGGGTCAGGAGCTTTCCATCCTTAAAGCCAGTCCCAAGGTGTCTTGTTCACAGGGTGGCTCCACCATGGTAGGCTGATGGAGGCAGCAGTGAGAAATTCAGTGCAGACCAAACAATCAGAGGAGCTGCTGACAGCTGCTAGCATACTGGCCCACTGTATAAAGAAGTTTCCAGAGCAGAGTCTAAGGGTGATATTTTGTTGTCCCAGCCCAGGACGTAGCAGAGGTTCCCATGTACTTAACTGCAGGTGAATTAGGTGCTGTCTAAGGTTTAGTGAGAAGGCTCTGGGAGATGCTTGTCCTACCCTAAGCCATTCATTCAAAGTTCCCAGGCAGTCAGAAAAGCAGGTGTTCCACTCCTAGAATGAGCTAGAGTCAGTCTTCAGGGGGTTTTTCAAGAGGCTGTTGTACCTTTCAATGAGGCCAGCTCCAGTGGGGCTGTATGGTAGATGGAATCTCCAATCTACATTGAGGGCATCTGCCCATAGTTGTACTTAATGTACTGTGAAATGGGTGCGATGATCACTTTCAATGATATCTGGGGTCCCATAGGCAGCACACTGCTGCTTTAGGCCTTGCCAGTAGTCGTGCCCACACGTATCAAGGCATAACATGGGCCTTCAGATAGTGGTAGGGGGCCAATGTAGTCAACCAGCCAGTGGGTCAGCAGGGTGTCCCCCCCCATCACAGGCCACCTGTATCTTGGGACAGCCAGCAAGGGTGCTTCTCTGCACAGATGATGCATTGCTGACAGGTCATGACAACATCGGAGTAATGAAGCAGTAGGCCCCAAGCTTTTACCACTTCTCATAAAGTTGTCTATCCTGCATGGTGCCTCTTTCAGTGGAGCCACTTGGCCATGACTTCTCCTGGAGCCTCTTCCAACCAGAGGATGCATGCCAGGTCGCTGGCCTCGGCATTGCCTGGGCTGCAGAGCAGTTGATGTCCATTGCATGTCCTTTTCCAGACTATGTTCACAAATGTTCTTCCACTAGTCCTGCCCCCATAGGGATTTTTGAGCCATTTGCAAATCATCTTGCTGTCAACAGGGCAGCCACAGGGTCAGTCCTCTGTACACTGCCCAGCTATTTATGCAGATGGTCACTGGCCCAGGTTCTTGGATTATGACTATCCAAAGAGCTCTCATCTCAGCCCATTGACTACTTTGTCCTGAGCCATCTTTCATCCATATGCTGTTCATGTTAGGCTTGTAGGCCATAGCCTTCCAGGGGAGTGGCTGGCCCTGGAAGGATCTATAAGTGTACCAGCCGTCCTCAGGCACAGGGGCTCATCTTCTTTAATAATAGCCCCAGGCATGGAAAGAGGAGCAGGCGCCTCTGTGCCCACGTTTTGGTAAGTAACCAGGCTCAAGAGCTGCTGCAATTCTTGACTCAGAGGGCTAGTTTGCTTTCTTGTCGGAGATACACACTCCATTTACTCAGAGTGGCTGTCTGTGCTACTGAGCTCTTCGGTCAGTTTACAATGTCCTGTACCCACCCAGTCATGGAAGAGGTTGTATGTACTTGAACCTCAGTTGGTCCGATGATGACTTCAGCAGCCAGGAGAACTTGGTAAACAGTGTTCACGTGTTGTTCTATTGGGCTACATCGAGCCTCCACCCCCTTCCACAGCTGGCACCAGAAGCCAACTGGCACCTTGGTGCACCCTTGCTGTTGCCAGAGGCACCAGCATAGCCCTCAGTGGGCATGTGGACAACTAAATCACATGCCTGAGATTAATCTATGACCCACAGTGCTTGTACAGTCTTCACCACTTACTTAGCAGCCTTAAAGGCCTTGTCACGCTCTTCCCCCCTAATCCAAGATGGCTTCTTTGTGGGTGAGGCAATAAAGAAGGTGCACTAGCTGAGCTAAATGTGGCATAAAACCCCATCAATACTCCAACAACCCTAAAAATTTTTGTAATTGCTTCAGCTTCTTCGGGATGGGGAAAGCCTGAATCTTATCTCTCATGGCAGCAGGCATCACATTTGTCTTACTCTACCAAACAACACCCAAGAATTTGACAGATAATCCAGGTCTCTGGATTTTGTTGGAATTGACTGCTCATCCTTGAACCTGGAGGGTAGCCAACAGCTGAGGAGTGGTGTGTTCTAACTGTAAGAGATTAAGAGGTCAGCATAATAATATCAATGTAATGGTACAGTTTCACAGAAGATGGTACAGTCCATGCAACTAAGTCTTCAGCAACAGGGTCGTGGAAAACAGTAGGGCTATGAAGGTAACCTTGAGGCAAAACAGTAAATGTCCACTGGCAGCCTTCCCAGGTGAAGGCAAACTGGTCCTGGCTTTCAGGATCAATATCAATAGAGGAAAAGGCATTAGCTAAATCTAACACATAACGGTATGTGCCCAATTCATGGATAAGCTGGTCTAGGAGGCTAGCTATGTTTGGCACGGCTGCAAAGGGAGGGGTGATTACCTTATTTAGTTCTCTATAAGCTACAGTCATACACCAAGTTCACACAGGCCACACAGGTGAGTTGTAGGGGGTATGGGCTGGTCTGATGATGTTCATCTTAGCCAATTCTTCTATGGTCTTCCCAATCTCTTTATGGCCACCCACAGGGTGGTATTGTTTGGAGGCCACTATACAACAAGGAGTGGGAAGTGACATGGGGGTGTCTGGCATGCCCCCTCAAAATGGCCTTCACAACCTGTATTTGGAGGCAAAACTCCCCCATGGTGGTCTGCAAGTGCATGCCAGCTAGAATTGTCAATTCCTAGAATATACTCAGGGAAAGGGGAAACATACACCTTATAGGGGTGTGGTGGTAATTGCCCTATTCCAAGAGTCAGTGTTACAGCCTTTATCAGAATGGACTGTTCTCCTTAGCCATCAATGGCCATTATGGACCCCCTAAATCTCTCTGGGTTATTGTAAGAAAACATTATGCACCGGTATTAGCTAAAGCCAGCACTCTTAGTACATTACTTTGGGAACCAGTAAATAGCAAGTTCTACATGCGGCCTCTGGTCCCCACTGTGCCCCGTAAAACAGGGCCCTTGGCCATCCCCCTATGCAGACTCCTCTCCACGGATAGTCGTCTGGATGGGCTGGAGGCAACTCCACAAGCAGGGCAGCCATGAAGTTAGCCAATCAGGGCGTCGGCTCTGGAGGTGCTGATGGGACCATTCCAGTTGACAGTGTCCATTCCAATGTTTGAACAATAGATTTCGTTATGGGCTGGTACTGTTGCTCAAATTTCAGTTACTGCCACAGATTTACAAGAATGCAGTCAGGTTTCTTGTCTATCTTATCTTTATCTACCCCAGTCTTTACTAGATTATTCCATAATTGTCTGCAGGTTACTTTCACTGGACGTTTCTGCTTACATTTCACAGTTACATTCTCTCCCTTTTTTCCTTCCTTGTCCTTTTCTACCTGTCTTTTCCCTTTCTTTCGTCTCAGTAGCTCTACTTCTCCTAGGTTGGCAACTGTCTGTGCCACTTCTTGTACAAAATCGCCCACCCTAGAGAACAAAATAGGTATCAGGGTGCTGGGGGTGCTGTTTGCACAACCTGGTCCCTCAGTCCTGGAGTAAATCCTTTCATACCTGGCCCATTTGATTGTGGGTTATAGATGATGTGTCGCATGCCTAGCTCCCAGATGAACTGCCTGAGTTCTAGTAGACTGATCCAGGGTGGGTTAGAGGAGGGTAGGTCCCCCCTCATTAGGCCACACTGCCCTAGAGCCAGCCATTAGCCACACAAGGAGGGTAGTTGTGTGACTGGCTTGGGCTCCAGCCCCGTGAATTCTTTGTCTCAGAGAGGAATGGGTGGTGACAGAAGACATACGTTTTAATTCATCCCCTGTAAGCAAAATGCCATCAGCCCCTATATGCCACAGCCACAACAGCTACCCTGTGATGGATTCAGACCCTTTCTGTTTGAACTTAGCAGCCAGCTCTACTAGCTTGGGTGTAGGGGTGCATCATAGTGTGCGAGGTCTTTTGGGGAGGTGACACTGGAGCAACCTGCAGCAGCCATGGCTGTTGGGTTTTAAATCTTCTGAGTCATATTTGGACGATCCCTAAGTTTCCCTTCTTCTCCCTCTATGGCCTCCCCATTCTCCTCTATTATGATTTCTTCATCTGAATCACTTTCACTTTCAGCCATAGGATCCCACTTGTGAGGATTCCAGTCAGACTGTGTCATAATTGCCTATATACAGGTGAGTGCTAGTGCCATCCCTGTACGCTGCAAAGCAGCATTCTAGGTCCTGTGGTCCCATAATTGCTCACTGGTCTGTTCTAATTGTCTCTCTAGAGCAATCTTACTGTCTGCCATTAGGAGGTGCATGTTCCTTTCTAGTTTTAGTGCCTCTTCTCCATGCACATCACTCACCTCTGTGCCTCTGTCTCTCTCTCATTTACCCTCCGTAGCACTGCCAACATTAATCAGCCCACAGAAGCTGCAACATGGAGAAGGTCTTTCTTTTTCCCTAGGGCGACCTGCTCTCCCACATGCTGCAAAGCTTGTCGGAGGCCAGCAGGAGTATCAGTCCCCCTCACACCCCCCAATCCTGTAGCGGTCCCCATGTATCAAGGAGGTTTGCCACCTCTTAGCACATAGAATTTGCTGGGCATCCCAGGATTCCTTCCAGCATCCCCCAACTCGGCATAACATCACCCACAGTCGACTCAACTTAGGGAGTTTTTGGGGTATCCAAATTCTGCCAATGACTACGCCAATTGTAACGGAGCAGGTCGAGCCCAGGGATCTCAACTGCTCATTTGGATAAGCTGAAAATCCCTGAGGAGAACTGGATGGAGCAGACATAGCCTTTATTACTCACATTATAGTGAGCACCAATGGTGGTAGATGGGCAAAAAGCAGGACTGCACCTCTCTGAGTCCAAGACTTGTTTTAAGGGATCCCAGACAAAGCGGGTAAGTGTCTTGCACATGAGTCTAGACTACATTACCTCAGTGTGTATGGGCAGAGAGAAAACATCGAGAAGCAGTCACAAAAGACAAGAAGTCACTCCCAAAAGGAGATAAGGAAGGAACTACAATCCATTTCCAAAGCAATACACATTCCTTCTGGCTAGGGACCTTCTGGCCAGCCTTCCATTATGAGGGTTAGAAAAGCCATGCCTAGCATGACTCCACAGCCCTGGTGTTATACACAGAGGCAAATCCATAGATGCTACCTTTGCAGAGGTCTTTGACGATTGAAGCTATTGTTGGTGTGAAAAAAGGGAAGGGTGGGGGTGAATGGGGAGAGTTGGCCAAGAGGCAGAGAACATCATGATCGAGGGCAGTTTTCTCCTACATTACAGGACTCTCCTTCTTCCCCTTTAAGTCAACTTGGAAGTTGCAAAGGTTACAGGAAGGTATTAAAAATTTTATTACTAACATTAAAACAGCACACAAATAACTGGCTATTTAAAAGGGGGTTAAATTTTGAAATACTGTTCAATATTATGACATGAAAATATTTTTGTCCTAAGTTAGGAATGATCTAAATAAATTGTCAAGGAAAATCCTATTTTAAGATGTTACTACCAGCTGAAACTTCAGCAGGTAAAACAACTTTATAGCAAGCATAAAATGATTTGGAGTAATTTCAACTTATTTTATATTGGATTCCACAGTAAAAATTAACCTCTCTCTTCCCTACACCTCCTTATCTGGGAGTGTAGGGGGTGTGGTTTTAATTCTAGAGGTCTTCCTGCCCCCACCTTGAGAAATTGCATAGCAAAACATCCTATCCTGATTGTGCCTCTTTCCTGGGAAAGAATGCTGAAATAAAGCCACAAGACTAATATTCTGATTTCTCCTGTAATAGCCAGTCACCAAGAAACTTTAAAAGGTTTAGTGGCTGACTGAAAAACAAGAAATTGCTAATACTTGGGAATACAACCTATTTCCTTTCCAGAAGACAATTTCACAATTATTTTTAGTGTTGATTGGAATGTATTGGGAATTTTTAACATAAAAAGAGTAAAAATAAATTGTTACCTCATTATATGTTGTTTTCCTTTGTATCTCTCTACCAGCATTATCTAATCCTACCATAATCAGTATTACTAAATGGATTAAATTGCATTTAATCACTCAGAGACAGAAAAAATAACATTGTTATACCTAAGCTTTTAATGCCCAGACATTTTTTTTCTTGGCCCATAATTTCATAAAATTAAAAATTACTAGAAAAGTTTCTCCATCTAGTTAGAAAATAGGTTTAATAAAAATACATGGCCATTTTATAGCCTGCTTTTAAAAGGTTTTGCTTCAGGGATCTAATTGCATATAGTGAGTATACTGAAATCACTATACTGTTCCCCCAGGGCCTGATTTTCAGTGTGTGGAGATCATTGCTCAGCAAAAAAGTACCCCAAGTTCACACTGCCTAAAAGACCTCATCACATTTTAAAACTACACAGCCAACATCTGTGGTTTCCCATTAATTTGCATATGAACTTATCTGCAGTTCTTGCTCACTGGGAATAGTATACTGGCTATCTGAGCAGAAAATAGAGAACCAGTGAGTAAAGCACTAAAAGGGCAAGACTATTTCGGTTGTGTTTTTAAGGCTGTGCCCAGGGGAAGGAAGTAATATTGCATTTAAACATGCCTTCATTTGATTGTTATTGCTCTGCCCCCCAAGGGGGTAAGCTGCTGCACTGGATCTTGGCCGTGTTTAGTCTATCATATCAGTAACGTGCTAATCAGATGGAGAAGTCAACTGCTGGGTTGCTGCTGATATATGGGTCGAATTCACAAAACGGGTAGATATGCGGGCAGCACAAAAACGTTCTACAGAATCATAGCTTCACTACGAAGGAAAACTCTTAGGTTATAATGGAAAGAATGAAGCATCAACATATACAAATTTCAAACTATTTTAAAGTGTACTTTACTGGGATGGGGCTGGGATGGGTTGGAGGGGGTTGATGGACACTCAAAAGCAAATATTTCTATCAAATTCAACCAAAGAAGTCCTCCAAAGAGACAAATAATCATACAGGGTCAGGAAAATCAGAGTTCAGTTTTCTAGCGAGAATGAAAACCTTGTATTTATATAAATCTGCACTTGACATATTCACTCTTATTGGATTATGAAACAAAAAACATTTTATGAAAATTCTTAGTATCATTCTATTTGTACTATTCTTTTCTACCCTGTCATCATATGCTGGCTCTGCTAATTTTGATTTCTTAGATCAGCCTTCCTATACATTAGTCTCCTTAAGGTCAACACAGTCTTCCAAAGAACCAGAAGTTGATTACATAAAAAAACTTACAAACTAAAAGAAGCGGAATCAAGGAAGAAGTATGGAAAGTAAAGCCAGTGCATTCAAATAAAAATGACACAAAAACTAGGCTACTGTTTTCCTTTACCAAGGCTAACAACTCTTTGAGTGTCTAAAGGGAAAAAAAAGGGAAATGAGACATTTAAGTTGAAAACAAGGAGGCTGATAAAAATATAATTACTTGGTACAAACACAGAACCCAGGACACTAAGCTCTGTCTACTTAACACCCTGACATCAGTTCAAATTCAAAAATGTGATATGAATTAAAATATGTACTATAGAAACAAAGATTTGATTTCTATAACTCAAATTAATGCAGTTTAATTCCTTATGTATCTTGGTTCTCTCCTTTCAGATTTCAACTTAAAAAAAAAATCTAACATGGAAATAATAATGTTCACTGAATTCCAAAAAAATAAATACCTTTTATAAAATAAAATCTTCTGAAACAGAAACATCTGTATAATGTGCCAAAGGGAAGAAGAAAAATTCACTTTTTTAACTTCTTCCGCTTTATGTATTTTCTTTGTCGATTAACAGTGAAAGAAATGAGGAATACACCATCATGACTTTCCAAGGGCCCTGTTATTTTTGCTTGGAATATTTAAAAAAAGTTCAGCATTCTTTCAAATAACATGACATTTCATCTTATAATGCCTGATCTTAAAGTAAAAGTTTGATAAATACTTCTTAAATGAAAAATACAAGGAAAGATATTTTCAAAAAGAAATATATATCCATAAAAGTATTTTTTTTTTTTAAATTCTCTACTTGATGAGATAGCTTTCACTAGCATTTGATTAACTGATTTTAGTGTGTGGAAACAGTTCACAGTTAAAACACTGGATAAGCTACTAGTGATGTAGGATGTGTGTGTTTCTCACCCAAGGAAGCAATGTTACAGTATGACAGAAAGAATAATTTTAATTAAAGCATATCACTATGGTTGTATTTTGAAATTTTAAAGCAGTAAATCAGGCATTAAGAAATAATAACTGGCTTAGCTCCAATGACTTCCATATAACACAATTAATTATGTTTTTTCACTAGACAGATGATTTGGAAAAATGAATTTAAAACTGAAGTCACAATTTAGACCTTCCCTCTTGTATTTTAGCATTTAAATATGAATAAAGATACCAGGTATTGAGTATAAATGGATGTTCTTAATAAAATGGTATAATTTTATTTCCACAATTTCAAATGTTCATTGTTTTTTAAAAAGGAGGAATTAAAAATATATATAACAATCTTAAAACAGTTTAGTAAACTGTCTTTGTGTGTTCACTTAAAGATTTAATGACTATTACTTAGCCATTTATATTATTTTGGGGGGAAGACAGGAGATAAATACTATGTAGATAGGAGATAAGATATTATGTAGAACTGAGTATTATACCTCATATCTTATACATCATATGAGACTTGGACATTGAGGGTCAACCTATTAAGAGAATAGTAACAATGTGAAGTAATAAATAGTACATCTAGAAGAAATTCTGTCATAGCTTAGTCATAAAATCTTTTAACCATTAAAAATTGTAAACAAAAATTCAAGTTATCATTGAAGGTGCTAAGAGCCATAGTTATTTTTGATAATATAGTCCTGAAAAGTCACTGATTACATACAATCCAAATGAAAAAGATGAGGAGTAGTGAATGTGTATGTGTATATGAATGTTAGTGTATGCACATCTATGTGGTATATATCACTGTAAAAATACACACTAAGCTCAACTCAGTGCACCAACACTTTTCTGAGAAAGATCACAGTCCTGAAAATAAATTATTTGTCCTCCCCTCCCTCACTTTTTTTTTTACTAGAGGCATGATTAAATACGTGAGATTACCATGTGGGTTACTTTACTTCCCCTCAAAATATACCCTGTTGTCTTTATTTTTAATAAATTCTATTGAGAAAAAAACATCCCTTGTTAAGTCTAAAATTTTATTACTAAAAATTATGATTTTATGCAGGTGGAATCTCTCATTAGGAAAAAAGTCAACATGAATCTATTAAAAGAGCTCTTCATCTAACATGCTTTAAGGGAGTTTATCTTATTGTCATAGTGATTCCAACAAAGCTAACATCATGAGAATGTGATAATCAACAGTGAAAGAATAATTACCTTTATATATGAGAGTCAACCTTAACATGGGCCAAAACCTACTAAAAAAAGGAATTGTGTTTTAAAAATAGGTGCCCAGATGATCACTTCAATATAATAACCGCACTAACATTTAAAAACAAACAAAAAAAGAAAGACATGAGGATTATAAAGATAAAACATAATTTCCTACTGTCTATATTAGTTTAAGTATTAAAATTGTTAAAAATGAGACCTCCCAGTCAAAAGATAGTAATAATATCTAATGAAAATATTCTGAAACATGAAGAAGCATGTGCTTGAGTGAATGAGTATTTCTAGCCCACAATCTACTCTCACTCCTGAGTTTCTAACAGTTTTAATCATTAAGCTATCTTTGTGGAGATATGGAAATGTCTAGATAGCAAAGGGTCAAAGTAGAAAGTTCATGGTGGAGAGGGGGTGCACATCCCACAAACCTCTGGCTCATTCTACTGTCACTAATCACATGCAATGATATTAATGACCCAGTAATTGCGAGACTGCAGCACTGAAGTGGAAAACATCCATCTGAGGCAGAGTTCAACTCTGGGTGGTAGAACTTCACCAGTGACCGAATTAATGTTTGCTGACAGTTTAGAATACACCACTGCAAATGAGAAAATGTGCCACTTTCATGGCATAATAGTTTAGATGGACATGATGTTATTTGCGTTTACCATTCAGACACCAGTGGTAACCCCAATAAAGGACCCTGTCTGAATCTGCCCTACACATGAACTTGATTTCATTCAGAGGACATGTTCTCTTCTCTAAGAATCCAGAGCAATTTTCCACATGTTTGCTTCAATAAAAGAATACCTTCATCTTCTGGTTTAGTATTAGGAACAGCGAAACTAGGCAACCTCACTAATGCAAAAAGCTAATTGCTAAGCACATCTGTCTTTCAGCAACACAAAGCTGGAATCCTCTGTGAAGTGATCAATTATGCTACTGCCAGAGGTTTTGCCAATCAATCCATCCATCCATCCGTCCATCCATCCATCCATCCATCCATCCATCCATCCATCCAGTCATCCATCCATTAATCCAAACTGCTGCACCTATATATGGCAAAGGAAATTTTTAGTTTCTTAGTCCCTCTACTTGAGAGATTTTTATTCTTGTAATTTTACTATTTAGCAACATTCTATTGAGGGCCTTAAAGTTCTTGGTAACATTTTTTAAAAAGTGGTATAGTACTATTGAAGAAATGGAATTGAGTAATAGCTAACAGATATAAAAATTTTTTTTGGAATATCTGACAAATTGCTATTACAATCACTTTGTTCTGGGGGCCCTTTCTCCTTTCCTACTGCTCTGTAGGAGGTTCTTCATTCAATTTTGAGGCATATGATTGAAGTTAGTTATTACTGAAGTTAGTTACACAATATAGGACAGGGCATCAGGCAGGCAGAACATATCTGATAAAAGCATAGAGTTCATTGAGTTCATTAGGTATCCATCCTTATCATATGGGATTCTTTGCTATTGCTATGGATGTGTTACAAATGTATGTACATATACTCTTCCCTGTAACTACGTACATGATATGATATATACAAATAGTATCCTTCCTTTCATTGTGTATGCATTTATATGCTCAGTCACTCATTAGGCACTGTCATAAACTAAAGACATTGGTCTAAGAGTCCGACAGCCCTGGTTTGAGTTTTAACTCTGACATTTCATGGCTGTGTGAACTGTACTAAAACAACTCACACTTTCAAAGTTTCAGTTTTCCCTCAGTGATAAAACTGTCTCTGTCACCTGTGTTTCAAGACTCCAAAGTGACACAGCACATGTGAGGCCATAACACTTCCCCCTGAGTAAGCAAACACCCAACCCAGCTTGAGACTTCATGTTAGGAACAAATGTGTGCCTCTTAAAAACATAAATAAGTTTTTTCAAAGTAATCTTTTGTGTCTGTCTATGCTTCTTGGTTATTTCCTAAAGTGCTGTATTTTGCTTTAAATTTTGATCTTCATGATGAATATTTAAAGGCTATTAAGAAAGAAACTCATTTTCTCTTATGCTTGTACTAGGTCTCCAGTATTGTTCAATTATTTAAAAGTCTAAGTGAATTTTTAAAAAGCTATAAATATAGGTGCAAGAGACATTAAGATGTATTTTATGAAATAGTAAAGGCAGTTTTATTCTGAGCAATTCCTAAATAATTTCTTTTTTTCCCTAAGTAATCTCCTTCATTTCTTACCTGCTCTTGCTTTGCTCTTGTTTTGCATATGAGGTATTGGTTTCTCCCATCACTTTGAGAATCAGAGTCATCTTATTCTTTCATTGATTATTTTGGGAATTAGGAATAGTGCTCATAAGACTTTGTCCACCTCTAAGTGAGATAAGCTAGGTGACACCATGGAACATGAACAGTATCACTCTGCAGTAGCCTTCTCCTCCTAAACCCTGAGTGATCTGAAATGAGTAACCCAATGGCCATGACTCCATCAGGCCCATGGGCCAAAAGTTTCTAGCACAATCTCCATTTAAGAAGAAGCCAACACTTTATTGCTTAAGTGCAAAGAACTGGAGCTTTTTTCATCTTAAACTGAACAAAAAGTCTAAATAATATACTCTGGGAGAGCCTTCAGTATAGTCAGAAAAGGATTTCACATTATGTTAAAAATATTGGGAATGACACCTCTAAATATCAGATTAATGAAATGATGTACTTTCCCAGCTAGCCTTGGTGACAAGGCAATTCTGACACATTTTTTTCCTCTAGAAGAATATTTATATTACACTAGGATGCTGCTAAAATTATCAGTAAAAACACAGCATTTTCTTTGTGTATTAGGGAACTGAGAAAAATCCCGGCAAAATTGGTTAAATGGCAAGTGGGGAAAATGCACTTGGAAGACTCCTACCAGTCCATGTCCTTTGGGTCTTACAGAGGATATGCTAACATGCTTGGGCAATTCGATCAACCAAAAGCTATATATATAAATGCATGTTTCCTGATTAGGGAAGCCCAAAGACTAAAGAATTTCTCTAACACTCAAAGAAGACAAAGAGGGAAGATCTTATTATTAAGGTATGCAGCATTACTGAAACTTGTAAACTTTCTTGAGTTCCATTTTATGGATAGTTTTGAAATAAACGAAACTTTCTTTTAAAGATTTTATTTATTTTTAG
Organism: Furipterus horrens; assembly: GCF_987537825.1. Classification (NCBI taxonomy): domain Eukaryota; kingdom Metazoa; phylum Chordata; class Mammalia; order Chiroptera; family Furipteridae; genus Furipterus; species Furipterus horrens. Next base: position 65,192,289 of record NW_028327182.1, read on the forward strand.
AGATAGGGAAAGGGAGGGAGAAAGAGAGGGAGAGAAACACTGAGAGAAACATTGACCAGTTGCCTCTCGTACACACCTCAACCGGGAACCGAACCCGCAACCCAGGCATGTGCTCTGACTGGGAATCGAACTGGTGACAGTTGCCAAACCAACTGAGCCACATGGTTAGGGTTAAATGATACTTTCTGAGCACATCTTCTCCACCCCTAGCTTGTAAGAAAGTATAGGTTTGTCTTGTCTTCTATCTCATACATCCTCTCCGACTCCAAAGAGCCTCAGAGTTGTATTCATTTGGTGCCAACCACGGAGGTAAGCACTTTACACATATTTCCACATTTAAGCATACATCATCCCAAGAAGGCAGGCACTATCATCACCCCCAATTTACAGATGAGGAGTTGAGGCACAGACTGGTTAAGTTGCTTGTTAAGGGGCATTTAAGAACCCAGGTCTGTCTGCCTCCAGACTCTCAACTACTATGTTAATCTGTAGTTTTAAGTGATGTATGTATATATCCCCCAAACACCAAGATTCTGATGAACATTCTATCACAAAGATGACAGTTGTAGGTTAAAAATAAAAATGTGTTTAAATGCTTGAATTTGGTAATTATGTGCAAGGTATCAAATATAAATTCTTACCCTAAACTCAGAAGACATAAGTCACAGGCTGATGTAGTTATATCGCTAAACTTGATGGAAATGTAGCCTTTGCTACATTTATTATATAAGTAACCCATAAACTAAAGCATATAATCACTTCACAGAGGCCACACATTTTTATATATTTGAAAAGAAATCGAGATGTAAAAGGACATTTGAAAGCTCCCATAACTAGGAAAATAGTCTTTTCAGTGTATTTTAGTACCACTTGCCATACTACTTCCCAGATATAAAAGTAAATCAAAAACAAAAAAGAAGAAACAAAAGAAAAACAAATATGTAGCCACATTCAACAAAAATACAGAAATAAAATGTGTTCTTCTGTTTTGATTCTTTAAAAATAGTGTTTCATTATATTTGTGTGCAAGTGTTTTAATTTATTTTGCAATTTTGCTTAACAGTGGAGTCTATGCCTGAAAATAGCAAAGCTGACAGTACAGCCTTCCAATTTTATATGCTCTGATTTTTAAAAAAAATGCTTTGGAGGACTGAACCAATGAAGGGCTAAGAATGGTGACTCTTCTAACTCATTAAGTGTTTCTCAAGGAAGAGTTTCCCAAGGCATGGGAAGTGAGGGGTGGCTTTCGGAAGGACGACTGTGAACATGGCAGGGTGTACCTCACAGAACAACTTTTAATAAAAACAATCATTAGAAATGCTGACCTTTAGAATGTTTTTCACAAATCTATGTCCCGGCTATGGATTTGAAGTAAAATAACACAAAGCTACATAAGTTAAATTGGGAGGGGCTCTGAGCATGCAGTGTTCTTTGTCTAAACAACTGGGTCATGGCCACTGTTCCCTGAAAAAGTATTAATATGATGCCATTCATTCTCATCTATCGCTGACTAAATTTTTATAGTGTAATGAAAACCTCTTTGTAGCTATTTTGCAAGATTTTATGCTAAGGTTTGTTAACCAACCCACAGCACCTTCATAAAGCTGGATGTTGCAAAGGGCCAACATACCAAACTGTTGATTCATTCAGCTCTAGCACCTCTAAAAAGAAATTGTAAACTAAGCACAGAATGTGTCTACAAGAAAATTTTATGACTCAAATATGGATGAAGGCTGAGAACACAGGAATGCTTTCCTAATAGTAACTGAAGTGTTTATAAGACAGAATTTCCTTTGACAACAGGCAACTTTAGAACAGTTATTTCACAAATTCTTTTAAAATGCTAAGGACATAATAAAAATAACTACAGATTATGTAAAATGCTTACTATATTTTTAAGGTAATTAAGAATCTGAATATATAAATCACGCATGGACATGGACAACTAAATGGGGATTGACTGTGGGAGAGGGGGGAAGGTGGGTGGAGCAAAGGGGGAAAAAATGGGACAACTGTAATAGAAAAACAATTTAAAAAAAGAATCCGAATATAACATAAAATAGGGCTTTTTCAGACCAAATTATCTTAACATCCCCACCTTTGGATCATTTAAGATTGGGAAATTTCATTATGCAAGTTAGGCCCAAGGCTAATGATTAAAATAGATCACTTGAAAAAATCAATTCTAAACATTAAGAAAATTTCTGTCTCTCTCTCTCTCTATGTATATGTATATGTGTGTGTGTGTGTGTGTGTGTGTGTATACATATATAATTTTGCCAAATGTCAAAGCAAATGACCATCTGTAAGAATTAATGGGGTTTCACAGCATTTTATCATGTCATGAGTGGATACTCAGTAGGTTTAAAAATACACTTCCAATTAAAAATTAATATTTACTTCTGAAACTCAAAAGTATGATGCCTGCATTTTAACTCTGTTCACACTACAAATCAAATTAAATTTCTTTAAAGAGTTTACAGCAGATTCTGTCCATTTCAATTAGAATAAAGCCACACTAACAAGAGATCCTCTATTGGATGTGTACATCCAATCAAAAAATGATTGGGAACTGGAGACCTCCATCATTAGCCAGAGCAACAACAACAGCTTCCAGAGAAGAAATAAAAGTGACTTTCTTGTTAAGCTCAGACAGCAGGACTAGAACCCAAATCTCTGGGCCCAGTGCTCCTGTAATCAGCTCATTTAGGCAATTATCCCTCCAGGGTAATGAAGCACACTTAAAACTATCAATTCTCTTCTTTCTCCCCATGCAAAGAAACCAGCACACAATAATGATGATTTTCATACTGATACTCTTAATTATGAAGGTAGTAGACACTAACATTTGGAATTAAGCCCATGTAGTATATATATTGTAGTAACTCAAAAATACCAGTTATATTATTAACTGTCTCAAAATTATCTGATGATTTGAAGTATTAAAAATATACTTGTAGATTTTGGTACTTTTCATCTTGCTACCTAGTACAGTGCTATTTTAAGTAGAATGCAACTGTGTGTGGTGGGGCAGGGAGAGGAGAGAAAGATTGTCTGATGTGGAAAATAGTCACTTTTTAAAATCTCTTAATTTTTTGGTGCCTTGGTATTCCTTAAAGAAGCAAAGAAAGTCAACACTAACTTTTTAAACTATTTTAAAATTTGCTCTCACCATTCATTTATTTTCTAGGGAAAGTTGCATATCAATGAGCTTTCCTGTAGGCTGAGTGAGAAATTGGCTTCCACATTTTCCCAACTTCTGAAACATCTTCCTATGTCTGTGACCTGGTGGAAGTCTTTAACTCACCATGGAGAGTCTGCATGGACTTCCAGGCACACTTCTGAGCTCTGGGCCTTTTTCCCAGCCTTGTGACTATCACCTAACCAGCAGCATTCAAACAGCTCCTCATTGTTTCAAACTTGAAACCCTCAACTCTATTTTAAGAACAGTTCTTTTAAACCAGGTTACCACATGCTTTTGTACTGTAAATCATAACTCTAACGAGAGTTCTGTAGGCCAGCAGAGCTCTCAGCTACCTGCTAATGAACCTCATACTGAGTTTTTAGGAAAAGAAAAATATGAGATGCCATTATTGTGTAGATTACTAACGTAATGAATACAAGTTAAACTGTGCTTCTAAATACAAACCTATCATGTGTTGGTAACAAGTCATTCATTATTAAATGCTCACTACATTAAACAAAAAGATGTTGCTAAAGAATGTGTTTATTTGCATTTCCTGTGTATTAGTTCAGCCTAAAGGCTAAACCCACAATGTTTGCAGAAATTCCATTTGCTCAGTGGGAACTTACAGAATTTACAAAGCCATCCTTATGAAGTCATAAACTAAAGTATTGAGAGGAGAATCTGGGTATGTTGGCTGATCTGGATGGAAGAGCCAGTTGGTGGACTTGTGGTGCAGGATCAGTTCTAGTGACAAACATTTAATACCAGAGAAACATCTGATACTCTGGGGCATTTGCTTTTCAGGTACCTGCTCCCACCCTGTGCTTTTTATTTCTTTTACCCTATGGGGAAATTAACCTTCTTACTGAGGTCACTTTCAGTTCCCTATAAATAGTATGCTAAATATTAGTGTCCTTGGTAAACAGTCTTACTTAAAATGTCTTTAATAAAAATAAACTGCCAAGCTTCCAAAAGCTTAAGTTTCCATTTATTTCACCTAATAACTATTTTGTATTTTCAAAGACTTCTCTATTATTTTGTACACTTTACCACTCCATCTACTTGTTTCATCCTTAAGAATGCTTTTATTTTCATTTTATAATTATTTCTTTAACTATATAATTTAACACCTTCTTTTTTTTCTTTGTTACTTATTCTTGCTCAGCCACTCCCTGTGTATCAAATTGACTTAAAAATAGGTTCTTGGTCTCTGTGGCATTTCAGGTTTGCAGCAAAGGATAAGATAATCAGACAGCTATGACCACTTTCGTTTCAAGTACTAATGTAGTAAAAAATAGTATGTTATTGAGTACTAAATCACTCCTCAGTGAATTATTGATTCTGAGCTTAGCAAAAGAGCAGTTAGTGGGTTGGGAAAGCAGAGTTTTAACCTGTTCACCAAGAGATAGGTGGGTGCAGCCAGCAGATAGCAGTTCATCATTCCCTAAAGAACAGATAAGTGGAGACTCCAACCCAGCAATGAGCAAAATTTTAAACCAAAGAAATTAAGAAAAAAATACTTTTTGCTTCAGTGATGTGAACAGCTACCTCAGTCACTGATACTGCATTGACAAAACCCTGGCCCTGGACTGACCCTGGCTTTGTGCTAGGATGTGATTTGCACTTAGTAGGCATGAGCTCCAGGGGTGCATCATATGACTTCACAGCCTCATAAGTGACAACAGTTCAGATATAACTCAAAGGATACATAGTGTCTGTTCCTGAAGTAATGTATCAAATTATTAGATATATATTTTTTTAAAGTATTGGTTGAGCAACACCAAGTTTGGTCATATTCTTCAAATTTGATGTGCCCATGAATAATTGTGGTTTGCCTGTAATGCCCATTCTCCGAACTTATAAGCTCCATCTCATTGATGCCTTCATAAGGAAATGGTATTACTATACCAACTTGTTATTGTTAAATCCCTAGTGCTTAGGCACAGAGTAAATACTGAATGAATGAGTGAATGATAGATGGATGAATGGATGAAAAGTCAAAGTACAAGATTTATCCATCAAAAATTCACCAATGGTTCTTGAAAATAGTTTTGTCAGTAGAGATGCTGAGTGTGTGTGTGTGCATCCATTTATTTCAATACTATAAAAACTCTAGAAGTTTTTTTTTCTCTTTAGCTATTTATATTTAATGAGTAGTATTCGTACAGGTCCCACATTCAATTAAGGTTTCTTTAAAAAAATAGACAATTTTCAGCAAAGATTCACCAAATGTTTGCAACAATAATAATTTCAAGTAAACAAAAACTGATACAAACCTATTTAGCTTATCCTAATTTCTATAAAATAAATAAATAGAATTATACTTACATATAATGTAATAATCTTTATTCTTCTGAAATTCTAGACCCCAGAGGTTAGGGCTGAACTCTTGAAACTTGATAGTAAATTTTACATCTTGGTCTGGTCTGGCACAGTTGAGGAGAGGTGTGTTTTCCTTCTTAATAGTGCATCTGTCTGCTTGGTCTTTATCAACCATATAAACTTTATAATATTCATACTGGCCAACAGTTTTAGAATCCATTTTGGGGCAAATAATATCCAATTTGTCTCCTATCTGTGGGTATAGTACCAGTCCTTGTCCAGGTAGAAATCTAAAAGCATTAAAAAAACAAACAAACAAACAAACAAACAAAAGCTTTGAGTTGATAAAAGTTAACAGTATTAATAATCACAATATAGCCAGATGATGTCAATCATTCCAAACTACAGTTTGATAAATCCATAGTTTTATTTACCAAAGTATCTTAGTTCAGATCAGCATGGAAAGAATGTATTTAGAAATTAAACTTTAAAGAAAAGAAACAAGAAAGAACTGCTCTCCTCGCTCTATGCAATAAGACCAGTCAACCTGCTGACATTTCTTTACTAACCCCTTGCTTATAATAGTTCAGTGCTCCTTTGTATAACTTACAATAACTTTTCCTCCTGGTGAGTCAGGCCTTCCCACCTGTTTGTTATTTTTTAACCATTGGCAGCTTTCGTTTATTGGGCATGCCAGAGAAAGACAGCATTAGTGCCAGGGAACAGTGGGTGCACTAATACTTTGTTGTCTTGTTAGTTTCCATTGGCTGTTGATGTTAATTAACAGACAAGTTTCATCAAGAATGCTTCAAATTACTTATCATAATTAGTCAGTCACTGATCAAACAATGGGTTTTTTATTACACTGAACAAAAGAAATGTCTTACAAACCCATAAAAGATAAATAGAAATAATTAGATGTAGTATTGATTCAGCTGCAAGATGAAGACTCCCTTACTGGCAAGGACAGAAACTACTGTCCTTACTCTACCAACCCTTTTCCCCTTCCCTTGAGATATATTTGCTCCAATTAATTCTTAGAAGCAAATCTTTAGAACTAAGACAACTGATACCATATACCCTTAATGCTTACAGCTAAAAGCTTTTCCCCTCCCCTTCCTCCTCCTTGCTAGCCATGCTGCTGAAAGATCTTTCTTAATGGGGAGTTTCTTTCTCTGAGAAACTGAAACAAGAGCTTTCTAATGAACATCCTACAAATGCTAACACTTAGAAATCCCAGCTCTTTTCTCTGTAAGCTGCCAAGCCTTCAGGCTCATTAAAATATTAAAGCCAGAGAACAAAGCATCATGCCTGAATCCTTCCAATCCAATCCTTTATTTAATCGGGAAGCCCACCAGTCATGACAATTAATGGGTCGTAATTCACTGAGAGAAAGCCTGGACGATGGGGCACCCTCAATTTCAAATACATACTGAGGAAATAGGCTATAGTTTATGCTAATAAATGGTATTAATTTTCCGAAAATGGCATGAGGTTGGTTATGAAGCATCACATAACTTAACAGAAATTACATTACAGATTTATATTAAAAATCAATACTCTTCATGGCAGAAAAAATGCATGTTGCAGAGAGTGGTTTGCCAACTTCTTAGGAACACTGCTTTACAATCCCAAAGACAGAGTAATCCCCCGCCACCACCACCTTTTTCTACTGAGCTTTTTAAGCCAGGACATATGACATTTATTCATTAACAAAAAGAAAAAAAAAGTCAGAATGAAAGAAGGATGGGAGGGAGAGAGGGCAGGAAGGAGGGAGGAATGGAGGGAGGGAGGACAAAAATCACGTAACAAAATCTCAAAACGACTATTTTTTATAACAATGAAGAATTTCATACAAACACGTGTGCACACTTGAATTTTTCTACAGTTTTTGACAAATGAGGACCACCACTTAGTAAAACTGGTAAGAATCTCTATTTGACATTCTTGACTATTTCTACTGTTTTCTGGGGAGACACTTTGACAATTCAACTCCTGGAAGCTGATGGACTCCCTGGGTATTCCCTTCACCTCCTGAGTGCCAGTGTAGCCTTTCTAGGCAATTCCACCTCCTTTGTGAATAACAAAGACTGGGTTCTGGTGCATGTACTGAAGGACTGAATCAGAATGTCTGTGGATGAGGTTTTTTTAGCCTTTACCCTTGCACCCCACAGTGATTCTGATGTGACTCTGTGGTTTACAAGTGGGGGCAGGATGCCCAGCAGTCAGTACAAATGAAATACGGTGAGCATTATCTCACTCACCTGACTGAATCATCCTTTTTCTCAGTTTATTCCTTAACCTTCTTAGAAAATCTTCACTGCATCCAAGAACCAGAAGCCAATTCCTGCCTAGGGTTGGTTCCCACTCCACTCCAAATATTTTCTACCCTAAATCCTCTCTTTTAGTAGCTGGCACAGAGTGATCACCACATGTAAGCTGTTGTTATAAGTATACCTAAATTACAACCAAGGTCTGCAGCGTGGATGCCTGTACCTGCCTCCTCTCAAAAACTCTGATCTTCACATTCAACAAACTTTACATGGACCACAGGGGCTTGCCCATGCTTCAGATATCAGGATTCTTAGCAGCCAGATGGACTCATTTTCTTGTCCACCCAACCAATTCTTTTTAATAAATGCATCAGATGCACCCTCCCATCCCCACTCTCCACCACACAGCCACACACACAAAATGTATATCATCTCTGCATATCTTAGAACTCTTCCACATCACACCCTATGTCTAAAGTTTGGCTCACTAAGCTCTTTCCCATTCAAAATGCTCCCAGGATCCTGTTTCTTTCATGAGATACATTTTTTTCCTGTTCAACCGAAGACTCATCAGGGATTTCCTCCTACCCATTTAAGTAACTCATCATGACTTTCTCTTCACTCACCAACCCTGAGTTACAGCTTTTCCTAGTGCTGATGGGTGAGGTCAAGACCATATAACACATAGATTGGTGTGCTACAAAGATCTCCATGTTCTAGACCACATTTTCAGAAGGCACAAATCACATGAAAAGTGGTAACAGTAGTGATGGGGGAGCGATGTATAGGGAGGGTAGCCCATGGGATGGCTTATCAAAATGGAAAGGAATGTGAGGAACTTCAAAATCCAGTAAGATTACTTAATATGTTCATGAAGAGTAAATCTTGATAAAGCTATCTCTAATGTTTTGAAAAAAGCCAGTTCATTTTTCAGAACATATTGTGGCAAAAAATAAAGCAAGAATTGTTTCAAGAGTTCCTTAAAAAAATTATTGTTTCTTTATTTAAATCCATACAAAAAGACACAATAATTGAGTGGTTTAGAGGTTTACTTTTTAAGCATGTATAGATATATATACACTGGTTAGTATACCAATGACTTTCATTGATGATATTATAGTTTCTCAGTAGAAAAAGGGTGTGGCTGAGCTTTGAGCCTGAATGAATCACAGATTTCTTGCACATGTCACCACTACGTGCAATGGAGCCCCTGAAGTTGCTTTCTTCCCTCCTTGGAGCCTCACAGATTCTGAGACAACATGGGAACAAATACAAGTAATGTGAGTATAACAACTAAAGCAACATATTTCATGCCAGACCCTCAGTGACAAAAAAGTAGATCCTGATCATCAGGAATTTACAATCTAGCTTCCTGAGGGCAAAAGGTTCCAGTGTGTCTGATTCAATACTGAATGCCCAAGGGTTGACATATGGTAAATGCTCAGTAAGTAATGTATTAGCTGAAAGAAAAAATATGAAAGAACAAATGGAAGCCAAAATATACACAAATAAAGTTAAGTCAAATTAGGTGCCGCAAACTATTTGCAATTACAGGCATGAAAGGAATTCTTAGGATAGGACCACCTAGAATTGGAACAGGGCTGTGCTGGCAGCAGAGGTGAGCTTTGCAGAAGACATCATCCCAGGCATATGTTTCTGGAAAACAAGGAGCCATGCAGATAGAATTTCAGACCTGTTCTCTCTAGAAGGATTTATGAGTATCAGAGGTCTTCTACAATCCCTTTGTATTAAAAATGCAAAGCAATTAACCACCTCCAGAAACACTGATAACAAAAACACTGCTGCTTTTGAGCGCTTATTCTTTGCTAAGCACTCATCAAAGCACCTCACATCTCATTATCTTCCTTTAATCCTTGCATACGTACCTAACACACACACACACACACACAAAAAAAAAAAAACAGATGAGGAGACACCTGTGCACAAGAAAAGCCCCCTTTCTCTGCACACTTTTCAGTTCTCACTGAATTACATCAAGCATAAATCTGGTTTGTGAAATGCACTTTTTTCTAAGTTGAGCTTTTCATAGTTAAGCCATAAAGTTATGGAAAATCAAGAGAAATCAATATACACACAGGATTGCCAGCACCTTAGTTGTGCCCAAAGCTGAGACTGTTTCTGAGGTAAGAGAACCTGAGACCATGGCTCACAAAGGCAGCAATCTGGTATCTCTGCTTTTCTCCCAAGGAGGCCAAGAACCAGAAGATGAACCCCAGGAGGCCAAGAACCAAAAGAAACTGCCTGACTATATGGAATTTGTGTTTGAAATGTAATATTACAGATGGACTCTAGACAACTTATGAGAATTGCAGAGTGTAAGTGAAAAAAAATGGGATGAATTTCTTAGTAATACCATTTTTGAATGGAAAACATCCCATAATGTTCTATTTTTGAGTTCTATTTTTGAAGCTAGGTCATTATATTTAGATTTTGTTATCTCAAGATTGCTTAGAGATTTAATACTTCTGGCAATATAGTATATCTATGCCCCAAATATTCAATATTTTATAATGTTGACTATAATATTTTATAATATTCAATAATATATTTATCCTATTTTGACCTAGAAAGTACCCCGCCCCACAAAAAAGAATAACTATGGTGATGACAATTGGCTAATTTTAAATTACTAAACTGGATATACATAGTGAATGTAAATACAGATTTCTTTCTGTGTGATGAAAAAATATTCATCTTATAACTTCTTGTAACTAAAAGGAGCATAGAGGGAAAGCCCCATAGTTAGAAATCATACCACACAGATAAGGTTGTTTTTATTAAACTACATCCCAAACAAAAAATGGTTAGAGGTGTCATATAATAAAGTCTTCTGGTTTTCAATTCAAAACAAAAAGCAAAGGTCAACAGTGCTTCATGTCCTACATAGGAGAATGTTGGCAGGCCAGTTTCTTTTCTTAGCGAGGCTAGTCAAGGTCAGAGCAGTCACCTTGCTGCTTTCCTGAGTGGGATAAACTATATTTTCCTCCCCATCAGGAGAACCTGGGGCTCAGGACTGCCTCCTGGACATTGGTGCTGTGGTTTTGTGCTTCTTCCTGGAGGGCTTTTTTGGAATGCTACAAGAGTGGGGTGGACTGAGCAGAAATTGGCAACTCCTATGGTTTTTTCCAATGAATCATTCCCAAGCAAGACAATACATATGATGACTTTAAATGAAATACAGAGCCTATATAATGTGGAATAAAATGGAAACCTGAAGTAGGGTTCCCAAGTCAACCTGCCTGAAATGAAATGATTTGACATAAGATGATTTTATCTTCTGTTTACCTATTGAATTTATTCCAAGTTTTTAAAACAGTTATTCTGAAAAACAGACTATAATACTTCCATGGAGAATAATCAATTCAATAACCTAAATTAGACATAAATATTTAATAATCTAAATTACACATTTCAACTTCATATTCATCATTGTAGAAACTATTTTTATAATACAACCACCATGCGATACGGTATTCTTTAATGTTTTAATCCATATGAGGAACCCATGCTTGTTTAAAAATCTTAGCATAATGCATTTAAAACATAAACCAGACACTAAGAGTTGAGGAATCATGACACACAATTTTCTTTGATAGAGCAGAACAGCACATGTTGTGATCTCAAGTCTGGATTCTTCTATTGCCCAGTATTGCATTATCGGGTCTCACAGGATAAACAATATGGAGGCTACGATTGCCCAACTGACTTCTGAACCTGGCCCGATGGAACAAGAGGATCCCTGGGAAGCTTAGGGATAAGTATAGTAGAACCACAACTACATTTCCCAAACCCCTGTAAATGCCCCGTTCTCCCTGCTTCTCTTTTCTCTCTTACCTACTCCTGTATTGCCCTGAAACCATGAAATGTGCACTTCAGGGCAACCATCCAACGACTTTTTACTTTTCTTCAAGGTTGCCTAAAATATGTTGGTAACCTAGAAGAACAGCCAAATCACTGAGTGACCCCTGAATGCTGATAATAGGTCTATGAAAATACACATGAAATACAAAAGACTTGGATATTCTAAAAAAAGCAACACACAGAAGTAAATGATTGAAGAATATCCCAAACTACCATATAAACACGGGCAAATCAATATGATGTAACCAAATGCAAACATAATCAAGCTGACACAGAATAAGAGATCAGGATTAAAATATGTTGACAGGAATTACCCATTTCTATGTCTAAACAAATTCTGGGTCAGGCAAAGCCCCTTCAGCCAGATATGACAATGGTGTTTCTAATTTTAAAAAAATGTCAAGTCAGACCTAGAGCCATTTCTATTTACTATATGAACATAAAAAACTATCTAAGTATCTAAAACTTCTGCATACTTATGAAAGGCATCATCCACCTGAAAATAGAACCCTGGTACTCATGTAACAGGACCAATGCAAATCCTGCCAATATGCAAATTGGGGGGACAGGAGATCCACACAGGATGACCTGTCTCTGGAGCAAACTGCCAAGCAAAATCAGATTCATAAGTAAACAGAGATTATCTTTTTCATGGAGAATTGCTTTTATTTTTTCCTTTCATTTCAAAATTACATCATTAGAGTATATGATGTATACTTTAATTTTTGGCTTTCAGTGTTTTTCAGAATTTTCTGCATTAAACACTACATGATTTGTGACTGGACTGGAACATTATTTTTGCACAGTTTCAAAGAACAAGCTATATCATATTCTTAATCAAACTTTCATAACTGGTTTTTAAAATAAGCATTTAAAATATTTAAAGCCTGTAGACTTTTTAACTTTTTTGATGCAATTCCTTATAAACCTTAACTAAAAAAGTTGTTATAGTCTGAATTGTGATCTATTCAACTAATCAATCTTTGAGTCCACAAAAGGTGTAGTAACAGCTACTATGCAATGTAGAAATAGTTCATTCAAATACATAAAAAGTACAGGACAGGTACAATTCATGCTTAATCACTGAACTGCACAAATCTGGAAGTTGGCTAACATTTTAGGGATTCAATGCCAGCTTTAGGAACTTTAGGAACAGGTATACCTTAGCAGTGGGCACACCAAAAATCATATCATATCATAAAATAGGTTTATTCACAAATCAAAGTTCTATATTAAGTATACTTTGAGCTTATCACATTTTAGAAAACATGAACTTTTCCCATAAAATACTTTGATTTTTATTTCAATTGAATGTCAGAGGTGGCAGGGAAGAAAAGCAGTCAGTTTATAAAGTGAGTGAGGCTGATACTCTGAATGAGGAAAAGCACTCTGCTGCTTTGCTCTAACTGGCTGGTCTTTCCAGTTACTTCCTGACAAAAGATGGATGTTATTCTAGATAAGCCCAAGCCCTTGACCCATAAATTTACTATGCACCTGGGCCCTGTCCGTCTATCTGGAGCTAGAATAGCATGAACACAGAAGCTCAAGTTTCCATTCAGAAATACTCTATATACTTGGTTATATAAATACTCTGGAAGAACAACATATTCACAAGTGTGTGAAGTGAGTGGCACATTTCATAAACAGGCAGGATATTCAGTCTTGCATTACTTTCATTCAATGCTAGATTGCTGCTACCGCTTGATAAGGCATTTTCTAAATGGCTCCATAAAGAGTTTTTAATAAAATAAATAAATAAAAGCAGGGCTCCAAAAAGGCTTAGGCAATATAAGCCATGAGAAATACTTGAGGAAAAAATTTTCTTATTTTTGTAGATAGCACTTTACTGCCCCCTTTTGCACTTTAACATCAGAACAAATTTCTGTTCAAACTTATTCTGAAACTAGAGAGATAATGGAGTGTAGCTACAGGGTGTCAGGTTTATACAGAATTAGGTTACCAGATCCTACTGCTTGGAGTAACAAGTAATTACCTTAAAACTTCCAGAGAGTGCACCACTATCTTCTCAGTGCCTTTAAACCTCCAAGAAATAAGGTAGTAATTGGAGGCTGCAATTGACATTTCTGCTTTAATTTGAATGTGTATGTGTGCTGGAACAATTGCCTGTTTTCACAGGTGCCCCTTATTCACACTTTTCTGAAACAAATATCTGCAACATGAACCTGATTTATTCAAGGAAAAGAAAAGGGGCATAAAGGCAGGCTATAGAATTTGGGACTATTAAAGTGTTATAAGTCTGAAAACTAAGAAGAGGGGTGTGCATTTCAAACTTCACACCAATGACAAGTACAATCTTTTCAAGAAGAGGAAAGATGAGAAGCACAGGAATGCACTGTGAGCTTATAGGCACACAAACCAGTTTAGCAGCTCTTCAAAGTGAGGTGCTAAGTATTTGTGCCTCTCCATCTATGCATACACTTGAAAAAAAGTGTTAAACTAGTCCAAAGGAAAGTTTTATTTATAAAATTCTAATCTGCAATACAGAGCTTGAGGACCTCATTCTTGGCCCAGTGACCGCAATTTGCATTTAACTGTATGTATCCTGATGTGTATACTTTTATTTAAAGTTAATCCATTTCCCTCTGTCATTCTACAATCACCATACAAGTCAAAATAATATTAAATTTCACAGCCTATAATGCTATACAGTTGAATGGAAAAGACTGCTTTTGATGTTAATCTTGTCTTTTATTTGTGATATAATGCTCAAAGCACTGGTGGCTAAAGTAAATTTTATTTTTAAATGCTCAAAGGAAATATTCTCAGTTTAAGTTTTCTTTCATGAAAATAACACAAGAAATTAATTTTTATTTATACAATAATTTTCACTGGAATAAAACCTGCAATTCACAGAAGAACAGCCTATAGCAAGCTGAGGTTGAAAAGGATACCTTCATCTATAAGTCAAATGTTGTGTGATACACACATATCATCGCTTTCTTTTCACAGGTTCACAGAGACCAGTTAACTTAAAATAACCCCTCTCTCAAAATTTTCCAAAAAGAAAAAAGAAAATCACACCATGAATTTTGTAGTTAGGTAAAGCAAAATTGAGGGACTTGAACAGTAAGTCTGGGATGCTACAATGTACAGTGGGAAAGTGAACAAGGGAGTGAATCACTAAGGCCACCTTTGTCATGCTGGCTTGACCACGCTGGCTCCATTATCGAAACAAGTATTTCACAACCCTCAGACACAAGAGACGGTGCAACTTCTTTCCCAACTGTAATTTATCTGCACCTGTATGGTCTTGCTCCAAACCGTGCCTTTAGCAAGAGTCTATAAAGGAAGGTGGAACTCTCGTTATTTATAGGTGAGGCTCCAGAAAGAAAAATGGCTTTCATATAGAAAGAAATTTAAACTGCATTTCCAGCGGCTTCTTTGTTGTTTTAGATATAAGCGTGGAGATCTATTTGATCATCTACCTGAGTGGGAAAATCACAGAGATGAAAGGAATGTGTAAATCATAGGGAATGGGCTGGCATTTTAACAATGCAAAAAAATGGAATTGAGATCTTAGCACACAGCAATACCACAACCTGGAATGTGGGTGTATCTTTTCTATGACCCCTCCCATCCCCTTCATTCCCATAATCACAATAAAAAAATTTTTTCAAACAATTTTGCTGATTTAGAAAAACAATTCACCCATGTTTTAAGGGTGAATAAAACTTTGGTGGGGCAAAGAGCTCTGAAAGAAAGGGTGTGCACACCAAGAGGGTCCAATGCTTCTCTTTTAAGCTGAAGTGTGACTCTAAGACTGAGCCTGTCACATTTATCCCGGACCCCAGCCCCCTATCCTCCCAGTATGTTGCATAGATTGGGTGGTCAATAGGTGTATGTGTAAAGAAAGAATAAATACTTTAATAAATAAAGTTTAGGAAGAGACAAAATTCTTTCAGTTCTCTCTTGATGTAAGACAAGATTTTTCTTGCCAGCCAAGCATAGTAAGTCTAGCAACACAGTTTATAGGGCTGTGCGTAATCACTTTGCAACCATCTAAATGGCTGCCTCCTGGATACTTCCTCCTTCCCTGGCTCCAGAGTAGGGTCAGGGCTAGGTCTGGGGTAGACATATGGCAGGGAACATTTTTCTGCCCCGGTCCTAGCTTGGAGACAGCTCAGAAAATAGGGGGGTTGGGATTGGGGTGGGGTGAGAGGGAAGAGAAACAAAGCAGGCTACACAAAGGCTAGGTCTGCACTGATAATGTGTGAAAAGCGTAAAACCAGTTGGGTTACTGACTTCCATACAGATCATCCCCAAACTGTGTATCTTAGAAAAATGTGAATGGTGTGCCACTGTAACTTTATGGACAATATATTTCCTGTTCAGTCACCACAAGCAGCCTGGAATTAACTTGACCAAAAAACAAAAACACCCATAAGTTAGTTATTCAAACAAGCTGCTACTGAACTAAAACTAAGGAAACTGGACAGGAGGAGATAAGAGGATGCCCTGGGGCCCTCTAAAAGGAATAAAGATCTGGTTCTTTGAGACATCCAGCTGGCTGCTTGGTCTTCAGGTATAAGCAGATAATAAGTCCCGGGAAATGCCATCCAGGGAAATGCCACCCGGAGAGGCTCACTCTAGTGTCAAGAGAACCCCAGGCCCACCAATACATGCCGCCTGGCTTCCTGAAATAAACTGCTCCAAACTTGCAGAACACCAAAAGCCAGATGGGTTATACTGAATGAATCCACAGGCAAGAAGCCAGAATCCCAGTTTGCTGTAGAAATAGGCCTGGACTTGATTTGAGTCTTCTCAGCTCTGACAAGCTGGAAGCTGGCACAGCTCCCAAAATCCAAAATAAAATGGCATTTAATTGTGACTAGACTCTAAAAAAGATGTCATACTATCTCCTTAGCTTGACACACGCTCTGCATCTAACCAAATGCAAGCAACTCTCCTCGAAAATCTGACTTTTTCTCCCAGCAAACAATCAAGTATTTAAATTAAAAAAGAAATTGTTAATAACTAAAGGAATAATATCCATTAAGTGCATTAATATTATATACTTTCATAACTATCTAGTCTCCATTGGGAAAAACCTTGTTATAACAAAGATTTAAAGGATCCCTTTAGAATGGCATGCCCATCACAGGAAAGGCTGTAAGACAAGGAAAGAATTACACCCAAAACTTTCTTTTTATCCCTTGTGTGTGCTGCTTTGAGAAAATACATGCTTAGTTTAGTACACAATTTCTGCTTATTCCACGCCTAAGAAAGAGAGGCAGGAAATTAGGAGGGAATCTGGAATCAAGAGTAATTAGGTTTAAATCCAGACTGCACCACTTATTAGCTAGAGGGCTTTGGGCAAGATAATTAACCAATCAGTGCCTCGGTTTCCCCATTGGTATTATAGGGATCATAAAATACCACTCTCAGATGATTACTATGAAGGTTGAATGTACTGGTATTTGTCAAGCAGTTAGAACAGCAGCTGGCACATAGTAAGTGCTATATACAATGTTATTAAGTAAAATATACCATGTCCACTGGGTAAGTAGGTTTCTAAATAAGAAATATCATTTAATACTTTTTTTGCATTTAATATTAGTGCAAAAAAAACCCGCTACTCTGCCATCCCTACAGGTTGAATTTGTGTTGTCATTCAATAACCCAGTCCCTTACTATATACCTGAGTAGAACACACAAAGCAAATTCTGCCCAGGCCCTCCTCCATGGTGGAGAATTTGAAAGAGCGGGTTCAGGGTTTTAAATGTCACTACATCAGGATAGAAAGCACAAAATAGAGCATCTAATTTGGTAGTAGAAGGGAAATAAAAAGATGCCTCATATAAGTCTGGCAGCTAAACAAGCTACAATGTAACATCAGAGATTTTAAAAGGTGAATGTGCAGGTTATAATTTTTATTAACATTTTACTTTTATTTATTTTGTGTTTGTATGTGAAAGGCAAATTGAACCAGAGTTAGGCACATAATAGATATTCAATTAATTTTAATTAACAATAGCTGATGTTTATTGGCCCATTGTGCCAAGCATAGAGATAAATAAACTCTTTAAATCCTGACCATAATTATATTACTCTTTTATTCTGTACTATTAGATTACTGTCCCCATTTTAAGAGACCACACAACTGAGAGACATAATAGATAATACTCTCAAAGTTACAGTTAAAAAAATAACTGACCTGGGATTGGTTCATACAACTGGATTCCAAAGCATGTACTCTCGACTAAACTAAAATAGCACTTGCCCGGCAGTCTTTCCTTAATCGAATTGCCTGACCTTTCCATGATCGACACAGGCCTTTTCAAGTAGGGTACTTCTAATTTTCATATTAATAAGGTAACTGAAAAATCACTGGGTTCACTACACTACAGGGCTGATTTGTTTTATTTGTGGGTTCTGTCTTGGAGCTATGCTCAGATAAAATAATGTAGATGTCTACAGATGTACACTTTATAGACACACAGTGCCCTTAACTGAAATGCTATTACTTTGAATTGTTTATTTCAGACACTGTGACTTTGCTTACAAACGCTTGTTGTCTCTCTAGACTCAGTTGCCTTTCTCCTGGGCTATTTTTCTGGAGACCCCTCCAGAATGAACACCATTCCCTTCCTCTGTGTTTCCAGTGCACACAGTTCCCAGGCACCACAGCACAAAATGCTTTTGGTTCCACCAAGATTCCCTCTACTCCTTTTAGGATTTAAATCTTTTGAGGGTAGAGATTGTTCCTTTTTGTCTTCTCAGAGCCTAGTAATAGATCTCACAGTTTGTAAATGCTTGCTGAATAAGTCAATAAATTATCTACTATCAATGATTCCTTATGGTCTGCAAAGAGGCAAGAATGGGAGCACAGAGCAGTCAAGGAGGACCAGATTTCTTCAGATCTCAAAACAGCCTTTGAGAAGATAATGGCCTAATGTTGAGTAGTTTTCCAAAAAGGCTGATTCCATGGCAATTGTTCTCAAGATGTGATCTCAGACCAGCATCAGCTTCAACTGAGAGCTAGCTAGAAACGTAAATTTCAAGTCCCACCCAGACCTCAGGAATCCGGAAATCCAGGGGCGGGGCCACAGTCCTGTTTTAAGAAGCCCTCCAGGTGACTCTTATGCCTTAACGTTCCAGA
This sequence comes from Furipterus horrens, assembly GCF_987537825.1. Lineage (NCBI taxonomy): Eukaryota > Metazoa > Chordata > Mammalia > Chiroptera > Furipteridae > Furipterus > Furipterus horrens. The sequence continues at coordinate 65,211,073 of NW_028327182.1, forward strand.
GCCGCTGGTCTAAAGGTAGATCTCCAGCAGCAGGTGATACGTTAATACAAAGAAGGCAACTATAAACATATTTTTGGGTTGTGTCTGTTTGTTCAACTACTACTTACTGGATGTCAATGCTAGCTAGTAGACAATGATGAAATAAAACAATTCTTGTTCCTTCCTTTTAGGGACAGGGATGATGGTGATGAAGGAGATTAAGACTTGCATACGGATCATGACAATACAGTGTTTAATAATCTTCCTATGTTCTAGGTATTTAAAAAAAGTGCTGTGAGATTACAGAGAAAACATTTGAAGAAATTATGTTTGATCTACTATGTCATAAAGAGAGGGTACTCATTTAGGGGAAACTGTGAACTTTATAGACAGTCCATTATAATAAAGACCCATTTTCCATAGACAAAGGGGGATTTGGGACTGATGAGTGCTTGTTTTTATCCAAAATATACCCCAAATATAGTTCTTATAGTCAACTATCATTTTCTAATATCTTCTTCAGATTAATACATTCTGAGCTGGACTTGAACATTAGTGGCCCAGCCCTGCTCACTTATTGGGCTGTTCTTATTCAGGCAAATGTTTTCAGGCCAGATTCAGATGCATTACATCCAGTGGTGGAACCACAGTGGGCCTTAGGTTCCTAGGCTGGAACATGAGAGGCTGAAGAGAAACTGTAAGGAGACATTTCAGACACTTTGGCTCTATAGATCAGAGATTCTGATATGCACAGAGGTAAGGTTTCCAGTAGGGAGTGTAGACTGGGGAGCAACAGTAGAATAGGCAGAAGGCAGGGAGTTGCACCACCCCCAGCCCCCCCAATGCACATTCCTACCAGACAAACCAAAAGCCTAGGACTGTCTGTGATCATACGTTTTCCTCCAACACAAACACATTGACACACTGGTTTTCCTCCAACACAAACACATTGACACACTGGTTTCAAAAAAAAATGTGCGTAGCACTCGTAATTATTCTGGAGTGATACAGGAGTAATCCATACATCAAAAACAGTAATGCCTCGGGTGCAATAGGTACTTAACTAGAAAGTATTGGACAAATGATAAAAGAACTACAGTCAAAATTGTATGCAACCAAACTTGCACTTAAATGGAAAAAATGAAATAGATTGTTTAATAATCTTATATAGAGAGCATGAAGAATCTATAGTACTTGCAAAGTTTTCAAAGCAGTGGTTCATTCTCAGCATTCAGAATGTCTGTCCACTATAGGGAATAGTCAGAATGTTTATCTATCCATGCTTTAAAGAAAGAAAATAGCAAATTATTAATACTTCACTACTGCCAATTTTCTCTATATTTTGTTTAGAGTTACTAAGGGCAGAAATAACTTGCTTTTCTTTAATGGAACATTCTCCTACTACATTTTTTATTTGAAGTCAGCAAGCATGCACTCACCTGTCACAAAATGCTTTAGACTAGAATTACATGTTTGAATTTATACATGAAAAGGAAAATAAAGAGCCACTACTAATTTGCTGCAGGAGCAACAGAAAGAGTTTTACCTGGCATTCAGTGGGCACGGAAAACATTTCATAACTCATCACCTATTCTTTTTACTGGTTAGCCAGATTCAACCATCCTTACCTATAACACTTCTGAAATATGTTCACAGCAGGTAGAGCAAACCTAAATGTTGGATGACGGTTAGTAAGCAACTGGCAGGGCTTTCCAGCCTCATTTCTCTAATCACTTTAACCCCGTTCCTAATAGAAAGCTAGAGGCCAGGGCAATTCAGCTTCTTCTTTTGTCATCTGCCTGCCATAAATATGCACCAGTCTGCAACTGAAAAGCTGAAGGAGGCTGCAAGCTTGCTGGACATTTATCATGCTCTGTTCCCTGTTAACAAGCAAATACTTTAGCTGAATGGGCCATTAGCAATCATTGTCAAATGTAGAATGCAAGGTGCTTGGATGTGACCAGTTTGTAAATTAGGGGGTGTCCCTTCTGTCTGATGAATCTAGAGAAGTGCAATGGATCTTTTGATATAGATTACTGAATTAAGTTAGAAAGAAAGGTAAAGCAGTGGGCACTAGGTATGGCAGGTCTACATACAATCATTTAAAATGTTTTTAATCTATGACAGCCACATAATAAAGACCAGAAAAACAGGCAACAATGCAATAAATCTACAGACCAAACCAGATGGTCAAGTCAGCTGTCTGAGAATTAGGAATAATCAATTAAATGGGTCTGAAATAGAATATTTAGGACTAATGAAGACCTTCAGACACTCACAGAGTGTGTTAAGCCCCATGTTTCTGTTAAGAAAACAGCACTGAATCTCCTTGAGCCTGCTACTCCATCACAAAAGACAGTCTGGTGTTTGGAACTTTCAGTATCATCAATGTCTTAAGAGTTAAGACTCTCCTAAGAAAATGTTAAAACTTTTCTTCAGGAGGCAATAAAGCAAGTATTTCCTTTTTGGCTTGATCCAATTGCAGATGTCACTCTGCATGTAACTCAATCATGGCTTCAATGGCTTATTTTGTTTAATGACAAAAATGGAAAGTGTGGAAGGCAAAAACAAAAGTACAGCTTATTTACAAGGTTGTCCAGTACAAGGGGCAATAAGATTCAACAACATGACAATTTTGTTGTTGTATTTAACTTTTAAAACTGGGCAGCACTAACATTTTTGTAAGCATTTCGTTTACATGAAGGGCGCCTATCCTATTAAACTCACAGGTTAACACTGACATTTATGACTAAAATATCACCTAGAGAGAGCCCATTGGTTTGGGCATATTGGAATAAAAATTAAAATCCCCCCTTTTATTTATTTTATTATATATTTTTTTCAGGGTGGGAAGGAAAAACTCAGAGAAGAGCTATCTGGCTGATGGAGAGGGACAATGATGTTTACCGTTTTCTCTCGCTCTGTGCGAGATGGCTCTGGGTGTGCAAGATGGCTCTGGGTCTGAGAGATGGCTGAAATCAAAAGGTCTCTGTTTTCCTTTCAGATAACTCCAGCCCTACCTATTCCCTCTGGTCTCTGTTCCTTCCCAGCATGTCTCTGTCTGAAGCCCAAATAGATTAAGGCAGGGATCGCCAAGTGCAGTTAATCCTACAGAACGGCTGCCGCTGTTAGGCCAGGAGTTAAAAAGAAAAATCTTGCAGGCCTTAACAACTGCAGTGATCTGAAGTTTTAATCAGCCCCAATCTCAATCTCTAAAAAAGGCAGTCAATGAAATCTACCTTTGCCATATTATCCGCCACCAATGAGCAAGAACTGAGCAGCTTTTCTTTCCTGCTTTAACCATCCCAGGCCACAAGTAGGGCTTTCATACTTTCTAATCCGAGTTTCCAAGTCTGTGTGGTTCTCACATAATAGCCAACAGCCTGGAGCAAGGACCCCCATTTCTACACCCTTTTCAGAGACGTGTCATTTCTAACATCAAGCTAATCTATATGTTGCCATGGCTTCACCCTTTATCTGCCTTTACATTTTATGAACTGCATGGATTTACCACATTATTTTTATCTGAAAGACAGAAAATGGTGGTTTTATTGCCATACAATCAGATTACTGCTGCTAGTTTCTCTATGCCTTTTTACCATACTTCAATCAAAAGGGATCAGTTTCTTTATACTCTGCCCTTGATTTACATTACATCTGTAAAGACCTACTCTGAGTTGTAATCCCCTTATTAACTATGACCAGGGTTGATTTGCCTAAAAATAAAAGCAAATTGTGTCAGACCCTTTCACTTTGTTTTTGATTCGGAACTACAAAATGGATTACTAAAGAAATCTTCAGAGTTCACACGGCTAGTATAGTACTGAATTAAAATGAGAATTAAACAAGTTAAACAGGGGAGCCATGTCAACGGTTTACATTTTCCATCATGGAGAAGGGTTGAATTGCTTATGTCTTTGTATTATTTGGCTTTAGAGAGACAATGAAGCCACAGGAATTTTTCCAAGCTGTTTGGAACACTGTCCCATTTGCTATCTTTCCTTTTTTTGCTTTTCATATATTCCTCTCCCAGCCTCATTCTAATTCCTCCCCTAAAAAATGGTGGGGGTTGGGTCTCTTCCCTGAAAGAGCTAATTCCTAACTAGAAGCTTATAGTTCTATGGGTTCTACCTACTTTAATCAAAATATTTTAAACAGTTGAACACTCCTATTTAAGGCTCTACCCCTCTATACAAAGGGTGAACTCATAAGCAAATCTATGTAGATGTATGATAAGTGACCTGAAAAACAGGCCCTTTATGTCAGCAGCAAATGAAGGCAGAGATTAGGCAGACAGGAATACCATTTTAATTATTATTTTTCTTAGACGAGCGCTTCTTTTTGTCTAATTTGCAATGCAAGAGTTTAATAATAAAGTTTTCATAAAACGGTAAAGAAATATCATTCTTTAAATTTTTTTCTTTCTTGATGAGGGTCTACAGTATTTCCTTTCCCCTCCACTCCCATTCCTATGACACATCACTGCAGTCAAGCTGGTATCTCAAATTGTTTCCTATTATGAGAACACACTGGGAAATGTTGCTCTAAGGTAGAGATGTTCGTACTCAGTCTCCTGGGAGCTACCTGAAGCATTTCTATGGAAGATCAGATAGCAAAGATTTGGTTGCTCCTTCTGCAATGTCGATTTGAAGGTAATTATTGTGATGTTGTGGTGATCCACCAATTAAATGACTTATCTCAGTAAATTTACAGATAAGAGGTTTTATGATAATTAATCAAAAACATATTATAATTTCAGCTGACTGTGTGTGTGTGTGTGTGTGTGTGTGTTTAAAGCTAACCTGGAAATGATGCCTATATTCACCTGTTCTCATACTTTTTTAGCCTAGGAGTCAGAACCATTTAAGAATGTTTCTTTGCATCGGTTGGATAAGTGTCAACAGCTATGCTTTGTGAAAGATTTAGAACCAAGTGCTTAACAAATCATCTTAACCTCCAGCTCCCATTTCTGAGGCTTGAACCCGTAACTGCTGAGGTTAAAAAGTGCAGTCCCTAGACACAGGATTCCCAAATAAATTCTCGCCTGGTCTGAAAGAAGGCTACCAAGCAAGTTGTGATATTGTTTTAGCCCCGTCTTTGTGCTCTCTCTGGCTCAGTTGTCCTGTGGAACAACGACAGTCCATTACCTACAGTTTATCATCCTGACAAAACGTGAGGAATGTGGATGTGAAAGCACTAACAATTCCACCCCTGGTGCTTTGTGCTTTTTTCTCTCTATGTTAAAACCGACAAGATTAACCCAAACGCAAACTGTGGAGCATAGTTCAAGGGGCTATTCAATCAGTGCTGAATGTGCATTTGTTTACCTACAAAAATAAGACTTTCAGACACAATGGAAGGCAGGCTGGCTTATATATGGTATTGAATGGACTGTTTAAATAGCACTATCCATTGTAGTTTATTTTATCAATCTCTGACAGGTCCGTATTTATTCAGAGCCCAACTGTGGTGGGGCCCATGCACTATAGGTTATCTGGATATTATCTGGCCATTCTTTTCTATAAAGTCAATCAATACCAGGAATTCAGTATTATGTGGGGGAAAATGACATGGGAAAAGCAAAATGCTTTGTTAACTAACTAGTATGTGGTGAAGAGGAAATAGCACTCATAGACTTAAGAAATGAATGTTCAACTGAAATTTTCAACGAAGTCAGTGTTATTCATTCTAGAATACATAACAATACACATTTGCTCACTCTACAGTGAAATCAAGATATAATATATATACATATATATGTTTTATAAAAAGAAACTATTTTATTTTGGCATAAACATCATGCTTGGGAAAAACTGTTCTACTGAAATGTTAATTAGACATGCAGTAAAGCCAGGTTGCTATTCTTTCCAAGGAGGAAAAAAAAAGTTTCAACAACCTAAATGGCTTCAACCGACCCACCTCTATCTGAGCCTATGGGTACAATGTTAATAACCTAACCGGGCTAATGTTTCAGTATATTGAACTTCCTTCAATTACTGCATAAACTCTCAGGGATGGGAGCAGCAGACAGTGTGATTAAAGTGGTTATGGAGACAGTAAATTTACAAAGGATTTTCTGGACTCTGTGCCTAAACAGCTGCTGCATGCTCCCTATGTCCCACCACCTGCTAAAAAAGCTGACCCCTGAATGAAACAAATCTAATTACTGATGGTTGCTTCATTACAAATGAATTGTTCCTCAGTTCATATGAACTGATTTGAAACTTCAGTGCATTTGATTACCTTCCTGTCACATCACATTGACTGACAAATTTTTCCCTGGAAATACATATGCAACTTCCCCCAAATAAAGTGACCCTTTGATAAGAGGGATTTTGAGTCATTCCTCCAGGAAGAAATCTTTCAAGCTAGCATTTACAACTACATACTTTGGTAAGAAGACCTTTTCCAGGGACAAATTACTCAGTCCTCCAGGCAAGCCATTATCGTGAGAACTCTAAAAGAAATTCTACTCTTAAAGACTTGAGCAATCATGCCAACAGCAACATCAGCAGTGCACTGAGGCAAGCTTCTTTCTCTAAAATGCAGGCCTTCAGCAGCTCTCTAAATTTGTGGCCACAACTGGGGAGAACAGACTAATGTTAATCATCAGGGCAGTAAGTAAATAGTAGTCACAAACATATTAGGAAAAGAAACATTAATGTCTAAACTTTACATTTAAAGAATTATTGCTCTATTTCTTTTTCCAAGTAGGTATTTCTAATGCTCCTCCCAGAAACACACAAACTAATGGTTAATACACATAGAGCTGAACGCTGAAGGGATTCATGGGAATTTCTTTAAACTAGATTTAAATATAAATATTAAGTCCTAATGGAAAAAAACAAAACAAAACACCCCAAAGACAGTTAGTCAGTGAAAGTGCAAAGTGGAGCTGAGCAGGCAGCCTGGGGTAAGAGGTGAGGACTGGCACCACGAGCATTGCGCATGGAAGAGTGACCTCTGTAGGCACAAAGCGAGCACTGGCTGGCCTCATCCCGGCTCCCCAAGCCCGGCTCCCCGCCCGCCTACCCCGGACACCGGCTGCTGCGAGCAGGTCCGAGCCCGGCGCCTTCTGGCACCACCTGGTTCCTCACGATTCGGTATCAGTGTAAAGATGTTACTAATTCCTCAGCCAATACAATCTCTTACATTAAAAAATAAAGACGTCCATACTAGATCAGGCCAAACGGAAGGAGTTGCATTAAGTATTTTTAAAATATGAACAGTGTTGTGAAGTGCGATCTAATTATCATGCATGGATTTGATACGATTTACAGCTGCGATGCTTCTCACCCTTGTAACTGGGAATTCTTGGTTAGCGTGTTGGTAAATTTGAAATTGACCACTTTTAAAGGAGTGGATATAATTTTTAAATTAAGATAAGATTTCTAAACCAATCCCCCCTCTCTTTACTCCTAAAGTGGGAGGCCAGCTTGCTTAATTTGGCCATTGATTTTGCTTCTGATCTCAAACGTTTACTCCAGGAACCAGCCAATGTCTCCACAGTTTCCCCAAATTTTCCAAGGCTAAAATTTAATGATTCTGTAAAATATTTTTGGCTATAATTCAAAATACATCCCAAGAATGAGGTGATATGCAATACTAAGTGCACAGACGACTACTTACGAGTAGATCGCCTTTTCTAAATTCTAAATGCACTCTGGTAGCTCGCATCAGAAAAATTAATCTCTACAACGCCTGGCTTTCTCCGGCTGCCTTGTTTGATAAAAGCAAGTCGGATCTAAGGATTCCATTCTTGTCCAGGTTCCCCAAGCTTGAAGGCTTTAGCTAGGTCAACTGGGCAGGGCCTTAAGCTTTTGCAGAAAGCTTCCTTTTGTAAGTCAGCTATCTGGGCCGCACGGGGTTCGAGTTCCGGGCCACTGGTTTAGAAACAAAGAGAGAGAACGACGTGCAGAGCAATCTCCCAGAAAAGGCCAAGGCCCGTCTCTGGGACGGAGAACAGAGAGCTCGTCCCCGGAGTTCTCGGACGGAGCTGGCGAGCTCTCCGAGCACTCTCAGGCAGGCGGCGCGCAGCCGAGATGTACGGGCTCCGGGGTGCTACAGACTGCCCAGGGACACAGGTTCCCTTCTCCTGGGTGCGCCCCACTGCCACGAGCCCGCCGCCTCCCCCCGCCACCCCCGCTTGTGGGGCCCGGACCGTGCTCGGGCGCTCCTCGGGGGTGCAGCGTCCCCGCTTCTCTCCAGAACCTGCCAGCCCCTACGCGCCTGCCAACCCTATTTGTGACCTTGCTCTCCATCCTCCAAAAGTAAGGGTCAGGTACTGCCATCGGACACCTTCGCGGACTTGGCACCAGAGCCACCAAGGGGCTTTTTAGCGCCGGTGAGCTCATAGGGGAAGGAAGGTGGCGGGTAAGAGGGGGCTCTCCTTCAGGCTGGCGCTCCGGCTGGAAGCCTACCGAGAAGACTCTTATCAAGAGTAATGTGGCGTGGATCGGGGACGGGGACCTATGGAGGGAAGTGGGTAGGATCAAGGTTCCAGAAACAGGCTCTGGGGTTTCGCCGCCCTACCCTTCCTCCCGTACACACCGCGCGGCGCAGCAGTGAGGCGGGTGATCGCGGATGCCACTTACTTGGAGTTCGAGGAATTCCAATAGATGGGCTCTAAAACTATCGATCTGGAAATCGCACTTCTGCATAAAACCATCAAAACTCCCCAGCAGTACTTCCACACGGAGTCCCTCCTCGCGGCCATGGCCAAGCCGATCCCAGCTCCGCGCACTCGGGGCGGCGGAGGGACGGGACACGGGCCAGAAGCCCCAATCCTCCAGGCAAGAAAAGGGGGAGACCGCAGGTAGCTCTGGGGCGCGCAGAGCAGCTCCAATGGTCGATGAAGCCAGGGGTGCTCCCGTTGGATCTTTCAGGGCGAGAGGCGGGAGCGCACAAGCGGGGCGCGTCAGCGCGGCCGGTTCGGGGCTCCAGGTCGCCCCGCCGGACCCAGCTCGAAGCGCCGGATCCCGTGCGGCTCCAGGGTGCCGGGCGCGGGGCTGCAGTGAGGGCGCGCGGCCGGGACACAAAAGCGGGGAGACCACTAGGTGCGGTCGGAGGGCAATGCGTCCCGATAGGGGCCGCCTCGCACTATATATCCAGGAGGGCGGGCATCGGCCCGAGCGCGCGGGCGCCGTGTCGACGCGGTTCCATGTCCCGGAGCTCGGAGCGGTGAGGGATGTCTCAGGTAGTGCAGGAGCCTCCTTAGTCCTCGCGGCTCTCAGCCTGTAGAGCAGGCAGGGGAGTCTCGGTCTCAGCCGCGGGCGCCGGACGCGCGCGAGCCTTTGTGTGCGTGTAGGGCACCAGGATCCGCTCTGAGAGCGGCTACTCGATACGTTCGGCGCCGCTGTCCCTGCAGAGAAGAGTCAGAGCAACCAGCGTGCTGTCAGAGCACTATAAACGCGGGGCCCCGCCCCACACAGCTCAGCCCATTGGTCCTCCGCACGATACTCGCACTTTGGTTGGGCAGTTGGCCCGTCGGTCGTCCGCCCTCGTTCGACATTGGGCGCCGCGAGGCGGGGCGCCGGCTGACAGGTGAGCCCCGCCCTCGGCCCTCCGGCCTGGGCGCGAGCTGAAGGCAGGGGAGTCTCCAAAGCAGAGGGGCCTGTGTGTGTGCTGTTAGGCCCCTGAGTGATGGGGCAGGGATGACGATAGGGACCGCCGAGTGGGAAGGGCGACAGCACTGTGCCACCTGTCCCCGCTCTCAGGGCGCACTTTATTGCCCAGCAAGTGTCGTAACTTGAGGGACGTCGAGGGCGAAACTTTCCCTGCGGAGTCGCAGTGAATTTCCCGGTGCGTCTTCCTTCTCTAAACAAAGTGTCCTCCATGGTCAGACTCACATCCCATACATACATCCCTTCTCTACCCCCATTAGGTCTCTTAAATGACGCACTTGAGACCTGATTTCGGTACCAAACGTCAGCTAATGACTCCTGGGGACGAGGCACTGAGGGGTAGGAAGTATTGGGGCGCGCAGAGGTCCTGGCCCTGCACTCAGGGCGCCTTGCTTAGCATGAAGACAGCACTTCTTCCAAGTGCCTCCGGCATACTAGAGCCTGTAGTGGGCCAAGGTGACCGGGATTTTGGGGTGACGCTATCAAATAGCGCCCAGAGAGAGAGCAGGATTTCTTCTCGGGTTCTTGGCAAAGAGCTTTTCCAAATGACTTGGATGAGCGCCACCTTGTCAACTTGCTTCCACGGACCCACAGCGCCCACTAGCGGCCAGCTTGACTTCTCTGCGTCCAAGAGCACATGGTCTACCCACCCGCACCCAACATCCTTTTCCAATTTCATCACGCAGAAAAAGTCCAAAGGAAACTCTTAAGTGACCAAGGGCAGAACACTGAAATAAGGCACAGTATAAATGTACAATTCAGCTTGGAAAAAAAAAAAAGTATGTCGTATATCCACAACCTTCTTTAAAAAACCCCGTCTACTCCAGGATTTAATGATTCAGACGCAAAGAACCAGGCAGTATACAATTAATTTTCTTCACCCAAATTATCTGCTAAGCTAAATTTGAGAAATTACCTCGTTTAGATACTAGTTTTTCTTTCACTCTTATTTTTACAACTCTTGAAGATTTTATGGTGTATTAAGTATTCGTTTTCTGAAACAATCATACATTAATGTACGTTTGTGTAAAAATTTTGTGGACTACTTTTAAGATCGAAAACATTTAGGATACGTGAGGATGTGAATACATTTACATTAGTATTCCAAGTTGATCTTTATGAGAAAAAACTTCCTCAATTGCAAATTTTAAATAAGCCTCCAACTTGAGGAAATAATTTTTTAAAGACTCAAAAGGCAGTAAACCGATTCCAAACCATAGGCAGATTTCCAGACGACTAAAAAACCATGAAGGGGCAGGTAATATTACTCATAATTTTACAAGGGTTAAAAAAAAAAAAAGGTATTTAAAAAGCTTAAAACATTTAAGTTCATTTAAAATATATTATAAAGAGGGCTTAAAGATCTTTAAAAAGAACTAAAACTGAGTATCTCAGTATCAATCTTACATAGTGAAGTTCAAGTTGTTACCTTAGTACATCCTCTCAAGTAAACTAGAGGAAATAAAGGAAATTTGCACTGTCTGAAAATAACCATGGCTTCCATTTTTAGTAAATCAGATAATTCACATCCACAGCATTTAACCTTGAGAAAAATGTGAAGGTACATGTAAAAATTGTTTCCTATTTTTGACCAAAAAATAAAATCCTACACAAGATTCCTATTGTATAGCTTTAAAATATGCATCAACTTACTTTCAGTAAATATGTAATAATTAACTGTACAGACTATATGAAAAGCACTAAGAGTAGCAATTTGCGGTCGCTAACGTCCCACTGCTGTTGAGTAATTACAATAATTAAAAGCATCACCTCATCCCATATATCATGCCAGGCCAAAAAAAAAGTTGTATTAGCATATACAAAAGAAAAAATGGAATTTTTAGGCATGTCAACCCAAAAAGAACCAATCACATCAGTTCAATATTTCTTTAATTTGGACTTTTATAAAATTGTTAGTTTTAAAAAACAAAATTTTATTTTAGCACAGGAAGTTACTTTATACTATTCCGAGGGTTAAAAAAGAAGTTTCTAAAATTAAATTAATAAAAATTTTGGGAACTTCAGTCTTAAAAATTGAGATATAAGTTTGAGTAAATGTCGAATGAGGTGGCAAATGTTTAATTCCAGCTTAAGTAATAAGAGAGCCAATCCACCTTACTAGTTATATTTCTGCCCCTTTAAATTCCTGATCATGCACTATCTTTAGAACTTAGGTTTCTTATATATTTCTTGCAGGGTAATCTATTAATTCTAATATGTACTTCCAAAGACATCTTTAATATAACTCCTGTAAAAACCAAGAACAAAAGCCTTATCTAAATGTAACATTATTGAAAAAATATCTGAAATTTTTATGCACATGATTACATGTCCAAGTCATAACTTTCTATGTGGCTCTAAGTCTCTACCAAAACTGTATTTTGTTTCCTGGCATTGCATGCAGTTTATTTCAGTCACTTAAGATTTTAGAACTGTCCCGCAAATCACAGTTTGCTCAATTTACTGGAAAATAAAATCCTTTCTTAGATCAACTTTGCCACACACTCCTATTCATCAGATTCTATCTACTTATTTATGAGTTTGGTAGATGTTTGATTAAAAATATTTTTCCCCCCTCTGGGAAGTTTAGTGACAACTCATACCTTACAGACCATACAACATATTCCTTTTAAAAACAGAATACCATTTTCCACTATAGTCATTTAAATCTCCAGCTCAATGTATCATTGCTTTTATATTATTAATGGAAAAGCAGCAAACGTGGGACCAGTAGTTATGGCTCCAACTCAGGCACCTGGCATGAAACTTCATTTCATTATTTGCAAACCAACACGTTTAGAGAACCAGCCAAACTCATCACCATTCCAAACGGGATTAGTTTGATGGAGATACATGTGCAGGTAATACCTAGCTGTGCAGTTCTGATTCTATTACCAGATTGTAATGCTTTAAATATTCTAAACAGCATTCCCATTTTACAGACTATGATAACAACATACTGTATATTATAAAAAGTTAAATGCTGCTCAAGGTGTGACATTACTGGCAGCAGTCATTAGATAACGGCATCTCTTAAAATGGGTCTATAAAATTTCTGCTCCCTCTTTAACCCATTTAATAGTAAGATAATTCAACATTTAGAACCAGCTACAATTATATATTCCTTTAATTCCTTGTTACTTATCATTTATTTAGTCCATAGTGAAAACTTGGAAAGTGAAGGAAACAATCATTATTCAGATATACATGAAGTACAAACCCATTTTATTCTAATGCTATAAAGCCAGGCTTAATCAACAGCATACCAATCTTAGAAAATACACTGAGATACTATTAAACACACATGCACACCTTTGCCTGAGTAATAGCAAAACAGCTGTGTCGATTAAGTTGTACTTTTTAACTTACTGGCTTCAGACATAGAAAGACGAGACATTACGTAAAAAAATTCAACTGTTTGAGACTACCATCCCTCTGATCAGCCACTGGAGATGCAGGAAAAAAACCACCTTCTTTTCAAAAGACTGCCAATGAAGTTCAATCACACACACACTTTTGATATTGGGTCATCTGCATCCCCTTCCAGTGTTTCCTAGCTGCAAATCAGTTACTCTAATAACTACAGGTACACAATATATTAGATGAGGCAATGCGATGTAATCCTCTGAAAACCAGTAAGGGCCAATCTGCTACAAAATGTACAGTGCAAACATAAATCTTCTAGATCACTGCACCACTAGCAACTCCAAGATGATGGACAACTTAATTTAAAAAATGAGAGTAAACAAAAACGAGTAACAGAGGAATAGTGAAGGAATCAAGACAATTAATGCAAGGTTAACAAATGAAAAAGTTGGGCCTACTTCTTGGGCTTTCAACATCCATTCTAGATTTCTAGAAATGAAGCCATTATTTCTTTTACCTTCAGTGGTCTTTTTAGGTCCTTTCACTAATTAATAACACTCTGGTATTTGAGTGTTCATAAGACTACTGGAGGGAGCAACAGGTCTCAAAAATTAAGATACCCTGTCTTCAGAATTTCTCATGGCCAGTTAATACAAAACAGTCGAATGGTTCTGAGTATAAAGGAACAGAAAGTTGAGAACTGAAAACAGCTCTAGTTAATAGTAAAAGATTTGGAGAAATTTTAAGTGACAAATGGGGGATCCTTAATATAAAATGATGCATTATAAATGATATACAGAATTCAATTAGCCAGGATTCTATGCTTATTTTACTTTATAAAATTAAAAAGTACAAACCACTGAAAATTCTTAAGGTACTGGTGGCCGTACAAAAAAAGCTATATACATATATTACAAGCAAATGACTCAGTATTCAACTGAGAGCAGAAATGGCCTAAATTGCTACATCTTCATAAGGGGAGCTTGGAGCATTAAATCTTTCAATACAAACCCCTTCCCTTCTTTGCAAGCATCAAAGTCCCTACACCAAGATAATTTAAAGGTTTAGTTATACAACTGATTTAAATCTGCAGACTCCACAATTGGCAATAACTGCATATTTTAAATACTGCAATAAAAATAAAACCAGTTAATTCTATAAAGCATTAAAAATAGACTAAATAAAATTATGAAAAGCATTTTTAATAATTAGGGAACATCTGTACTAATAAACTGGGATAGAATCTGAACTTTTATAGTATGTACACAAAGGCAGTGAAAGCAAATGAAGAAAACAAATTACTACACATTGTTGCAGCATAGAAATGATTGGGTGTATTTTATTAACAATTACATCCTCTTTCCTGTTGCCTGGCACAGGAACAATTTCAATATCTGATTTGGGTCTCCAACAGAAAGCAGATACTGCAATATATCACTAAACAACTTACTGTGATTTCACACCATATGTGGCAGTAAGAAATTTTTTAAAAATTAAAAGGCACACATAAGCTGATTTCAAATATTTTAAGTCCAGGCTACTCTTAGATACAATGTTTAGACACTTGAATAGCAAAACAATTTTAAATAAACATTTCCCAAAACGTGAATACACAATTTAGGAACAATGGATCTGTACCCCCCCCACCGATCCCCCAAAAAAGTTACATTAAAAAAATGTGTAAGAATCATGAAATAATTAGAGCTAACCTATATTTAGAGGTTAAAAAATAACTCAAAACCAAGCTACATTCTTTAGGTAAATAAATGTTTTAGTGTAATAAGTTACCATGTTTACTAAAATGTAAGTTCTTACTACAGTTCATACAGATTTAAAATTCTATCTTTAAAGACACGTAAACTGATTTTATTATTCCTCACAATTACTTATTGAAGAGCTCAAACTAAAGCAACAGCATATTTCTTAGCATGCACACAAAGTAATCTACCATTTAGTCATTTCATTAACTTATGTTTCACTTTTAAAGACTTATCACACTGTCTCAAAAATATTGGAGAGCATTTTCTCTACTTTGATGTCATGTTTATGTATCTCAGGTAGCATTTTTATATTCATACTTGTCTTCAATAAATGTTTTAATACCAATACACTTAAAAGAACCAAATGTAAATATAAATGAGGCAGATTCTTCTGTGTAAGTCATCCATATCACATGCAAAAACAAAACAAAAACTTGTAGTAAGTTTAAATGTCTCCAAAATAAACGTTCAAGTACTCTACACTGAAGATGATTTAACTACCTTAGCCTTTTGTGAAAGTACAAAGCTAAGTTCTTTCTGATGGCCCACTAAGATTCTATAAATTTTAGAAGCATTTTTCTATAGTCTTTATTAAGCATAATATATTAAGTAATATTTATATCCTAAAACAGAGGTACAGCATTGAGAATTTAAATCTTTTTCTGGGTGCTTAGTCTCTTTTAAAGGTAATACCGATGTTATAATTGTATCAGCATAAATGAGATATTTGTAAAAATAGCCATTAAATACTAATTTACAAGTATATTTAATTCACATATAAATCCTATGTTAAAAGTATAAACGAGTATATATATACATAGCAGAATTCTAGGATTTCTAAACTGCTGACCATCAAAAAGTAAACCACCCTCTTTTAAGACTTAACAGAACTTAAAAAAAATTGCTTCAACATATGAATTTAAGACTTTACTTTATTCAGCAAAATCATTTATTTACACAATGGGAATGCTGGTTTGATTTTATCAATGAAATAAAAACAAATTGAACAGAGAAAATAGTGAATTGTATATATTTTGTATTAGAGCTGACCAACTGTTTCCTTACCTGTATCAGGAACATCAAGAGCAACAGTATCATGAGGACACTGATTTAACAATATATCACATAGGTCCAGCAACACCCCGGGAGCTTCCAATGCAATTACCAACTTCTTATTTTTTTATAAATATATAAAAAAACAAAAAGTCAGCAAAACCAGCATTATATGATGTAGTAAACAGAGTGTAACTCCAAAATTTGTGGGGTCAGTAAAAACCTTATCAGACCATCCACAGTATATAAAATGATCTGCTCTTTTCCAGACCACTAACACAGAATCCAAACAGGTGAAAAATATATCACTTTTTAGAAGACAACAGTGATCTGATAAGGATTTGACTTAATGGAAGTAAGGGGGAAGAAAAGGAATTGCAGAGCATAGCCCCTATTAGAACAAGCTAACTTTCCAGATTTTTCCAAATAAAAAACAAAAAACCAACAAAAACAAAACAAAACAAAAAGAAAAAACACTTCAACATGAAGCTACAATACAAAGTTTTTCCATTTTTCTTTGTAAAAAGTTCAGTTTGCAATTTAATCCTGGGTTTTTAATGAGAAGGACAGTTTAGGCCTGGACTTCCCCTTGCCCAGGATAATTTTTTGTTCTTCTTTTTGTTGACGTTGTCGTTCTTGTTCTAGTTTCATCCTTTCCTCATGAATCTTTCTTTGTTCTTCAACAATTCTCAACTGCTCTTCAGCCTGGAAGTTAAAAAGAAAATTAGAAATTTTAATGAATTTCATGTCTTTTATTAGTAGTGTTTGGGAAATCAGGTGAGAATTTATAATCAACAAGTGCATATAACAGTATGTTTAAGAAAACTTGGTCTAAGATTACACAAAAAAGAGAAAAAACAGAGAAATTAGAAAAGAACTTCTTAAATTATTCTTACATTTTCTGATTTTTTAAAGAAAAAAAGTTGTAGAAAAGCACTTATACATTTTCTCCTATTTCCTTAGTACCATTAGATTAACATTGTCAGTTACAAACCACGTCAAGGATTTATTCAGAGTTTTTTATCTATAATTACTATAGCTAGATTTATAATTAGCAAGGCATACCAAAACAAACAAAAAAAAAAACCCACCCTACAGAAACTACATTATACTGTTAATATACAACCATGAAATACTAAACACCTCTTTCTTTGGAGAGAAAAAAAAATTATGAAACTTTTTTGACCTGCCTGACTATAAAATTCTATCAATTTTCAAATGGACACTTATATAATTAACTCCTGAAGTGCATTTTAACTCCTTCAGTCTCAAGCAACCAACTTCCTTAACGTGTTTTACAGATGATTCCCCCTCTTAACCAAGAAAATGCAGGCCATTCTCATCACCTCCTTCCTCATCAAGTCTCTCCTTGCTTCCCAAAGATATTATGCCCACTGCCTTAATTCACAACTCCTCTACTTACTCTCTCCCAGGGGACATTAGGCAAACATGTGGTGGTGATTTGGGTTATCACAACTGGGGAAATGGCTCCTGGCATCTAACAGATAAGAGACAGGTATGTTGCCAGATATCCTATACTAATTCATGGGACAGCTTCCCCAACCCTGACAAAGAATTCTCGAACCCCAAAGGTTAACAGTGCCAAGGAAGAGAAAACCTGCTCAAACCCTTGAATTTTTAATCTCAATTATCAATGTGTTGTCCCTTTTTTCCATATCTGATCTTGTTCTTAAAACATTCACTGCACCCTTTGAGTGCCTTCCTATTCCCAAACTCAAATATTAAAAAGTCATTACTTCTATATCCACTAATTCTACTGAAAACATTTTTTAAATGGTCAAAAACTAACAGTAAGTTTAGTGACCTTTCTCTTTATTTTTATTCATTCTTCCGTTCACTTGAACTTGAGTCTCCTGTTTGTCTCCACTGATAGGTAATGGGCTCAGTACACAACATAAAATGTTTACATTTTATCTAATGTGTAGAAAAAAAGCCCAACTTTTAAATACATAATAAACACAGAGAGGTATGTCTTACTTTTTGCTTTCAGGTCGCGTGACAGTGTTGGTGGTTATAGACTAAAGGTGAAAGATTATGAAGTGTTTGTGGGGGGGATAAATCTGTAATCAAGTAAGGTTAGAGAGGAAGAAGATCAAAATTAAAAACAGTGGGACTCTAGCCGGCTAGCTCAGTTGGTTAGTTTCATCCTGATATGCCAAAGTTGTGGGTTCAATATCTGGTCAGGGCACATACAAGCATCAACCAATAATTTTTAATTTTTTTAAGTAACTCTATACTGCTTTCCACAGTGGCTGTACTAACCTGCCTTCCCACCAACAGTGAACTAGGGTTCCCCTTTCTCCTCATCCTCGCCAGCACTTGTCTGTTGATTTATTGATGGTAGCCATTTTGACAGGTGTGAAGAGATATTTTATTATGGTTTAATTTGCATTTCTCTGATGATTAGTGACACTGAGCACTTTTTTCATATGTCTATTGGCCATTTGCATGTCCTCTTTGGAGAATGGTCTATTCAGGTCCTTTGCCCATTTTTAAAATTTGGATTGTTTTTTGGTGTTGTTTTATAAGTTCTTTATAAATTTTGGATATTAACCCCTTATTAGATGTATCAGCAAATATGTTCCCCCCATTCAGTGGGTTGTCTTTTCCTTTCATCAATGGCTTTCCTTTTGCTGGGCAAAAACTTTTTAGTTTGGTGTAGTCCAATTTGTTTATTTTTTTCTTGTTTCCTTTACCTGATTCAGAAATTCCACTTCTAGAAATTTACCCAAAGAAACCCTAAACACTAATTTGAAAGAATATATATGCACCCCTATACTCATTGAAGCGCTATTTACAACAGCCAAGAGTCAAGATTTGGAAGTAGCCCAAGTGTTCATCAGTAGATGAGTGGATAAAACAACTACGGGACATTTACACAATGGAATATTACTTGGCTGTAAGAAAGAAAATTTTACCCTTTGCAACAGTATGGAAGAACCTGTAGAACATTATGCTAAGTGAAATAAGGCAGTCAGAGGAAGACAAGTACCATATGACTGCACTCACATGGAATCTAATGAACAAACTGAACTAAGAAAGAAGCAAAATAGAGACAGACTCAGAGAGAGAGAGCAGGCTAACAACTCTGTGTGGGGTTAGGGGTGTGGAGAGATGGAGCAAAGAAGTAAAACAAAAAGAGAAAGAACTCATGATCATGGACAATACTGGTGATTGCAGGACGGAGGTGGGTGGAAGTGGAAGAGGGAGGGTTTCGGGGGGATAAATGGTAATGGAAAAAAAGTACAATAAAATAAATTTAAAAAAAAGAAAAAAGAATCCAGAATGCATAAATAAGTGGAATGATAAAATTGATGTTTCTCTCTCTCTCTCTAAAATCAATTTTTAAAAAAATAGTGGGGATCTGGTGGGTAGGCAAGCTACATTTCCAGCTGGCTAATGAAAATCCACCAGGGAAAACCCTGGGTACCTTCAAAATTCAACATGTTCAAGATTTAAATCCCTCTAACCTAATGCTAAAATACATCAGTCCTTTCTATCTTCTCTACTATCATCCATATTCTATAGCTTTTTGTCTCCTCCCTCTTTCCCTGACACCACAAAATAGTCATCAACTTTGTTAATTCTTCTATTATGTTCCTTCATCTAAAGTTTCTTTTCCATCTCCATTACTACCATACCAGTCCAGGGCACATATCTTACAAACCTAAAATGGTTTCCCTGTATCCAGTCTCTGCCCTTTCATCCATCTTACACAATGCTGCAAGTCTCACCCTCCTAACTTTTGCTCTTTCCTGCCCTCAGACTTTCAAAGTGCACAAAATATGGCTTAATTTCCTAAATTAGCATACTATTTAGGACTTTTTATATAATCTGGCTCCAACTTTGTTTCTACTATTCTCTTTTAAATGATCTTTTCTATCTTGCCTCCCCTCCCTCTTCCTTTGCTCATGCCATTTTTCCTCCTACTAAAATCCTACCTGTACGCCAAAATCCATTTCAAATCACCACTCTCTGGCTTAGCCTTTCACTGATAATTACAACAAAAAGAATTATCTGCTTCTGATTATCTTTAGTTAAATCATATGCCAATTACTTTACCCAGTTTTAGTAAATCATCACATATTTCAGGTAAGAGCTTGGCATGTGTAACTGAATCAAGCTATAGTAAAGACTCTTAGTGTGTGTGCATATTCTTGGGAACCTTTACCAATACCCAGACTCAGTTTTCCCTAAGGTTCTAACTTTAGCCCTAGGAAGGTAGATTGGAAGGAACCCTGGGGAGTACAGGGTTTGAACACAACCTCAACCCATAAGAGAAGTTTAATTACATAGCATTTTTAACCCTGTTATACTGATAGAAACTCAAAGATATAACCAAATGCTACTTCATGAAGAGTATTTTGGCAGTAGCCACTAAAATTGCATCTTGATAATACCTTTACTCAGCAATTTGTCAGGAATTTATTCTATAAGTGAACTTGCCCACAAGCTAAATTATACATGGTTATTTATTGCAAACATAATTACAGAAGACTGAAAAACTCTAATATTCACCAATATGGAACTACCAATAAATTAAAGATCTATAAAACAAAATACTGTGTAGCTATTTTTTAAAACAAGGAATCCCCTATACACTAAAATAGAAAAATCTCCAAGTTATATTGTTAAGTGAGAAAAGCAAAGTACCAAATGTATCATATGCTACTTTTGTGCAAAAAAGAGGAAATAAACATGTATGTATTTGTATCTGCCTAAATACTCATTGCAAACTCTAGAAAAACAAACAGAAAGGTAACTGAATATACCTTTTAGAAATAGGAACAACGGGGGAGGGATATGATTGTGGGAGAAGGGGTGGGCTGGGTGGGAGAGAGCAATGGTGGAAAAATGGAACAACTGTAATTGAAAAACCAAAAAAAAAAAAAAAAAAAAAGAAATAGGAAGTGGGTGGATAGGGGAAAAAGATAGAGGGATTTCACTGTTCATTTTTCTTTAAAAAAATAAAAATGAATCATGCACTCATATCATCAAGAATTAAAAACAAGATTTTAAAAGTAACTTCCTTCATAGACCAAAAATGTTAGTTCTAATACTACCTTTAGATTGGATAAGAAAGAATAAAAGTGTGTTTCATTTGGGCCTACAAATATAGGAAATAAAAGTATGCATGTGTGTAGAGAGGGAACTTTAATTTCTCTCAGAATACAGGTAATAGTGGAATCCCCAGTGTTAAACATACTCACATAGTGTCTTGTAAGTATTTGATAATGGAATAACTTTCATAAGTAAATTGAACAGGTAAATATCCCATCTTTACATGTAAATATTTGTATTTAGTTCTATTACAGCTTTAAATTAAGCACAAATGTTATTCAATTACACCTTGGCAAAAACAAAAAACAACAAAAAAACACCCCTAGATTAGTCTAGCAAAAACCAATGCCATCTCTCATTTTAATGGTGGCTCTCACGTGATGAAAAACTGGTTTCATGCCTATTCATCTGTGTGGTATGACTCTATACCTTATTTGTCTGGTATTCTAAACCTTATCCTCCCTCTGCAGTAAACGCCTGATTTGCTTGTTTCCTTCTTGATGGCCACACTTGCTGGAGAATATACATCATTCCTTCCTACTCTGTTTCAAATTTATGCAAAAGGCACTATTCCCAATGTTGTGAGGGAGAGATATGTGCATGTATGTAAGCCTGAACAATACGAAGCTCTCCTATAAAGATTAAGTGGTGGGCACCACAAAGACCACAAAGGCCAAAGAGAATGCTAACACTCACAATACTGGAGTCATTATACATCGGATCCTGTTCTGTCTCACAAAAGTGGCTTTCAACCCTGCACCCCACTCCAAAAAGTGGTGAGATGAAATACACAAAGGCAATACATACCATTATAGTAGGGCCTATTTACCCCTCCCAGTATCTTCTGTCCCAACCTCCTTTATTTACTTAGAGGTCCTACTGTCTTTTAAAAAATTATTCTAAGCATTCTTCTTAGGCTGTCAATATTTTTTAGATCAAGGTAACCCTTTGCAGTAGTCTCTTTAGCAAACATGGATACTAAAACCTACTACTCTCTACTGGAAGCACATGAAATTTTACCAAAATAAATAAATAAATAAGTAAATATCCAGAAAAAAATATTTGTTATAAGAAGCTATATGGAAAAGAACAAAAAATACTATAATTAAAAAGTGTCATTCAAGAAACATCGATTTCTGCACTGTAACTTGCCAAGGATCCCATTCCACTCTGCTGCTTGCAATTATAATTTTTGACTCATCTTCCTTTCCATAACAACTATATGTACGGTCTACTTTAGGTAAACAACTGTTAAGATGAAGTTTCATGTAATTAGCTCTGGCTCCTAATAAACTACACATTAGTAAAAATTTCTAAAGTTATTCATGTACAAGGTTAAAAAAACTAAGGATTAAAATAATCCCCACTTCCGGGGCCAATGGAAATTTTTCACACCCAGACCCAATCCATTACTTCTAAGTCCACTTCTCAATTTATTTTAATTCCCCTTTTGTTATCTTTATAACCTTAAATATATTTTTGAAGCTTTAACATTAGATAACATTTCCTCATATTCTGTATTAAAGTGGAGACAATTGCTCAAGAAGAAAGTAAACTGAGCTTGATCGTTAATATTATGCATAAAATCACTGTACTCCAGAAACTTCTGGCCAAGATGGAGGCATAGACAGACATACTGTGTCTCCCTCCACAACTAAGAAGGAATACAATTACCTCAAAACTAGAGACAACCAGGAGTTCCAGAAAATCGAGCTGCATTAAAGTTCAACAAACAAAAGATATAAGGAATACTCATCCAGACAGGTAGGAGGGGCAGGGTTGGGGTGAAGATGACAGCAGCGGCAGGCGAGTGAAAAGTGCAGTCACATGTTTTAAAATGTAGGGAGGGACACCTGGGAGTGCTCCCAGCACCAGACCAGACTGCACAGCCCACATTTCCAGGGCCAGGGAAAATAAAGCCTCATTGCTTTTGACTGTGCAAACCAGTGGGCATTGGGGGAGAAGAAACTGCCAGTCTCTCAGTAGAATCCACCAATTTAAAGGACCCCCGTGGTCCTAGAATGTCCACAGACCCACCCACCCACCCACTCTGGGAACAACGGCCAGGGCAATAGCTACAGGCACCAGTCCCATACGGAAGTGGGAGAAGTGCCTGGAAAAGGGGCAAGTGTTGAGCAAGTAGCATTGTTCCCTCTCAGACCCCTCCACCACAAACGTCACAACATGGTGAAACGGGTCACCTATACTGACCAATAGCTAATACTCCGCCCCTTATAACATAACAGGTGCGACAGCTCTACCTAAGACACAGAGGCAAACAAACACAGGAGCCTGTCAAGATGAGGAGACAGAGAAGTATGGCCCAAAAGAGGGAGTGGATCAAGGTTCCAGTGGGAGAACTAGGTGACAAGGAGACAGCCAACCCAAGAGATGTAGAGTTCAAAACACTGGTGATAAAGATGCTCAGAGGCTTAACAGATATGCATAAGTACGGCAAACACATAAGGGAAGAAGGCAATGCTAAAATGAAACAGGAAAATCCACACAAAACCAATGGTGAAGGGAAGGAAACCGGGGTTCAAATCAATGATGTGGAACATAAGCAAGAAAAAAATAGTCAACCAGTACAGAATAAGGAAACAAGAATTGAAAAAATTGAGAGGCTTAGGAACCTCTGGGACAACTTTAAACATGCCAACATCTGAATCAGGGTACCATAAGGAAAAGAGAAAGAACAAGAAACTGAAAACTTATGTGAAAAATAATGAAGGAAAACTTCTCAAATTTGGTGAAGGAAATAGACATGCCAGCCCAGAAAGCACAGAAAGTCCCAAACAAGCTAGACCCAAAGAGGACCACACTAAGACACAACATAATTAAAATGCCAAAGGTGAAAGATAGAGAATCTCAAAAGCAACAAGAGAAAAGCAGAGAGTTACCTACAAAGGAGTTCCCATTAGACTATCAGCTGATTTCTCAAACAAAACTTTGCAGGCAAGAAAGGACTGGCAAAAAGTATTCAATGTGATGAAAAGCAAGGACCTACAAGCAAGGTTACTCTATTCAGCAAAGCTATCATTTAGAATGGAAGGGCAGATAAAGTGAATCCCAGAAAACAGCTAAGAGGGTTCATCATCACCGAGCCATTATTATATGAAATGTTAAAAGGGACTTATTTAACAAAAAGAAGATCAAAACTATGAACATTAAAATGACAACAAACACACTATCAACAACTGAATCTAAAAAATAAAAACAAAATCCAACTATGCAAACCAGAATAGGAACAGAATCATTGGTATGGGGATTATTTGGAGGGCAACTGGCTGGGAACGGGAAGGGGGAGAAATGAGGAAATCATGCAGAGATTAAGCAGCATAATTGTAGGTACACAAAATAGACAGGGGGAAGTTAAGAATAATACAAAAAAGGGTGAAGCCAAAGAACTTACATGCACAACCCATGGACATCAACTAAGGAGGGTGGGATTGCTGGAAGGAAGGGGGTTACTGGGCAGATGGGAGGCAAAGGAAAAAAAAAAAAAAGGGACTACTGTAGCAATATAATCAATAAAATACACTTACAAAAAGGAAAAAAAATAATTACTGTACTCCAGAACTCTGGAGAGAAATCTGATACCTTCAAGATTTTATCATTCACGTCTTAAAATTTCACAAAAAACCGCACTCATCTAGATGTGGTTCTTTGAATCTCCTGTACAACCTAACTTTTCCCTGTTCTTTCAGGTCAGTTCTTTTGTCTTGGTCATTAATCCCCATTTGTGGAAGTTCTCCTTTAGTGTCTGGTGATTAGTGGCTGTTAATATGATTACATCAGGATGTCTTCTCTGGTTCCTACAACAGACTTTCTTTCCCTTCCTTTTTCCTCCTCTTCTTCTCTGTACACCCTTATCACTCAACAAGTTTATCTTTTCTCTCTTAACAGTTTCTACCGCTACCTTACCAATTCAAGCCCCTATGTTTTCACTGGCCTCAGACTTTCTTGTTTCCAGTCTCTGTCCTTCAAGTCACTCTACACAATGTCAGTACAATAACAACCAAAAATTTTTAAAATAGTTGCCCAGAATACATTAACATAATAAGCGTCTCAGTATGAAAATCCTTACCTAACTTTCCCATTTCATTTCAAATTAAAATATTTGACATTTATATTTTGTGCCATATTATTAAAATGTGTAAGCATAACACTATTAGGTATTCTAAGTACTCTGCTGTTTCAACTCTCCTATAAATGCCCCATTCTCTTTCCAAGTGTTAGTTTTCTCTAACTGCTGTAACAAATTACCACAAATTGGATAACTCAAAAGAGCAAAAATTTATTCTGGAGGCAAGAAATCTGAAATCAGTATCATTGGAACAAATTCAAGATGCTAACTAAGGCACACTCCTTCTGCAGGCTCTAGGAGGGAATCTGTTGCTTGCCTCTTCCAGCTTCTGATGGCTGCCAGTGTCTCTTGGCTTATAGACACATCACTCGAATCTTCAAGGCCAGTATCTTTAAATCTTTTTGTTCTATCTTCACATGACCTTTTCATGCTGAGTGGAGTCTGGTGAGAATCTCGACAGCCTTTCATCATTATGTATGGCAGTATTTCTGCTGATGTTAACAGCCTCAAAAACACAATGGGTCTCCTTTGTATATCAGGCCATTAGACAAGAGGCTCCTCCAGACCTTTCCTGGATAATCTCATCTAATCCTGGCTTTTGCTAAAGTGACTGTATAACCTTTTCATTATTCACATGCATAATCTCCTCAGCATTAGCAGGAGGTTTTCCAGCCATATATCCTCAGCATTCTTTCCTGAGCAAGTTTTTTCTAACAGTCTCCTAATTTAGCGTTTTCCTTTTTGTAATTTAGAGAAGACTGAAAATTTTCCCATTCAGTACTCATTGCTTTTTTACCTATTAGTTATTTCCTCAAATTATCTTATTCAATTTTACTATTAACAGCAAGTACAAACCAGATTTCACCTTCAACACTTTAGAAATATGTACGGCTAAATATGCAAGTTCATCACTTGCAAGTTCTGGCTTCCACACAACTGTAGGTCAATTTAGTTGGTTTTCTTCCACTATGTAAGAAGGACCTCCTTGTCTCCAGCTTCCAATAACATGTTCTTCATCTGCTTCTGAATCCTAACCAGAACTCCCTTTGAAGTCTGTATTTCTACCAAGACACCTTTTTAAAAGAAGTGTAAGCATTTTCCGTCATATGATTCTAAATTCTTCCAGATTCAACCTAATGTCCAATTCCAAAACCACTTCCACATTTTTAAGTAACAAATTATCACAAAGTAGGTAGCTTAATATGACAAAAAGTTATTCTGGAGTAGAGAAGTCTGAGATCAGTATCACTGAACCAAAATCAAGGGTTGTGGGGAGAGGGGACGTACTTTTCAGCTTACTGAACAAACTCATTAAAAAAGTCCTTGCTTACATTTTTCTAAGAAATCTTTTCAGAGGTATCTCTTAATTGCAAAGTGTTATCTGATTTACTTTAAACTTAATTATGTGAAATACATACCATATATGGTACTATTTCATCTCTCAAACCAGTGAGGTACAAAGCATTAAAGCACAATGAACATGGTTAATTTCCCTATTTGGTAAGGGGAAAACTATTTCAATATTAGAGAAAACAATCTGCAAACCTAGGACTTATAATGTGCATATATTTTCAAACTTTTAAGAATGTCCTCCCAGTCAAAACTGCCCCTTCTAAACAAATAAGGATCATATACATAATATCTGGACTTCTGACAAATACATCATAAAAGAACAAAAACAAAAACAAAAAAACCCCGGTGGAAAAAACTTTAAAAAATTTAAGTACAATTTTTAACATTTTAAAGAAAATGAAAATTCCCTATTAAAAAGTTTTCTAATTATCTGAAGATACTTGTGCATTGCCAGCACTAACCCAAGAACTAGGACCCAATCTGCCAAAAAGCCAAGTCAAGTCAAGCCAAGCCACATTTGGATTAATTCTTATTTGATTTTGTGTGTTAATAGTTCTTGCTTCCTTATGGACAGATAACACCAAATATCTTGATAAACAATTTGAAATTGAAATGAGCAAAAATTATGCTTAGTCTTGAGCACTTAACATGATTTTAATACGAAAGAGCCCATGTAGCTAAGATAATGCATTCCTTATTAGTCAATACTGGAACCAATCTTTGAACTTTTGCCACAAGGACCTACTAAAAAATTAGTCAATAATCTTGGCCAAGAGTTCAGTTGGTTAAGAGCAGCAGCCCCCAATATTTTTGGCACCAGGGACCGGTTTTGTGAAAGAATTTTTCCACAGACCAGGATGGGAAGGTCCGGGGAGACAGGAGGTGGAGCTCAGGCAGTAATGCCAGCAAAGCTTTGACCACTGGGTGGTGGTGCATACACCAAGGTTGGGGGCTTGATCTCTAGTTGGGGAGTACACAAGCCATCAACCAATAAGTGGAACAACAAATCAGTATTTCTGTTCTCGCTCTCTCTCTTCCTCTTCCTCTCTAAAAAATCAATAAAGTTTTTTTTTTTTTTAAAGTTAGTCAAGTGGGGCCTAAATTTATTTTTTTACTAATATTTTTACTTACAGAAAATGCAGAAATTAAGAGAAAAGTATAAAGTTACATATAAGTCTACCAGTTAGAGATTATTCATAGCACTTTAGCATATTTTCCTGTCTATAAAATATGCAAATACATTTTTTGAATTAGGATAATACTGTACTTGGCAATTTTCCCCTGTATTATCAAATATTTTCTGACTACAGAAAATCCACTGTATGTAGGTGTTATAATTTATGTAAAAATCTAGGCAATTTTTAAAATTCTAAATAATATTGGGGAGAACATCTTTGTAAATTTATTTGTATCTGAATCAGTTTTCATAAGATAAATTCTTAGAAGTAGCATTATTTAAGGTTCCTAGGATTTTCTAAAACAATCATATCCATTTAAACTTCCCGGATTGCCACCTTGCCAATACCTGATAGTAATGAGGAAAAAAAAAAAAAGAGTCCTTTCTAATTTGGTATTTATTATTAGAGAAAATGAAAGGGAGGAATTTCTTTGCTTTCGTATTGAGGTTGAGATACATTTTCAGGAAGTTGTAGTTACTTTTCATTCTTACTTATGTGTACCTCTTAAATCTCTCAGTCTTTTTTCACCTATAATCAGACGGTCTTTGTAAAGAAATTTTCCTCAGGGTACTTCCTTTTCCAACCTGTCTTTAATCCGCTTTCAAAACCTCACCACCCATTTCTTATCACACAAACTTCATACTACACATAAAGTTGGTTTGCTACCAACTGCTACTACTTGAGAGATCCTACATACTCTTGCCTTTATTCTAATTCTACTTCCCAAAAGGCTTTTGACCTGCTTCATTTCTTCACAGTCTTGTCCCACCCTTAATTCAACTTCCAATATCCATCAAGATTCAGGGCAATTATGTCAATCATCTCACAGGGTCCATACCACTTACCAAATATTTCATCAGTTAACTTACCATATCATCAGTTAACTTTCCTGGAGTTGTCCTTGTCTCCACAATTAATACATTAAATGTATTAAGAGAATTTAATGCCTTGTCTATATTTATCTCCAAATTGCTTTTTAAAGATTATTTCTTAATATAGATTATGTGAATAGTTAAGACTGGCCAATCTTTCTGGAAGCTAGAAAGCATCCCATTCCTTTTCTTTTATATAGAAGCAACTGCTCCACATTTCTAGCACATTTATTATGTCATGAAGCAAACAGAACTGTTGGTTTAACAAGATAAACTAGCACTGCTCATACCCAGGAAATTCCCATGTTGCCTCCAACATTATTATATTCTTCTTCGTTTCTTAAACTATTATTTTAATGGGGTTTTCAGTATGTTTCACGTAATATTTCTTAATAAAATGTATAAAGATTATAAATAATTGCACTCCAAAAACTTAGAAAAGGAAAGGACAACAATAATGAAAGAAACCTCAATATGTGCTTTGCAACTCTATACAATTAACATTTTTAGTCTTCCTAAACAAAGGATACTCTTTCTTTGAAAGCATATAAAACCAAATAAAAATCATCTCCAACACTAACAATAATCTTATGTTTTCAACTTTGTTGAACACGAGAAGCAAATTAGTTCTGTCCAAATTGTTACCAAATTCATCAAGTTCAAACTTCTTTTTCCTAAAGATATCTTTTCACCAAAGTTTTATCAGTAACGTGAAGACAGAATAGTGTCACCAGTCTATTAGTCAAACTCAGATGTACTAGAACCACTAGTACTAGTCCAAGGGCCGACGGTCCAGTGACAGTCTGTAAACCAATAGATCCACAGGTTTTTCAGAAACTTTTAGAGCAACTGTTTTTTGTAATAATTCATCTTAATAGTATTTCGCAGAAGAAGAAGTCTGAGACAAATTGAAATTATAATACAGAACAAAAACTGGCCATTTACCACCACTTGGGAAGCACTGTTCCATAATATACTTGCTAATCTTTTCCCAGTAATGACACATAGGAAATTATATTTTTATGGTTCATGAGAGTAAACAAAAAAACTACTAGAGGAATATAAAAGCGCCAAGTAGTCTCTAGGCACTCAGACACCCATTTATTTTTTGGATTAATTCTATCCATAGTTTTTTAATTCTAGCTTTCTTATCAGTATTTTCTTTTTTTTTTTTTTTAAATTGCTCTGTATCATCTTTTCCATTTCTATATCATGTTATAATTATCTCTGTATTTCTTGTTAGATTATAAACTTGGAATAGGAAAAATAATTTATTAATCTGGTAATTTGTTAAATATAACCATTTATTCTGTGTAGTAATTGGTAAAAGGCAACTAATGCAAAGTGAAATGCTGCTTCTTAGTTGGTTTTAAATACTTTCAAGTTTTTCTTTTTCTTTTTAGGCATAGAAATGTGAATGAGGTTGAAATTAAAAAAACTGGGAATGAAGATAGTACAATTTTCCCCAGGAAACTTGTTTTAATTGATTATAAATTTTGGAATCATCTTCAGAGTAATTAGAATACTCTGGAACACAGTAGCTAAAATCTAGTCAACTATTCCACTCTTGCCTCCAAATTCCTTAAAATGACCAAGAGAACTAACAATAAATTTTAGAACACAAAATAATCTCACAAATTCGATAAAAAGGACATAAAATATTATTCATGTATGCTTTATACATACCAGTTTGGCTTGTGCTTCTGCAATTTTTCGGTTATTCTCTTCCAGTATTCGCTCTAGCTCCTCACGTTTTGCACGTTCTTCCTCCTAAAGGGGAGGACATGTTAAGATGTTAGAAAAATAAAATGTTTATTTTTTTATTGATAAATATTTACTAATCTTCCTCTGAACTTTTTTGATCTGACTTACAGGGTAGCTTTACAGCTACCTTCTGTCTGACAAATGATAAACTGTGCAGCCACTAAAATTTGTTTCTAACCCTAAATTTCAATCATCCCTCCCAGTCCAAACAGCAACCAACTAAACCCTCCCTAATTGATAGCTTCTTGGTAATTATTACTAATACTTTAATATCACACAAATCAACAAGGACAACTACAAAACTGGAATAGTATTTACCAAATTAAAAAAATAATATAAAATATAAATAAAGTGAATATTTGTCTCACCAATTATGTATACCTACGTATTCTTTACCTATACTCCTTTAATCAGCATTAAAAGTTGAATATTTACTGTCTTGTCCAGTGTCCTGCAGAGTGTGCTCCTCGGCTGCCATACGCGCCAGCTTCCTCTTTAAAATGATTTGTACTGTTAGCTTGGCAATACCTGCATCAGCAGCTCAACCATTTATAAAGAAACAACATACAAGGAAGGCTGAGCTGAGGAATGCAGATGTTTATGGTAAGAAGGAACAAAAAATGTAATTCATCATTCCTAAGGCAAACAATTAATAAGAAAAATACATTTACTGTTAGTGAAAAATACAAATGGTAATCCATACTTCATGGAACTAAGGGCTTCTTCCATGGGGAAAATGGACTTAACATTCAGATGTTGACAATTTCTAAAGGCAGCTTATCTTGCCATCTACAGTCTGAATTGAAATTCAGGAATCCAGTGGGTGCATAGTCAGGAAATAAAATTCTGTAATTTATTTTTTCTGGGAGAATTTAATGAGATTTTATAATGCAAACTGTATGAAGACTGCTTGATGGTTTGGGCAATGTTCAGATCACAGCATACATATTCAAATGATTTTAATATTTAGAAAGACTGTCAGAGGGTTGTGTCCGTGTAAAAACAAAAACTGTTAATATGAAACGAAAAGCAAATGAAGAGAAAAATTCTTCCTATGATTAATAACTCGCTACAAGACAGCACCGTTACTCCAAAAATACCTTCATAATTAAAAGCACTGATACAAAAGCTTCATATATTCAATTGCATAGTCTGTGGTACCCACTAAATACACATTATATCTAGTTAAAGGTAGCACAAGGGAAAACACATTTGAAAAGTTAAGCTTACTGGAAAAGAGATTAATGTCAACTTGTACACAATAACGCCAAGACTAAAAATGATAAGGAGGCATAGATTTTGAGTCAAATATTTAAATTTAAGAAAATATAACTATAGGATTTCCTGTGGCACATGCCAACTAAATCCATATCCATTATGCAAATTATGTTGAGGGATACTCAGTGCTGTAATTTGCCTTGAGTGTTTCAATGACTTTCAACAAGTTTTAGGATCATGGAGTAATCAATGCAAATAAGCCATAAAGCTTCAGTAGCAAATTACATCTCACAGAAAGACATTTTCAACTTCTGCTCCAGCTGCTGATAAAACAAATCATGTGTTTAGCTTGACTCCAGACAAGGACAACCTGTTCCTTCATAACTCTCTAGAGAAAAAAAGGAGTTGTTAGTAGAGACTAAAAAGTGGATGAATAATCTGGACATTTTTCCTAAAAAGATTCTTTGCAACACATTAGGAAAATGGAGGGCCTTATGATCAGAATGCTAAAATTAGTCCATTGTGTTGAAGCAGAATTTGGGGTAGGGGGTTAGGGATACAAGAAGGAAAAAAGAGCAAGAAAACCTATTTATCAAAAGCATCACTCAATGTTAGGCCCTGCTCTTTTTAATCTGACTGAAGGCAAAAAGCCTCTCACAGTCTAGGTGATAAGAGTGATAAACAGAAAAGAATACATGACCACAGGTGGATTTTTAACCTTTTACCTTTACCACTCCCTGTGTCCCCCCACCCTCCCAAAAAAGAATGTAAGTCCTGCAGCCATGGCAAAAGTTTCAAACACTTCTCAAACATGTAAGCCAGTTCCATTAAATTAAAAAGTTTCCTTAAATACGTTTTATGAAAATAACTTTTAAATATCAGTCAGCACTCATGAATAGGCTAAAAAATTCACTTTCGCAGCAATGTTAAGTTTAGATGAGAAAGGAATTAGTCTGTATTCCATCTCTTTCTGAACTGAGCAGGAGGCACACCTGACACTGAAAGTTTTGCCATGGACTGTCTATACTTTCCAAACGACCGAGCGTTACCTCTCTGGCTTTTTGGGCTGCAAGCTCAGCTTGTCTCTGTCGCTCGAGTTCTTCGAGCAACTGCTTTTCCATGATGCGCTTGGCTTCCTCCACCCTTCGGAGAACTTCTCGCTCAATTTCATCCTTCCTTTTCTCCAATTCTTCCTCTACCCTCTTTGCTACCAATTCTTCCACTCTTCGTGCTGTCTCTTCCTCAATGAGTTTTTCTTCGATTTCCTGCTGCCGGCTAGCAAAGTGAGAAAAAAATGATTTAGAAAATAGAAATATTAAACCTAAAAATTAAAACTAGTTATATGATTTTACAATTCATTTTCATGTAACATTCAAGGAAATAATAGGTACCAAGACATTAAGTGATGCAGAAATTCAAATAAATATAAAACCATGATTTTTCCCCTCTTATCACTTTCTGAACAAAAATATATATATATATACACACAAACAGCTTATTCATCAGTTTTTATTTAGTAATGCAGAACAAATCTGAAATAGGAAATCCACTTTTGTTATCAACTTTACAATGAAAAGACAAACTGTAAATATACAAATTTGCTCATTTGCCAGTCCACCCAGTTGAAATAAGGGTTGAGCTACAGAGAAGTCAGGAACCACCATTATGTAGCAAGCAATTCAGACAGCAAAATTCAGTCTCCCTCTTCTTCCTCTCTCAAGCAGAGTCAGAATACAGACTCAAAGAGATTCAGAATGCTAAGGTAATAGTTGTATAGCTTTTAGTGAAAATATATACCACCTTATTTAGGTTCTGAACTGTATACACTTTATTGTACCTTTTCTTTTGTTAATTGATTTTCAATTAAAAGCTCTTCCAGAGATGGAAAAGTAGGTTAAAAAAAAAAAAATCAGTTCTGTTAAAAAGTCAAATGAAGCATAATAATGTTTTAATACCTTTAGATATTATAAACCAACTTTTTACTCAAAAAAAAAATATATGTACTGAAAACATTGTAAATTATCAAATCATCATAGTGGAAACTTTCCAAATTTTATACCACTGATATCCAATGATAGCCTCAAGTGTATCTAGTCACAACTGAATATCAAAATATACAAGACCTCATATTTTTATTTGATTAAATTAAATGGCAATATTTTGAGATAGGCTGAAAATATATTAAAAATAATTTCACTGTTTTTTCCCCCTGTTTAATGAAGACTTTGTAGTTTCTAAGGGGCCATTAAACACCCAACCCACTTCAATCTTAATGATATTTTGGGGTGATTCAATTTCCAATCCAGTGCTTTCATTTTCAGCTCCTGTTACTTATTCACAGTGATACCATCCTAACACCAATGTATTTTTCACATTCTAACTTATGTCAATATCTGCATTTAAAATCTCTACATTTTTCTGTCAAGGATAGTAGCTTGAGCAAGCATAACTTCTTATAGTTTCTAGATATCCGGAATACCTATTTTGAAGACTGTTGCTTGTTTCTTAACTCCTCCCCACCACATTAATGATTTTTATTTTAAAAAGATACTAAAGTCTAACAGGCTCTAGCTATAATTTTTTTCTGTTATTCCTTTTAAACTTCCAATAAAAGAATTAGTGCAGTTTCAAAAAGCTTTTATAGCAGTTCAGTAAGAGAACAGATACCTATCCCAACACTATAAAAAAGCCAGAAATATCTAATATCAGGCAGCAATTCAAAGGAAATTAAACTACATTTCATATAGAAAAATTGTTTACTTCATCCAGAGAGAGAGAGAAATAAAAGACAAAAGAAGATGGACAATTGCTTAACCCGAATGATGGGTATATACGAATTATATTCCCATCTGCTCTACTTTTGCATTACGTTTGAAAGTTTTCATAACACAAATTTTAAAAGTATACACACCCTCACGTTCTTGCTAGTTGGTTCTTACAAAATAAGTAAATGTAGAGAAACCCAAGAAACTATTTTAAAATTTCAAAACTGTACAATTCAGCTCTTAAATACAAAAGTTCCAATTAACACTTTGCATATAAAATAAAAAAAGATGGGGGGAAAAACTGGTTAGCTTATTAGTAGAAAAGCTGCCAAGTTAACTTAGGTCAAAAGGCCTGATACATATTCAGGGTTTCTGTCAACCAGTCCCAAAGTAATAGCATTAAGCACAATAGCTAATAGGGCCACATTCCCACAGTAAGTATGTAAGCAAGCAAGTTAGGAGAAAAGGAGCCTAAACAAATTTAGTTTATCACTTACAGCAAAGAGCCAGATCAGCACAGCATTAGCTCCCCATGTCTCTCTGTTCTCACTGACAAATATCAATTCACAGAGGCTGGGTGACAGACAGTATAAGCACAGGTGGTGTGGCCGCTCTGCCACTAAGAAGTCAATTCTCACTATAGGTCAGCAGTTTTATACCTAGAGGGGAGGGCAAGTGGAAAGTTCCAAGCTCAACTGAACAGGGAGAATGAGAAAAGGCCTAGTGAAGTTTCTCACAAGACTGCTTATCTTCTTCCTTTGTTCCTGGAGGAACCACAGGGCAGCTCATCATGACCATACTTAAGCCTTGCTGCTGTGTCCTGCTGAGAGATCAGGGCCCCACAACAGAACTGTTACCCTATAAATATTACCAGGAATATAATTTTTGTTGTTGATGTTATTCTTGGTGAGGTTATAATTGCTACTCCAGCAAATCAGAAAAAAATTTTAAATCAATTTTTAGTTTCAGTGCTGAAAAAGTTCAATATTCAATTCCCCTCCCCACACACCCTAAATTCATAAAACTAATGGGCACATGAACAACTGAATTAAGCATGAGTTAATCTTTACTGATGGCAAATTTATCATAATCAATGACAAAGCAGCTATTAGGCTTTTATAAGAGCCACTGAAATTTTCTTAAAACAAAACAAAAAACCCAACATTTTTGGTATGTTACAAAAGATGTATCATCCAATATCATTGCCTATCCATTCCCTAAAACTTCTGCATAGGTGTCTGTCTCTTGATGTTCTTTTATCTCTCTAATCTTTCCCTCAGGCTCTTATGCTGAACCCAGTCCCTAGCCAGAATTTTGTGCCACTGATAAAAAGGTTGGATTAAAATCTTCAAGTTTCTCAAAGGAAATGGTATAACATAAAGTCTCCACTTTCTCCACGCTCTCAGGTGTTTTAAAAATACTAGTCACAATCAATTTTAAAATGGCAACTATTAAAACAGCAAGAGCCTGGCAAAACAGCACTATTAAAAGGGAGAATGGTGTTGTACAGAGCAGCTTGCAACAACATTCTTTTAAAACGTCTTTAAAATGTATGAACTCAACCCTAGGAGCGTCCATCTAGGAATTGCTTCATAATATTAGCAAACAGCATTTAGTAAATACTGAATAGTAAGTAAGTTCTGCCAACAGCTTTATACACCATGTCATCATTTACATTTTTGATGGTTCCTCAAACTAAGCAGTTCACTTATTGGGCTCTAACTCATTCATGTTGCCTCTGAGAGGTGACTCTCCACCTGGGGAGACTCCAAAGCTAATGATCTTAAGCACTATACTACCCACTACCCTTCATTGTTTCTACAGGACAAATGCGAGAGGCAAAGACATATACAAAGATTTAAATATCAAAATAATTATTGAAAAAAAAATTACAAAATTCTTATTAACACCAGCTACACTGTATGCCCTGGATGTTTTGTCTCAAAGCCCTAACCTCCTCAAAACATGTAGTTCCATCTACTAAATTTGCTCATAAATGCTACTCTGCTCTCACAACAAGTTCTTCAAGTATTCTTTGAATAAACACTCATACAGATCCCAGGGTCAGTTTGGATATTTTAACTTAGAAGACCTTCAATCAGTCATATAGTTAAATACTAAGCATACTCTAACCTCGATATCACAGGCTACAGTAAGTTACTATGTCATTAACATTTTCCTGATTTGCTGCAAGTCATTTTCAGCTGCCCACTTTTCAACAGTTAATACAACATGTATACAGCATCTCTAAAAATTACATACAGAAACGACAGTAAGGATGCAGGGACAAAGAGAGGGAACCACACTGAACTGCTGCGACACAGGGAGGAGAGGCAGAGGTTTTGAACTAAATTTTGAACCATGTGAATTAGCTATGCAAAAATGAAAAAAAAATGTAAGGTGTTTTACTGCATTAGATTGCACCTTATAAGATTACTTCCTATATTCACCAGGCTCAATCTGACTGTATTTATATAAATTATAATAAATAACATTATTTATTAAGGCCCATTATATAATCATTGTCTTAATACTTTAAATACACTATTTCTTATCTTCACCACAAGCAAACAAGTATCTCCATTTCACAAGTAAGAAATCAGGCTCACAGGCGATTTATTCAAGGCCTCAGAACTGTTAAATGGCAAGCAATCTCATTTCCAACCTTACTATAGACTTTTTAATTAGTTAAACCCAACACAAGATTCTTATTTTGTTGTCTCTCTCCATCTCACACTGGACCTCCTGAAGGTACACTTCACACTAGACGTTCTTATGGTACCCTTTCTCAGTTTCCACCTGTGCTTGTCTCCCTCTATCCAACTGTAAACACAAACAATTCCTAAGGTTCTTTTTTTTAAATTTATTGTTTGTTTTTCTATTACAGTTGTCACATTTCCCCCTTTGCTCTCCCCTGCTCCTCCCAGTTCTCCCACAGTCAATCCTCCCCTGTTGTCCATGTCCATGGGTCATTTATATTAATTCCTTGACTAGACCCACCCCTCTTCCCCCTCTGGTCACTGTCAATCTGTTCCTTGTTTACATGCCTCTGGTTCTATTTTGCTCATTTGTTTGTTTTGTCCCTAAGGTTCTTTCAGTCCCTTGAACCAACTGCTCTTCATCCTTTCTCTCTGGATGATTCTATTCTCAAGGTTTCCCCTAGGTTTGTCCCCTATATCAATCTTGGGTAAAACCACTATATCCAAATATTAGAGTCTACAGTGGAAGTCCCAGGCTTTGATTTCCCCTCTCTCCTCTCCTCTGGGTTTGACATTTTAACCAGTGTCTTGAGATAGAGTAGTTACTTAAGCATTTGGTGACTGAACTGAAATAACCAAATATAAATGAGAGCCAATATTATTAATGCTTTCTGTCCCTGTTTCACACCCAATTTTATTGGTGCTAAATGCTTCTTAAATCTGTCCCTCTTTTCCATTCCAACAACTGCTCCCACACTAGTCCTGTGTGGACTGACTGTAACTAGTTTCTATCCTGTACAGTCAGGGATTTATTTTTTATTTTTTTAATGCCCCATGCCATTTACCTGCTTAAAGCCTTTCCTGTTTCTAGAATGAAATCCAAACTCCTTTATATGGCATATAAGACCCTCTCCATGATTTCCAGCCTCTACTTTATCTCTCTAGTAACTCCATGACTTTAATTTACAGAACTTCATGTTCCAATTAACACTCACCCTTTTACTCAACGTTAGACCATTCTGTCTCCCTCCCTTTATTCTCCTTTGGTCCACATATAACCTCCTACCTTAGCTTGACAGTCTTATTTCTATCCACCACTCGTTCCTTAAGAAAACTAGTGTTTACGCATCCAAGATGCTTCCTGTCTACAGTCCTATCACCATCTATGAATTTACCACACTGTTACTTATACCTATCTACATCTGTCTTCAAGCTAGAAAAAGATCTTGGACAGGAGTCAATCATCTTTACATTAACAGCACCTAGCACAGTGCCTGACACATTAAATGCTCAATAAATTGGGTAGTTGAGTGAACTCACCAATAGGGATTTGCAGACCTGCAACTTCTGCCCATTCCCATTGTTCCAAAATGTAGATCTTTTCCTTGTTTTCTTTGCATTATTTCTAAGACATTAGACCATATTAAGTACTGCCTACTGCATGGCACACACAAATTAAGTGTACGGGTGGTTGCTAGTGCTGCCATCTCCTTCCTTCACAAAAGCTAATGGTAGTTTACGTCTACCAACTTGGAACTACATACCTGCTCTGTTTTCTAATTTTCATCCTTGCATTTTTTTCTCTGCTATTTATGTGGCTAGCTAAATAATTCTAATTATTCTTAGCACACCACGTTTCCTTTCATTTTCCCTACAAATCTTAGCTTCCCAGTGAATGGCAAGTCTCTTTGAGGTCACCTCTGTTTCCACATAAACGTATGAAATATCTTAGGTTAATTTTTTACAATGTTCACCTGTTGATATACATTTGAGACCTACATTTTTACAGTTAAACTTGTTCCAAACCAAATAACTGGATTCTATATAATAAAAGTTTTTTGTAAAAAATTAGTTGTACTTGGTTTTCATATATAT
Source organism: Furipterus horrens (assembly GCF_987537825.1). Lineage (NCBI taxonomy): Eukaryota > Metazoa > Chordata > Mammalia > Chiroptera > Furipteridae > Furipterus > Furipterus horrens. The sequence continues at coordinate 65,249,747 of NW_028327182.1, forward strand.
CAACAGTTCTAAGAAATAAAGGAAAAATGAAAGCATTGTGCACCTTTTGAAGGAATGCAGCAAAATACCTCTCCAGGTACTGCTTCCTCTGTATTATTATTAGTGTTATATAGTCCCCTACCTCTTAATAACTTTGCTCTCAGAAACAAGCTTTGCTAAAAAAATCTACATAATACAAACCCAACTGAAGAAAAATTTAAAACCCATCAGACAATTCAGTATACATAAACTTGTCTCAGGAAAACTTTATATTCAGTAACTATCCTGTCTCATGAGCACTTTCCTGTCTCACGTGCACTGAAGGAACTGAGGAAGACAGCTAGTTAAATAAGGGAAGTGAGCACATACGTTTACTACCTTTCAACATTACCTGTGGAAAAGAAATATCTAGAGCAGAGTACCATGGTCTTAAAACAAAACTAAACACTGCATTTCATCAACAAAAGTTCATTAGTTTGGGATTATTTACACCTACTCTTGGATCAAAAGATAGAGAAGAAATACATTTTACCCAAACACTATGTGGTTTTGAGTTTTCTTACATAAAAATTCTGTATGTCAGCAATGCAAAAATAGAAGCATATATTCAATTGTCTTCTCACTAGCAAGTACACTATTAGGGGAAACAAATATCAGTATTACACCGAAGTTTGCTACAGAATAATATATATCAAAGTTAAAAAGTAGTGAAAAGAGTAAACTTTGGGATGGTGGTTACTCAGGTGAATTCAAGCATCAAAACTCATCCTACTGAACACTTAAGGTGTGTACATTGCTTTTACACCTCAAAAAACAAAATAAAAAACCAAGTAGGCCCAAGAAAAGAAAAGTGACCGCGACATTTTAAACAACTGTAATGCATTAAAGTAAAATGCATTTTTGGGGGGTGTACTGTTGGACCACCTAAACTGTCTTATTCCGGAGAAGCCCAATCCCAAATCTAAACTGCAATAAAAGAATGCTCTGGACGGCTGCGACTTGCATTCTAAGGGTTAATTCCTTTCTGCTCTTCTCCAGAGGGACTGCAAATGCTCTGCAAACGAGACTTCAACCTGCCTTATTTCTCGTCCTCCGGCCAACTCCACTCTCCAACCCCACTCTGAACTCCACCCGCTACTTCCGGCAGTCTCCAACCCTCTCGCGCCAAAATCGCTCTCTTCCCTAGAAAGTTTTCCGGCTTCAAGCCCCACTAATTTCCTCCCCACCCAAATCGTAGGTATGTCCTGCCGCAGGCTTTCCACGAGCCAGTTCTGCAGCCTCTCTGGCGGGTTCCTACAACCCTCCAACCTCCCTCTTCAGCCCCCACTAGCCCTAACCCCTCATTTCCCACTCTTCCCGCCCCTGCCTCGCGGGAGCTCACATTTTTCGCTGCCGCTCGAACTCTGCTTTCTTCTCCTCCTCTTCTCGCTTCTGCTTCTCGTCCAGGCTGCTGCGCTTGCTCACGGTGCGCCCGAATATGTCGATGCGGTCGGGCGGGGACGAGGCGCGCTCCCGGTCCCGCTCGCGCCGGGACACGGCCGTGTTGGTGGAGCGCGAGCGTGACCGGGACTCCCGTCGCCTATTCCGTTTACTTTCCCGGGATTTGGAGCGCTTCCGCACGCGCTCCTTATCTCGGGACCGAGATCGCGACCGACTCCGTTTCTTGTTATGTTTGCTGCTCTTGGTATGTTTGGAGCGGGACGAGCTCCGACTCCGAGAACGGCCCATCCTTCCGGGCGACGCTGTGGCTAACCGCTGGCCTCCGGCCCCGCACGCGCCTGGAAGCTCTCGCTTGCGCCTCCAGACACAGGCTTGCCGTCTTGTTGAAGCCCGGGGAAGGAAAACTGTCAGCCAGCTGACTTTGTGTCACTCCGTGAGGTGGACAGCCGCCACGAAAGCCGCCTCCAAAGACAAGGCCGCAACACCAGGACGCGATAAAATGGCAGCCGCGGCTGCACCGGCCGCCCTTCCCACAATGCTCTGCGCGAAACGCGCGGCCGCGCGAGTCCCGCCCCCTAACGATTGTTGCCGAAAACGAGTCGAGCGTTTCCGAGTCCGCTCGGCTTTTTCCGCCACCCCCCGCGTTCCACCGTTTACGCAAGGGCCGGAGTTCCTCGCTTCTTCTCTAGGCGCTTTAGTTTTCTGGCAGGATCCCAACACCGTAACAATATACCTATTACGTTTTGGTGCGACCGAGATCATGTCTCGGTATGAACTGGTTTTGCCAGGCAGCCCTAAGTTACATCAGAGTGACCCTGAGCAGATCACTTGCTCTCTCAGCTTAGCTTCCTCATTTGTACAGTGAAGATTACCATGCTTTTTATTCAGGTGGTCGTAAGGCTTACAAAAGATAAAGTAGACTTTGATAAGTAGAAGCCTGTGTTTATGTTTATACAGGCCTTCATGTGCCAGGCGTTGTGCTAAATGCTTTGCATTTATTAACTGGTGTTTAATTCTCATTTTAGGGGTGGTTGCCCTGAGGTCCAGAGGGTAACTTCGCCCAGGTCACACGGCTAGCAGGTGGCAGAGCAGGAGTGTACAAAATCCTTGCAGATAACCAGTAAGTCCACCAAATCCAAGCCAGGAAAGCTATAGCCCAATATGGTACAACAACCTGTCACTGTCCTGCACAAGCAGTAACATATTAAGACATTTTCTCCACAAGGCAACAATAACTATAAAATCCTTCAGAATCAAATTTTACAAGACCTGACCAAATAAAAAACATATGCCCATTTTGGGGGGTGAAAACTCGGTATCAAAAATGTGCCAGTTCTTCCCAAGTCAAATTACAAAATTAGCACAATTTCCATCAGAATCTCAAATTCTCTTGCAGATGAGTTACAACTAGCTAAATATTTTAAAATTTTAATAGTAGAACACACAGTTGTGAATTATCAAGAAAACATTGAAAGAGAAGAGTAGTAAGGATCTGCCCTGTAAAATAAAATAAAATAAAATAAACACAAAGGTATTAGCACAGAAATAGGAAAATAATCAGTGTAATAGAAAGATGATAATTTTTTTTTAATTCAGATACATTCAAGTAAAATAACATTTAATAATTTAGAATGTTGCCTGGTGTGGCTCAGTTGAAGCATCACTTCGGGCAGGGCACACATCTAGGTTGTGGGTTTGATTTCCATCAGGGTGCATATGGGGGCAACCAATGGATGTTTCTCACATTGATGTTTCTCTCTCTCCTCCCTTCCTCTCTCTCTAAAAACAATGGAGAAGTGTCCTTGGATAAGGACAAAAAACATTAGAATGCATAGAATTACTCCATTATACTGGAAATATTTCTGTCAATCTGTTATATATGTTATACACATACATACACGTACATTTATACACACACGTATGAATGATGCCCATCAAACATTTAAGATGGTTTTTCCAGTTAGTTGGTATATTGGTTTCCTAGAGTGCTGCAATCTGATGCTATAAAATAACAGAAACTTCACTGACAGTAACAGGGTCCAGAAGTCCAAGATCAAGATGTCAGCAAGGTTGGATCTTTAAGAGGCTCTGAGACACAATCTGTGCCATGCCTCTCTCTTAGCTTCTTGCGATTGCTGACAATCCTTTGCATTCCTGGACATTTCATGGCTTCCATTCTAGTCTCTGTCTTCAGATGGCATTTACTGTGTGTCTATCCCCTTCCTATAGGATCCAAATAATTAAATTAGGACTCAGTGTAATCCAGTATAACCTCCGTTAACTTAATTACATCTGCAATGACCCTATTTCCAAATAAGGTCACATGTCTGCATCACATGAATTTGGGGGGGGGAATACTATTCAATCTGCTACATTTGGATTTTTAAAAAACTTTTTTCTTAGTATTTTTTTCATGTCATGAATTTTTTATATAAAGCATATAATATTTTATGAAAAGACTAAAAAGATAGGCCCTGGCCAGGTAGTTCAGTTGGTTACAGCATCATCCAGATATGCCAAGGTTGTGGGTTTGGTCTCTGGTCAGGGCACATACAAGAATCAACCAATGAACGCATAAATAAGTGGAACAACAAATTGATGCTTCTCTCTCTCTCTCTCTCTCTCTCTCTCTCTCTCTCTCTCTCTCTTCCTCTCTTTCTAAAATCAACAAATAAAAATTAAAAAAAAATAACGGACGTTTCTTTTAAACAGTACAGGAATGTGAGAAATGTCACAATCTAATATGTGATAAGGATGATGGTTTAAGTTAGTGGAAAAAGTGGTTTATTAATAAATTCTGCTGACATAATTTAAATAAAGATATTAAAAATAATATACAATTAATTTAGATTTTGCATCATAACAGGAATAAAAACTAATTTAAGATGGATTGAAATCTAAATATATTCAAAAGCTTAAAATATCATTTTTTAAATACATTCATCTGAATCATAAAAATATAAAGCAATGACTCTATCACTTAGAGGTTTGTTTTAAATACAAAGTTCTATTCCCAGAGATTCTCATACAGTGCTTGGGCTCTGGACTCTTCATTTTTTAACAGGCACTCCACATAATTCTCTTGTAGACATTCCACCAACCAATTTGAAAAACACTGGTATAAATGAACAAGTTAATATCTATGTAAATAAAAGACAACTTTGGGAGAAAATATTTGCAATATTTAGCAAGCAAGGCATTAATATTATTAGTATATGAAGAGTTTCTAACAATAATTAAGAGAAATATAACTAAAAAATGAGCAAAAGATATTTAAAAATCCATTCACAGAGGAACTACAACTGATAAAAAAACAAAACCTTATAGAAGAATCTAAACCTCACTAAAAACCAGGGAAATAAAATTTAAATAACAATTATTTATGAGTGTGTTTTCCTGTAATTCCTAGTTATTTAAAAAATCATTAACTAATAAAGTGTTAATAAGGTGAAGGAGTGAGATGTCAAAGACAAACACCCATATATATCATTAGTAGGAGTTTATTACAACCATTTTAGAGTATAATTTAGACATGTCTATCTGCATTTTGAGTTTTTACACCCCATGACCCAGCCTTCTCACTTGCAAAAATTTGTTCCACCAGTATAACAGCCCAACATATATGATATAACAATATATCATATGAATGACAGACAATCGAAAGCAAGCTAAATATTAATGGAGAAAGAGTTTTCTGTTCATTTAAACCCATGGGTTAGCATGCTAACTTCAAAAGTGTATGCTGAGTTTCTTCTGGCCAAGATGGAGGCCTACATAGACATGCTGTGTCTCCCTCCGCAACTAAGAAGGAATACAACTACCTCAAAACTAGAGACAACGAGAAGTTCCAGAAAATCAAGCTGCATGGAAGTCCAACAAACAAAGATATAAAGAAGAAATAATCATCCGGACAAGTTAGAGGGGCGGAATCAAGGCAGAGAGGAAGCAGTGTGGCAACAGCTGTGGTGGTGGCAGCAGCAGCAGCAGCAGGCTGGCAGGAAAGCACAGTCACACATTTTAGGACACCTAGGGAGCACTCCCAGCACTAGACCAGACGACATAGCTCTCGGTCTTAGCACTGAGGAAAATAAAGCCTCATTGCTTCTGACTGTGCAAGTCAGTGGGAGTTGGGGTGGAGGAAGAAACTGCTGGTGTCTCAGTAGAGTCCCCTTGTTCAAAGGGACCCCACGGTCCTAGAACATCTGCAGGCCCATGCACTCTGGGAGTGATGGCCAGGATAACAGCTACAGGGGCGCCAGTCCCATCCGTGAAGTGGGAGAAGTGCCTGGAAAAGGGGCAAGTGCTGAGCAAGTGGCATTGTTTCCTCTCAGACCCCTCTGCCACACACAGCATCACAATGTGGTGAAATAGGTCACCCTGTACTGATGAGTACTTAAGGCTCTGCCCCTTACAACGTAACAGGTGCAACAGCTCTACCTAAGACACAGAGGCAAACAAACACAGGAGCCTGTCAAGATGAGGAGACAGAGAAGTATGGCCCAAAAGAGGGAATGGATCAAGGTTCCAGTGGGAGAACTAAGTGATGAGAAGATAGCCAATCTAACAAATGCAGAATTCCAAACACTGGTGATAAAGATGCTTACAGACTTGACAAATATACTTAGGTATGGCAAATGCATAAGGGAAGAAGTGAAGGCTATGCTAAATGAAACAAAGAAAAATCCACACAAAACCAATGGTGAAGAGAAGGACACCAGGGTTCAAATCAATGATTTGGAATATAAGGAAGAAAAAAACAGTTAACAGTACAAAATGAGAAAACAAGTATTGAAAAAACTGAGGAAAGGCTTAGGAACCTCTGGGACAACTTTAAACGTGCCAACATCTGAATCATAGGGATGCCAGAAGGAAAAGGGGAAGAGCAAGAAATTGAAAGCTTATGTGAAAAATAATGAAGGAAAACTTTCCAAATTTAGTGAAGGAAATAGACATACAAGTCCAGGACGCACACAGAGTCCCAAACAAGCTAGACCCAAGGAAGACTATACCAAGACACATCATAATTAAAATGCCAAAGGTTAAAGGTAAAGAGAGAATCTTAAAAACAGCAAGAGAAAAGCAGAGTTACCTTCAAAGGAATTCCTATAAGACTCTCAGCTGATTTCTCAAAGGAAACTTTGCAGGCAAGAAGGGACTGGCAAGAAGTATTCAATGTGATAAAGGCAAGGACCAAGAATACCTTATCCAGCAAAGCTATCATTTAGAATGGAAGGGCAGATAAAGAGCTTCCCAGACAAGGTGAAGCTAAAGGAGCTCATCATCACTAAGCCATTATTACATGAAATGTTAAAGGGACTTATTTAACAAAAAGAAGATCAAAACTATAAACATTAAAATGAAAACAAACTCACAATTATCAACAACTGAATCTAAAAAATAAAAACAAAAACAAACTAAGCAAACAACCAGAACAGGAACAGAATCACAGGTTTGGGGATCATTTGCAGGGTTATTAGCTGGGAAGGGGAAGGGGAAGAAATGGGGAAATGGTGCAGGGGCTAAGAAGCATAATTTGTTGGTACAAAATAGACAGGAGAAAATTAGGAATAATATAGAAAAAGGTGAAGCCAAAGAACTTATATAGACGACACTTGGATATGAACTAAGGGGGGTAGGATTGCTGGAGGGAAGGGGGTTACTGGGAAGAGGGGAGCAAAGGGAAAAGAAATTGGGACAACTGTGACAACATAATCAATAAAATATACTTTAAAAAGTGTATGTGGAATATATGTTGAATGAATAATACATGTTGAATGAATAACATTTACTTTGAGCATGAATGTGGTTCTCTTTTCTATTGTTTTGTTTTTAGACTCTTTAAATTTTCTGTTGCTACCCATCCCTCATTCCCTTCTCCCATTAAAAGTGTTTTCTCCTTTCATCTTTGAATAATTACAATATCAACTTTTCAGAATTTGAAATGTATCCTTTAACCTATTGATGCAGCATCATTTATTCAGGTTGTAAATACTAAGTGCCTAGTTTGTGCAAAATACTGTGCTAGTTGCTCATAGATTTATACCTATGCTTAACAAATAGGCGGAGCACTTGGCAGCTACCAATCTCTAGGTACCTCACTTATTAACTGATCACTTTGTTGTTTCTTAGATCATCTTTCTAAATTTTCCCTAAGCTATTTGAAACCCCATTTATACCCATCCTTTTCTACCGCACTCAATTCCTTGCCCCTTGGTAGGTTAGTTCTCCTCAGCAGCACTTTTCATATTTGTCATTTTAAAAAATGGTAATTTTTTTTTAGTATTCATCTCTCTTATGAAAATGTGAGCTTCTAAAGGGGAGGGTAGGAACCATGCTTGATTTCTTATTTGTATTTCCAACTTGGACCTAGTACTTTGCACATGGGAAGCAGTCAACAAAACATAATTTGAATGAATAAACATGGGATGCATTATCCAGTTTCCCTCAGAAACTTTAAAACATCACTTATTTTAAAACTGTTTTAGACAATTGAAAATTACAGACTATTACATAGTTTGAACATAGAAAAACTGATTGCCCTCACAGCTTTGACAATAAAATCAGCAAAGCTTTAGCTTCCAAAAAACTATCTTTTGATTCAATTCATAATGTTTGGTTCTGCCCAAAACATTAAGCTTTTTTTTTTTTTTTCTAAAACAAGTGTTACTCTAATTCTTCATCTAAAACTATTGTCAGAAGGCCCTATTGTAGGCCAGGTTAATTGTAAAATTGTATGTATGCCTCTACACAAATGTTAAACAGAAAAAAAATCCAAGTTTGCCTAAGAAATAGAAAGGGAATGTTTTACTCAGAAAGCAGGAAAAAAAAAAAATTCAGATGGAGAGAAACACATACAGATAGTCTCAAGAGCAACAAATGCAGAGATCTCTATCTTTTCAGCTCAGATGCCTGAAGAGCAAAGCAGCAAGAGGGCAAAGGAAGCCCTTCTGGAAACTTGCTCAGACTGGACAGTGACTAGAGCGGATCTCTAAGATGGGAGTGTGTGCTCAGTAGGCTCTGACATGGAACCAGTCCAAATCAGGAGAGCAAATTTAGTGTCAAATAAGAAACAAATCCTGACTAAGGAGAAACTTTATTCAAAAGGGTTATTGCAAGGGGTGGGGGGGAGGTTGAAAGACTTTCACAAAAGGGGGAGGAGGCCCGTGGAAATAGGGAGAATATAGTGACATTAAATCTACAAGTGTCTCCGGAGTTAGGCAAAAAAGACCTAGGTACTGGGGAGTGGGGTGAAAGGGAGGATTGGGGGGTGGATGATCTGAAAATAAATCAGAGAATGTTTTACTCTGAGGCCAGCCTGTTCACAGGAGGGACTCTCTTCTGGCTCAGGCTGAGGGTGGGCCAAACTTTGGGCACAAAGGGGTAGGAAAGAAGCTTAACCAATATTCAACTAACAACATTTCATTCCCATTGGTCAGTGGGAACAAAACAGTTCAGCTCATTTATGAGGCAAAGAATGGAAATTTGGAGGGTCTTGTCATAGGTAACCACAGGAGCAGGGTGCTCCTGTGAATCTTGTGTAGTCATATGGGGAGGAGGGGTTCCTTATAGTGTGCCGTTTCCAGAACTCAAAGGGTAGGAGTGCTCTTAATCTTTGCTGCTTTCCGGGAGCAATGGGCTCAAGTAACAGTCAACCCTGTCAGCATTAGGGCTTCAAAGCACGACCTAAGAATCTTCACTTACTCCTTCTCTGACTCTCTTCCTTTCTTTGTGTAGATCTGAGCTTTTGACCTTTGTACTTTCCCTTCTCTCTGAAGAACTTGACAGGAGTTTCTCAGCTTTTTTTCCTTTTAGGTTAGACAGACAGGTTAGAGGTGTTAGGTTTGTGCTCAGAAGAAGGAAGGTGTAGGGTGGACCAGTTCAAAGCTTTTATTGAAGGATGTTCAAGCAGGCAGGCTTAATCTGAGCAAACTACAGCAAGGGAAGGAGTAGGGGGATTTTTAAGGTCATGGAGCAGACCTCCAGCGGGGTGAGCCACTCTGCTGGTCAGCTCCAGAGTCCAGGATATAGGTGAAACAACAATGCCCTTTGGTTAGGGATGGTTGCTGTAGGAACAGAAAGTCCAGGAGATTTATGGCCCTTGCTCCTAGGAAGTGCTCAAGGGGAGAAAAACCAGGTCTCAGCAGGATGCCTCAGTTGCCTCTGACAATAGGGAACTTCATGATTGGGTGCATGGCTGGTGATGCATTCATTCTTGGTCTCAGCACAGATGTTGGCTTGGGTCCTGCAAAACTGCAGGCCACAGTTCCCAAGAACACAGTGACCCGGACTGACCATAGCCGGATTTGCAAGTCCTGACACAGGTGGCAGGTTTGGGGCAGGCAACATGGGATCTCTGGCCCTAACAAGAGGAGTCTGGAGTTTGCAAATATCTCTTACTCAAGGTTGGATAAGACTCTGTTGAAGTCTTTTTTACTTGATGGGTAGGTATTTGTTGTGACATATTCAAAATGACTATTCCCCCCAACCCTAGCCAAACACAAGGGGATTTTTCTCCTATCTTCACTGTGAGAATCTGGTAGGGCAGTGGAAGTAAAAATCCATGAAAATGTGGAGGATCCTTGCTTCTACTGGGCCTCCATGAGTTTTTAACACTCAAGTTAGTCTATCCTCAGCTTTCAGCAGTTTGTTGAAAGTACCACTAAGTGTTCCTACCTGTTCCTGGCTCCAGTGACATCTGCTTTAGAGAAGCTAGTCTGTATAGTCTGTAGTCATCTGTCTCTAGTTTTCAGGGCAGTAGTTTATCCTGTGACCTCAGTTCACGAGGTGGTGCTCAATCTACTGATCCACATCAGCCAGTACCCAGTTTGCTAATATTTTGTTGAGGAGTTTTGCATCTATGTTCATCAGAGATATTAGTCTGTAATTTTCTTTCTTTGTTGTGTCTTTACCTAGTTTGGATTAGGATTATACTGACCTTGTAAAAAGAGTCTGAGAGTCTCCCGTCTTAAAATTTTTGGAATAGTTTGAGAAGAACAGGAGTTAGTTTTTCTTTGAATATTTGGTGAAATTCACCTGCGAAGCCATTTGGTCTAGTTCTTTTGTGTGTTAAGTTTTTTATTAGTGCTTCAAACTTGCTAGTTGTTTTTGGTCTATTCAAGCTTTCATGCTTCTTGATTCAGTTTTGGAAGATTGTATACTTCTAGAAAATTATCCATTTTACTCAGGTTGTCCAATTTCTTGGCATATAGCTGTTGATAGTAATTTCTTACAATCCTTTGTATTTCTGTGGTGTTGGATGTTACTTCTCCTCTCTCATTTCTGATTTTTTGGGGGGTCCTCTCTCTCTTTCTCTCTCTCTCTTTTTCTTGATGAGTCTTGTCAAATTGGTTTATCTTTTCAAAGAACTAGCTCCTGGATTCATTGGTCCTTTAAATTGTTTTGTTACTCTCTATGTCATTTAATTCTATTCTGATCTTGATTATTTCCCTTCTTCTACTCACTCTGGCAGAAGTCAGAATTTTATTTAACTACATGGGAATGAACATTTTGCAATATCTGAAAACCTCAGTCATTTCTTTTGTAGGAGAATTTAAATTCTTCTTTTTCAGTTTGATGATTAAAACCCTACTTTTGTTACACTGTATCCTCTGACTTTACCCTGGCTGGTTTGGCTCAGTGGATTGAGCGTCGGCCTGCGAGCTAAGTAAGTGTCGCTGGTTCGATCTTCCAGTCAGGGCACATCAGAGAAGGAAAACTCTGACTCCAAAAAACCTCCGCTGCCTTGCGGCATACCTCTTCAGGGGAAAGGCTAAGGGAGTAAACCCCGACAGAAAATCCGGAGCCGGAGTCCCTAAGGCGGTTTGACGTTGTAGTCAACACCGGCAACTCCTGCGGCGCACCTGAAACCAAGCTGTATTGACTCCGTCTTTCCCTTGGACCCTTCAGCTGCGAAGAGAGGGGGGGTCTGCTGCATGGGCAACAGCAGACCCTCCATATCACCCTGCCCAGGCTCTGTAGCTTCAGCTTCACTGGAGAGGACACTCCAGCGTCATCACAAGATGTCGATTCAACATGGGAGGAGACAGATACCGTGTCACTTCCGAGTCGGACTGCACAACCATTCTCGGCGGTGCAGGTAGACTCCTAAGAAGCTACACCATCGTCTCTCGAGACGGACGGCTGCCAACGATCCAACGACTCACTCTGGGCTTTGTTTGTTGTTGTTCCTCTAGTTCTTTTACATGTAGGGTTAGGTTGTTTATTTGAGATTTTTCTATCTTCTTTAGGTAGGCTTATATTGCTATGAATTTTCCTCTCAGTACCACCTTTGCCATGTCCCATAGGTTTTGAATTGTTGTGTGTTCATTTTCATTTTTCCCAGGTATTTGATTTCTTCCTTGATCTCATTGTTAACCCATTCATTATTTAATAACATGTTAGGTATTCTCCATGTATTTGAATATTTTTGAGTTTTTTCCTTGAGGTTGGTTTTTAGTCTCAAGGCATTGTGGTCTACAAAGAAGCTTGATGTTATTTCAGTTTTCTTGAATTTGCCAAGGCTTGTTTTGTGTCCATGTGGTCTATCTTTGAAAATGATCCATGTGCATTTGAAAAGAATGTGTATTTTGCTTCTTTAAGGTGAGAAGTTTTATAAATGTTAAGTTCATTAGATCTAGAATGTCATTTAATTCTGCAATATTTTTGTTGATTTTTTTTTTTTTTTTTTTTTTTTTTGGTTTAGAAGATCTATCCATGGTTGACAGTGGGGTATTAAGATCCCCTATAATGACTGTATTGCTATCTAGCTCTTTCTTAAAGTCCTCCAATATTTTCTTTATATATTTCAGTGTACAGTACTTATATTGGGTACATATATGTTTATGAGGGTTAAATTCTCTTGTCGAACAACTCACTTAAATATTATGTAGTGACCTTCTTTGTCTCTTGTTATGGCCTTTGTTTTGAAGTCTATTTTGTTTGATATAAGTATTCCTATCCCAGCATAGAATGTTTTTTCCATCCCATCATTTTCAGTCTGTGTATATCTTTTGTTCTGAGGCGGATATCTTATAGATAGCATATTTGTGGGTCATGTTTTCTTCTTCATTCTTCTACCCTATGTCTTTTGATTGGAGCATTTAATTTATTTCATTTATGGTTATTATTCACAGGTATTTAATCATTGCCATTTTTTCCCTTTGTGCCTATGCTCCTCTCTCGTGCGCGCGCCTTCTTTTTCGTTATCTTCTTAAAGCAGTCACTTTAGCATCTCTTGTAATGCTTATTTGGTAGAGATATACTCTTACACTTTTTTTTTTTTTTTTTTTTTTGGTCTGGGAAGCTCTTTATTTTGCCTTCCATTTTAAATGAGAGCCTTGATGGGTAGAGTAGTCTTGGTTGCAGGTCTTTGCTTCTCATTACTTGGAATATTTTGTGCCATTCCCTTCTGGCTTATAGTGTTTCTGTTGAGAAATCAACTGGTAGCTTTATTGGAACTCCCTTGTATGTTACTAGCTGTTGAGCTTATGTTCCCAGTCATGGTAGTGTGGCCTAATGTAGTGTGTGTCCTGTAGGGTCCAGTCACCCAGCCTCCCCTAACACCCAAACTGGGTACTCAAGGTGTGCCCTTTGTGTGGGCTGAGTACATCTTTCTCTTGTGATTGAGCCTTGGTTGCTGTTGGCAGTAAATTGGTAGGGGTTTATACAGGCCAGTCAGTTGTAAGGACTGGCTGTGACCACTGACTACCAACTTTCACCTGTCATGGAGGATCAACTACGCAGGAGCTGGGTGGTGGTGCTCTGACATGATCTGTAGCTGTCTACTGGGTGCACAGGTTCTGGGGTTTCCCAGGTGGTACAGACCAAGGTCTCTTCCCACCTGTGTTCTTTGGGGCCACCCTGCATGAGCTGTCAAGCAATTTGAGACAGCTGCTACTTGTGCTGGGCTTGGAGATTCCTAGGCAAGGCTAAGCTGTGAACCAAGGTTGGCTGCTGCTAGTGCCAGTCCTGGGGCCACTTAACAAAAAACATTGGGGGCTGAGGGCTCACTGATGCCAACTGTTGCTTGTTTGAGAGGCTTTAGGAAGTTGTGAAGCATGAGCCAAGACAAGCCATTCATATGGAAAAGTCACTGTTAGGAGTTTGGGTATGCCAGTAGGTTGGGTAAGTTGGGAGGGATGGAGTCTCAGGGTATCTCCAGGGTGGGGCAAACAGTGTTAGCCAGGTTGTTGGAGTCTCAGATATGGCACCAGTCTGCTGGCTCTGTGGCTCTGTGGGGGAAGGGTTCAGAATGGGGACAATGGCCTCTGCTTGCCTTTCCATCTGGGAGAAAGCTGTTCCCCAGCTTTCATCTTGATGCCAGACACTTCAGTTTCTCCCTGTATGCCACTGGTGCCTTCCAAGCTGCTACACTGGTGCTGGAGCTCAGAGGGAATGAGTCTGAGTAAGTCTGTGTGTGGGTTCTTTCAGAGAAACTGCTTGAGACTCCAGCAGTTTCCTCTACTGCCTCAACTCTTGCTGGTTTTTGTAGCCAGGAATTATGGGGACTTATCTTCCTGGAACTGGAACCCTGGACTACAGGGCTTGGTGTGGGGCTGGGACTCCTCACTCCTGAGATATCCCTCCCGAAGTTTTATCCACCACATGTGGCTGCAGGACCAGACTATTTGGCATCTCTGCCCCTTCTACCAGTTTGGATAAATGTGGTTTCTTTAATTCCATGGTTCAGACTTACATTCAACTCAATTTCTGGTGGTTCTGAGTGGTGATTGTCCTATATTTTAGTTGTAATTTTTATGTGGTTGTTTTAGGAGGTGAACCATGTTTACCTATGCTGTCATCTTGACTGGAAGAGCTAAAGCTATATTTTTCAACAACATTTTTTTCTCCACTGGAAAATGTCCTGTATACAGTATGTGTGATTAATTGCCTAGGTATTTGCTTGGGAACTATACTGCTAAGCTATTGTTTATCATCTGAAAAAATCAGGACATTATAAAAAGAAAAACCTCTTGGAATTGCCTCAGAGAAACTGTGCTACAGAAAGTTAAAATTCCAAACCAGGTTTTATTTCATTTTTCTCTCAAATCAGATATAGTATTTTGACTTTAGTTGGCCTTAAGTGAGATAAAATAGACTAGGAATGAATTTTTGCTCTTCATGCCCCATTTAAAAGCCCTATTAGTAGGGAAAAATAGTGTTTATATTTCAGCTGCTATATATAACAAATCACCCCCAAACTCAGTGGCATAAAACAACTATTTCATTATGGTCCAAGACTCTGGGTCAGGAATTCAGACACAGTACAATGGGAATGACTTGTCTTTGCTCCATAACTTCTTGGGGCTTAGCTAGTAAGACTCAATGACAGAAAGCAGAAGGGGGAGTCTGACTCAGTGACCAGTAGCCACAAGGACTCACATGTCTGGCAGTGATGCTGGGTGCTGCCTGGAACTTTAGCTGAGACTATCAACTGTATCACCTACATGTGCCCTCTTCATGTGCCCTTGGCTTCCTCAAAACATGGAGCCTTTGTAGCAGCTCTTAACCTGAGTGACCTAAGTAAGAGAACAAGTGAGACAGACACTATCTGGCCTTTTTGCATGTTTCTTCAAAAGCTGTTTTGCTCACTTCTGCTGCACTCTGTTGGTTATAAGTAAGTCACTAAGGTTGGCCCAGATGTAAGTGGAAGAGGTTTAATACTGCCTCTTGGTGAGAAGTAGAACTCTTTTTGATCAGAGTTCAAAGAAAAATCATCACATCACCCTTTACAAATCAGTGTTTCACATAATATGTAATGAAAATGGTAATATATTCTACTTGGAAGGTACTGTCAAGTCCCTGTTTAATTTTGAGTAAGATATTGTACCTCTCTAGCCCTCACTTTCTTCACCTGCAAGATGAAGGGCTGCACTAGATGGGTTCCACAGCTCTTTTCAGAGCTATGATTTTATGGCTCTTCCTCTAAAACCTTAGAGGGTCTAGTTTGAATTTTATATCTGACCTTTATCTGAGGGGAAGCTATTATGCCACTTAGGGCAGAATGACATTCTAAGGAAGAATGAAGCAGAAACAAATCTGATCACCATCATTCAACTCTAGTTGTGATTACTGGTAGATGTAGCATCCATCTATTGCAAGTGCTAGATGCTGTTGCTCTGCTTCATTTGCTTTATTTGCTCTCCATCCTCACAGTGACCCTAACCTTGGTATTTCTTTAGATAGCTTTTGAGGAATTTGCTCAGGCCCATCCCCACATGTGGAGATCTCTCAGCTACTATTAGAGCCCAGGGTCAAGGCTATTGAGCTTCAAGACCAAGGTTGGTATGGTTATCAAAATAGGAAGTGGTCAGGAAGTATGAGGGCTGGAGAGTACTGGTGGAATGCCTGACCTGATCAAATGAAATCCTATATGAAGTATATTGCCCCCAAACTCTTAACTAGATGTATTGGCAGTATGTCACAAATGTTGCATTGAACATACTTATTGCATAGGGCATACTTTTACCAAAAAATGCATTGTTTATCTGAAATTGAACTGGGTGACCTGTATTTTTATTTGCTAAATCTCACAACATAAACAACGTATTCTTCTCATTTATTTTTGTCAAAAAGTTCTTGCTGCCCCCTCCCATAAATTGCTGAGAACTGCTAATTATATATTTCAAAGACAACCCAAACCCTTCAAATTTTCCAGGATGGGCTCTTTCCTGTAGAGCACTACTTTGGTTTGTCCTCTGAGGAAAGAGAATACATCTGTAGAAAGAAATCATCTAGAGGATGTGACCACCAATAGATTCTTGAATTGGACCAAGTGCAATCAGAGACCCCACCACCTCCTCTGTCCTAAAATATCAATATATATTAAGCACACTGTTTTCACACTAGCTGTCATTTCAAGGATACAGCCTTGAGAGAGTAATGTATTTCTAAAATCATCTGGCCTGAACATGTGACTGAACCCTGGTTAAGACTTCTAGCCTCTATATAAATTGTAAGATTCTGGTAGGCAGGTGTGGAGATCTAGTCATCTTGTGGCAACCAGAAAAAGTCTGGTATGTAAGTACCCTTGCTTATTACACCGGCCACCTACCAATTGGGAGTGTGGGTCTCTTTCTTCTGTCTCTTCCTGCCCTCCATGTATGGGGGGCCTGTTTGAAAACCAGTAACCTCTCCTGCAATGTATGTTGTAAATCCTGGGGATTTTTGCTTGTCTTTTTGATGAGAAACCATGCATCTTAATGTAGTTTTATTTATATTTATTTTATTGTTTTTATTTACTGATTATAGAGAGAAACAGGAGAGAGAGAGAGAGAGAGAGAGAGAGAGAGAGAGAGAGAGAGAGAGAGAGAGAGAGAGAGAAGCATCAATTTTTTGTTCCACTTATTTATATACTCTGGTTGATTCTTGTATGTGCTCTGACCAGGGATCGAACCAGTAACCTTGGCATATAGGGTTGATGCTCTACCCAGCTGAGCTACCCAGCTAGGGCTCACTCAGTATAGTTTTAATAACTGTTTTTCTTTTCTTTTAATTTAAGGTGGACGTTGAGTATTTTTTCATATATTTAAGGGTTATTCATGTTGGTTTTTCTGTGAGTAGTCTATATCCTTTGCATGTATTTTATTTTTTCATTAAATTCTTATTTTCCCCTCAATTTCTAGGAACTCTTTTATATCAGTAAGGTAAGTTTTTTTGTCCTGGATATGACTGAAACTATTTCCCTCCAATTTATTGATATTACCATGTCTTTTCACTATTGATATTTACCTATTTTTGGCTTGTGGATTTTTCATATGCTTACAGATGAATTCAAATCTCTTCCCACTGTGGGCTGTGTCTATTTCTTTGACTTTGTTTTAGAATAGTACTATTGGGTATTTAGTGCATTACAAAGTATGCTTCATGTCATTTTTAATAATTTGGGACCAGAATCCTATTCTCTCTGATTTTAATATCAGGACCAAAGCTTTTTTGTTTGTTTGTTTGTATCTATTTAGTTGTATTTTGCCCATCTTTTCATTTTTACTTAAACTGAATCACTTTTAAAAAAATATGTTTTATTGATTATGCTGTTACACTTGTCCCAATTTCTTTTCCTTCTGCTCCCCTCCACCCAGTGACCTCCCCTCCCTCCAGTTGTCCCCCTCTTAGTCCATGCCCATTGGTTGTGCATATAGTTCTTATCAACATCTTCCTGACTACTCCATTCCCTCCTACTATACTTCTTAATTCTTGCATCATCTCCCTCCGCTTTCCCCCTTCCTCCTCTCTGCTGACCTCCCTCCAATATGTTCCCCATACCTATAATTCTTTTTCCACTCTTGTTGCCTAGTTAGTTTGCCTTTGTTTCAATTCCCTAGCTTCTATTGTTGGTTGCTGTGATACAGTTTTCATTTTAATGTTCATAGTTTTGATCCTCCTTCTGCTAAACAAGTCCCTTTAACATCTCATATAACAGTGGTTTGGATCTAATGAACTCCTTCAGTTTTACTTTGTCCTGGAAGCACTTTCTCTGCCCTTCTATTCTGAATGACAGCTTCTCTGGATAGAGTAATTGTGGTTGTAGATTTTGATTTTCATTACTTTGACTATTTCTTGCCAGTCCCTTCTTGCCTGCAGAGTCTCCTTTGAGAAATCAACTGATAGTCTAATTGGGACCCCTTTGTACATAATTCTTTTCTTCTCTCTTGCTGCTTTTAAGATTCCCTCTTTATCTTTAATTTTTGACATTTTGATTATAATGTGTCTTGGTGTGGTTCTCCCTGGGCCCAGTTTTTCTGGAACTCTCTGTGCTTCCTGGACCTGTAAGTCTATTTCCTTCCCAAAGTTTGGGAAGTTCTGCTTCATTATTTTTTCACATAATTTTTCAATTTCTAGTTCTTCTTCTTCACCTTCTGGCAATCCTATAATTTGGATGTTTGTTCGCTTATAGCTGTCCCAGAGGTTTCTGAGCCTCTCCTCATATTCCTCACTTTTTGTTTCCTCTTTCTGCACTGGTTCACTGTTCGTTTCTTCCCTATATTCTGATTTGTTGATTTGATCCCTGGTTTTCCTTTCCTCACCACTTGTCTCATATGTGTTTTTGTTCATTTCAGCATGACTAGCCTTCATTCCTTCCCCGTCTTGTTCAATATCTTTTGTTAATTCTGTAAGCTGCCTTATAACTATAGCTCTGAACTGAGCCTAGAAAGATTATCCTTTTGTTCATCGGTTAATTCATGTATTTGTTTTTTTGGTCAGCTGCATGATTGGTATTTCAATCATGATTCCTGCCATCCTGACCGTTTTCATTTATCTTTCCTTCTTGGGTGGGGCTTTCACACCTCCTATGCTATAGGGGGCAGAGCCACATGCATTCATCACTACTAGGCGACCCTTCTCATCACACTGTTGCGCTTCGTGTGGGGCAGGGGTCCAAGATGGGTTCCTGCCATTACTCTCTGCTGAGAGACTGGGAGCCTCCTTCTCTGTCCCCATGCCCTCTGGGCCTCACAGTCTGAGGCAATGGTCTTCCTTCCCTGGCATTGGAATCGCAAGCTGACAGGTCTGGACTGCAGCCGGGGGTGCTCCCCAGGTGCTTCTTAGGTCCCCTTAAATATGGGTGTCTGTGCTTATCACAGTCCCGCCCCTTGTTGCCACTGCTGCCGCTGCCAGCACAGCTTGATCTCTCCGCCCCAGCTTTACCCCTTGTATACATCCAGACGAGCACCACTTGTTTATAACTTCATACGTTGGACTTCCCTATAGCTTTATTTTCTGGAACTTCTGGTTATTTCTGGTTTTGCGGTAGTTGTAGTCCTTCTTAGCTGTGGAGGGGGACAGAGCATGTCAGTCTAAGCCTCCATCTTGGCTGGAAGTTCTGAAGTCTGAATCACTTTTATAGGGTGTGTCTCTTGTGTACAGCACAGTGTTGGATTTTGCTTTGTGCTTAAATATGAAGATATTTCTCTTATTTTTTAATATATTTAAAAAATATTTTATTTATTTTTAGAGAGAGTAGAAGGGAGGGAAGAAGAGAGGGAGGGGAAAATTCACTTGTATGAAAAACATCAATCAACTGCCTCTTCCACACCCCAACCAGGGTCCTGGCCTGAAACCCAGGCATGTGCCCTGACCCTGGGATCGAACCAGCAACCTTGCAGTTTGCAGGAGGATGCCCAACCCACTGAGCCACACCAGTTAGGGCTGAAGATCTTTCTCTTTCAATAGGTGATTTAATCCTATTTCATTTAGTGATTACCAGTTATGTTTTGTATTATCTGTCACATTATTTTATGTTTTATGTCAGTATTTAGGGTATTAAAAAAAATCTTTCATGATATAATATGCTTTCTTTGTACATGGAGTTCCTATATTTAAGCTATGTATTCTCATTTTATTGGCTACTTTTATATACATAATATTACACATACTTTTTATTCATTTATTTTTTAGACAGCATTGATGCCATTCGAATTATCTCCTTCCTTGTTTTCTTTTATTATATCTTGATTTCAATCAGTAATAATATGTTTCTTAGTATTTATATTTCAACAGTGTAATCTACTTACACTTCTCTTACCTCATGTGTCAGCTTTGAATTACATCCTCCCACTCTTAGCGATCAACATATTGACTCTACTTTCCATTTTCTTCCTCTGCTCCTGTTTAATTGTGTCATTTCTGCATCCTCAGTGCAGATGGCATTTGCATCCTTCTTCTTTCTCTTCATCATGCATTACATTTAAAATAATTTCTTCTATGTTGGTTTTGGTTGACTAAAGTTCATTCTCTGAGAGTTCCTCAAGGATGTCTCATGGGAGTTGTGGTTACAACTCCAAAACTCTCTTGTCACCTTTCTATTTGAAGACTAACCTCATTTAATATAAAACCTTTGAGTCATGGGTTATTGTTGCTGTTGTTGTTACTGTTTGTTCTTAATCTTAAGAGTTATTACTCTATTGTCTTCTGGTGTTGACCATTGATCTGAGGAAATCAGCAGCCAGACTGATTTTTTTGTCTACCTGCCCAAAGGAGTCTTTTCTTTAAGGTTGGATTACTTTATTAGGGTATGTATTTGCATTGAAGATACTGATAGTTGCTCAAACATAATGTGTGCTTTTCTCACTTAGAAACAGGTTTGCTTTGTTTTTATATCTGGAAAGTTTATTTTTAATTCTGTATTTAAATGTTTTATTACTATTATTATTGTTATGTCATTATACATGGGGGATTCTAACCATGTGTACTTTTTTTCCCCTTTGCACTCTTTGTAGCTCTCATCTTCCCACTAATCCTTTAAAAATTTTAATTTTCTTTGTTTTCTTTTATTATTTATATCTTCTATTTTTTACTACATTTTCAATAATATATCATCTTTTTTCACCTTCCAATTTGTTCTTATTTCCATATGATTTTTTTCTTTTCTTTTTGTTTTGTCTTGACATTTTTTACTTGTGTTCTCGTGTTTCTCTTATGGGGTCTTAATGAAGATTTTTTTCCTTATTAGATTTTTTCTTTAATTATTTTAAAAGATTTTACTAATTTTTTTAGAGAGAGGAGAAGGGAGGGAGGAAGAGAGGGAGAGAAACATCGGTGCGTGAGAGATACATCGATTGGTTGCCTCTCTCATACCCCCAACTGTGGATCTGACCCACAACCCAGGCATGTGCCCTGACCAGGAATCGGACCTGCAACCTTTTGGTTCGCAGGCCAGTGCTAAATCCACTGAACCACACCAGCCAGGCTAAATTTCTTTCTTTCTTTTTTTTTTTTTAAGAGTAACAGTTTGACTGTGGAAGGGGGAGGGCAGGGAAGAGCAATGGGGGAAAATTGTGACAACTGTAATTGAAGAACAATTAAAAAAAAAAAGAATGACCGTTTTCCTTGGTTACTGATAGCAAATAATCTGTGATATAGTTTAAGAAATAAAGCAACAGACAGAGCCATGTGTCACTAACTGTATAAAAATGGGAAAAGAAATAAGTAATAAAATTATTTGTATATGTATAAAATAATTCTGAAATAATATTCAAAAATGGTGACCTTGCCGGCCTCCAAGTGGGGGTAATGAATGTTTGGGAGATACTAGCATAGGGATATTTTTTCATTGTATGCTTTTTATAATGTCTGAATTTCAAACCACATGAAGTTATTAATTTAAATGAAATGAACTTGAAACAAAACTTAGGTCAGCTGGAAATACATATGTGCTGAAATACTCATGATATATTTTTAAATTAAGGATTAAAAATAATGTCAGCAAGAGGTCCCTTGCTTTATCAGACATTAAGTTAGATAGATTTCTAGGTTTAAGTGGATTTGGGCCAAGGTTAGAAACACAGATGAATGGGTCAGAATAGAAAATGGAAGAACTGTCCTTGCCCCAGACAAAACTCAACTCCTGAATTGGATCCAGATCCTGTTGCTTCTGGTTCTTACATTTATCTCCTTTCATTTGCATGGTTAATTTTTTCTTTCTCCAGATTAAGTTCATTAATGTGCAAACACGTGGAATTAACTCTCATTAAAAGAAAGAAAGGAAGAAAAAGTACCTGACTCTACATTTCTCCAAGCAGTTCTACAAACATCTATTCTGTTTTTACTGTTTCTATGTCTTCTCCTTACCCCTTAGTCTCTTTGGTTGGCATCTCTATTCCTCTACTGCAATAGCTCTTGTCCTTGTTGCCAATGGCCCCCAGCTCACCAAACCCAATGGTTCATTTGCAGTCCTGATCTTACCCCTCAGCAGCTTAGAGAGGATCCTTTCTTCCTTCTTAAAACACTTTTCTCTCTTGGTCTCAGGCCACCATACCTTGTCCTCCCTCACTGCTTATTCCAGTGCATTGTCCTTCTCTTTTCCTAGGACCTCTGATTATCTGATTTATACTCCCTCCCTAAAGGATTCTCTAGGCCCTGATTTCCACCTGAACTCCAATGATCCTCCCAAACTTGTGTTTCCAGCCCTGTTCTTTAACCTGAAGTCCAGACTTGTAGATCCTATCAATCAATATCACCACTTGAATGGATAGTGAGAATTTTAACCTTAACATATTCAAAGCAAAACTCTTTTTGTTCCTCACAGGAACTTTCTTTATCCCCAGTTTTTGCCACTTCAGTTCTTCAGGACATCTCCCAATTCCATGCTTATATATGCCCAATAAATCATCAAGTCCTATAAGCTTTTACTTAGGTACATAGCTTGATTCTGATCCCTTCTTACTGTAACAGAACCCTTGGGCTGCTCCGATTAAAACAGAGCCCATTGGCTGTTTAATTAGGGGCCCGATTGCCCGCCGCCAGAATTATAACTCTTAATACCAGAGTTTGGTGAAAAGAAAAAGAATTGTTTATTTACACATAGTCCTGCCTCCCCATCCCAGACCTGGCCAGTCTTAGGAGAGTCAGAGACACTGTTTCCCTACTTCCTAGGCACAGTTCAGCTTTACCAGTAGCTGCCAATCACTCAGTTCTGATTGGGGAGGTCTTTTCTGTGCTGTGGTGCCCTCCAGCTCTCAATGCAGGACCGCCTTGATTCTCAGCCTCCTTGCAAACTGCCTTCTTCCTGTAAACTGCATGGATCTCCTCTCCTTCTCAAAACCGCCTGGTGAGAGCTTCTTCTTTAAGCAGCCTGGAGACCCCTTCTCCAAGCCACATGGAGGGAGCCCTCAAGAGCCAGAGAGTGAGGGCATGAGGGCCAGAGAGAGCCTGAGAGAGAGAGCCTCCTAGAGCCAGAGCCAGCCCAAAATGTCCGCAGCTGCTCCTCTCCCTCCCCTGTGTCCTCTGACGCAGTGGGTGTTGCAAACAGTTCTGACCATTCACAGAACCCTACGTAGGCTCTGTCTGCTTCCTCCATACCAGCCCACAGTCCAAGATCCCTCCCATCTTCCTGAGTCTTGGAAGTAAAGCGGATCTTTGCAACAATGTTTCCAGCTACTAGCTCCAGGCATGCAAGGGCATCCTGAAAGCTGCTTCCTGCTCCCTATCTCCCAGCCGCAAACTCTGGGGTTTGTTTTTGGACTCCCCTGTTTCTGTAACATTACCATCTTTGAGGGCCCACTTTAGTCTCTCTTAGATTACTCCAAGCTCTCCCTGACTGGCCCCCCAAGTCCTGTTTCTGTCTCGCTATTAGTATTCTGGAAACAAAGCTACAAAGGTGCTCATTTAAGTGGTATAAACCAGACTACATTTCCATGCTAGAAAAACCTTAATTCATGCCTGCAAAGAACCCTGTCTAAATCTCTGAACTTCTGCTTACTTATTTTGGCTCAGCTATTTCTGCCTTTTTGATCCTCCCCCCCCAAACCAAACTGATCCCTGCCCCAGAGTCTTTGCAGTTGCTATAACTCTACCCTAGAACTTCACAAATTTATTTCCTCACTACATTTTAGACTACCTTTCATTATTCATCTTCCTTTTGCTTTTTTCATGTGTCTACTCAAATATCATTCTTCACAGAGGCAGGCCTACTCTCTCTACTGTCCACACAGCCACTCTTCTGCTTTACTTTGCATTGTTTCTCTTAGAGAATTTACTTGTGTGTAGATAAAAAATTGTATAATCTTTTGCATAATAAGCTATCATGCTTTTAAGCTTATTTTCCTGCTTATCACAGTTTCTTCATTGTACCTATTACTTGAACAAAAGCTACAAAACAAATCGTCTCTATCTCATTCAGTGCTACATCCCTTGTGTTTAAAACAATGCCTAGAACATAGTATTTACTCAATAAAGATTAATTGCATGAGTAAAGGAATAAATGAATGGAAATACAGAAACTAATAAATACTGCTTTAAAGATTCACCTGCATGATATCTGAAGGCTGGAGCAAAACTCGATGCTATCCAAAAATTTAAGTGTGTGATTTTCTTATTTGTTTGGATGAGTTAGGGATTGAAAGCTGTTTTAAAATAGTGAACTTTTATTTCCATTGCTTAAGTTTGTTTCATAGAAGTTGGTTCCACCCAGGAGTGACAGGATTGAAATGCAAAGTCATACATGCTTGGAGTCAAATTATATCTGTGGGAAAAGTTATTATTTTTTCCTAAAATGACTATATATCATGCTGGGTCTTTCACTGCCAAGAGTCAGATCATTTTATTTTAAATGTGGTGCTCCTTGGTTGGTATCAGAAGCTCTACAGTATGTGGGGGTGGATATGCCTGCACGAGCTTTTGTGTGCATTTATTTTGAAAAACTTGGAGGTTGGATTAAAAGCAAAACTTTATCTCAAGTGACAGGGAATAAAGTGTAACATTACTATTATCCAGGCCCTTTTCTCATTTCCACAATTGGAACTTTTTATAGGAAGTTTTGTTTAAATACAGAGTAAACACACATAACTAACAATTTTCATAATCTCTCCATACCCCAGCAGAATGTCAGAGAAGTCATTTTAATACAAAGGTATAAATAATCAACATAAAAACCAAAAAATAGGAGAAGAGACAATATCAGTAGAGTGATGAATTCAGAGCATTTTTACAAGTTGTAAAGTGAAATAAAAATGGTAACTAATTGAGTTAGTAGAGAAGCAGAACTTGGAATCTAAACATTCAAGAAAGTGAGCCAATGGAAGCAGGAGTTGTGGTAGCAGGCAGGGGACAGGCTGGGGGAAAAGAGGAGCAATGGTTGACAGTCTGAATATAAAACAGTCACCTTGCTGGTTGTTACTTTCCATTCATCACCAGATGACCAATTCCCCATATGTCTGCAGAAGACAAAACCAGGAGGGAGATGAGAGGGTGGAAACTTGACAGATGGAGACAAATGTTTTATAACAGAAATATTAATAAATTAAGTTATATTATAATAAAATGTAATTTTGTTCACAATACACAATATAACTTACTATGGGTCAAGGAATTAGATATTTACTCTCATTTTATGCACATCATCTATGTTGTGTGTTTTGTGTTTGCTGTTTGCTATGTGTTGTGTGTGTGGGATACATGTTGTGTGTGTAGTGTGTGGCTTTTGTGTTTTTGTGTGTCTGGTATATGCTGTGGTGGATTTGTGTGTGGGTATGGAGTGTGTGTGTTGTGGTGTGCTTGTACATATTTTGTGTGAGTGGTGTGGTGTGTGTCGCATGTGTGGTGTGTGGCATGTGTATTGTGTGTGATGTATGTTTTTTATGTGGCATGTGTTTTTGTGTGTATCTCTGTGTTGTAGTTTGTGTGTAGTCATGTGTTTTGTGTGTATGTGGTATGTTTTGTTTGATTGTGTGTTGTATGTGGTGTGTATGTTGTGTGTGGGGCATGTTTTATATGTGTTGTGTGTATGGGGTGTGTAAGTTTATGTGTGTATTGTATATGTTGTGTCGGATGTGTATGGGTTGTGCATGATTTTGTGAGTGTGTTGTGTACATTGAGTGTGGTGTTTAGTGTGTATGTTGAATTTAGGGTATGTGTGTTGGTGTATTGTGTGTGCATTATGTGTAGTGTGTATGTTGACTGTGGGATGTATATATTGTGTATGTTTTATGTATGGGGTGTGTGTGTGTGGCATCTTAATTCTTGTCGCTTTTATCTCTCACAGCTCTTCTATAAGAGTGTTCTTTTCATTTGTTGGTCCTCTAATTTTTCATAAACATATTATACATAATTTCATTTCCTTAACATTTGTCTTAATTGAAATACACTTTCTGTTTTCCTTTTTCATAGTTACATGAGACTTAGTCAGGCTGAAGCCTGCTCTCTTCTTGACGTCATCTTTGACCTTATCAGTCCTTTGTCTTCCACAACTTAGGTCTGTACTTCTCTAGCACTTAGTATATGTTGCCTTGGCATGTTGTTTTGCTTTAAGTAAATGTATTTGCTGTCCAACTATAACTTGTGTCCTACTTTAAATTTTTTGTTTTATTTTATCTAATTTCTGTGTAAAAATGTGAAATACAGTTATTTTACCTGATTTCATAACAACCTGGCTATACATAGGGAGCAGGAAGCAGTTACTTCTGTTTTTCAGTAGGCAGAAACTGACCTCAAATCATAGGTATTTCAGTTTTACATTCATCCTACCTTTTATGGTCTCGAAGTTTATTCCCACATATTTATGTGCTGATCTAAGATTTAACTTAATGAAGTTCATATGCTTTTTTTAGCAAACAGAAATCCTCAACAGATCAGTGATTTTTCTTTAGCAGTTTTATTCTGAAATAATTTTAGGTTTAAATACGAGTTGCACAGGCAGTAGTTCCTAGAATATCTATTTATGTTTAGATACATACATAAATATATTTTTAACTAAAATGGAAACAAAATACATTATTTTTCATTCTTTCTTCTGTCTAAAAATATATGTGGTTTTCATTTGTGTCAATATGTATATACCTACATAATCATTCTTTTAATATTTTTTATTTTTTATAGTTTATTTTTATTGTATTTCTTATTACAATTTTACCCCGTTATAATCTCTCCACCTCCACCTCCACCCCTCCCCCCTGCAATTACCACATTGTTGTCAGTGTCAATAAGTCCTTTATCTTTTTGCTTGATCCCTCCACTGCCAACCCCCCACTCCACCTCAGAGCTGTGAGCCTGCTCTCTATCTTTGTCTCTATTTTGCTTGTTAGTTCAGTTTGTTAGTTAGATTTCACATATGAGCGAAATCATATGGTATTTGTTGTTCTCTGACTGGCTGATGTCAGGTCTAGCCATGCTGTTACAAAGGGTAACATTTTCTTCTTCTTTTTTTTATGGCTGAGCAGTATTCCATTGTGTAAATGTACCACAGTTGTTTTGTCCACTCATCTACCGATGGGCACTTGGACTGCTTCCAAATGTTGGCTATTGTAAATAATGCTGCTATGAACATAAGGGTGCTTATATTCTTTTGAATGTGTTTCAGGTTTGTTTAGATAAATTCCCAGAAGTAGAATTTCTGGGTGAAAAGGCAGATTCATTTTTAATTTTTTGAGGTATCTCCATACTGCTTTCCACAGTGGCTGCACCAATCTGCATTCCTGCCAACAGTATAAAAGAGTTCCTCTTTCTCCACATCTTTGCTGGCACTTGTTTGTTGATTTATTAATGATAACCATTCTGACAGGTGTGAGGTGATATCTCATTTTGGTTTTAATTTGCACTTCTCTAATAGTTAGTGACATTGAGCATTTTTCCTTATGTTTATTGGCCATCTGTATGTCTTCTTTGGAGAAGTGTCTTTTCATGTCCTTTGTCCATTTTTAAATTGCATTGTTTGTATTTTGGTGTTGAATTTTGTAAGTTCTTTATAAATTTTGAAATTAACCCTTCAGCACGTGTATTGGTGACAATGTTCTCCCATTCAGTGAGTTGTCTTTTTATTTTGTTGATGGTTTCCTTTGCTGTGCAAAACATTTTAGTTTGTTGTAGTTTCACAGAACTAGAACAAATATTTCAAAAACATATATGAAACCATAAAAGGCCCCGAATAGCAACAGCAATCTTGAGAAAGAAGAACAAAGTTGGAAGAATCATGCTACCTAATATCAAACTATACTCTTAGGTCACAGCAATCAAAATAGCATGGGCCTGGCATAAAAACTAACACATATATCAATGGAACAGAATAGAGAGCCCAGAACTAAACCCATGCCTTTAGAGTCAATATTTGACAGAGGAAGCAAACACATACAATGGGCTAAATGTAAATTATTCAATAAATGGTGTTGGGAAAATTGGACAGGTATCTTCAGAAAAATGAAACTAGACCACCTTCTTATGCCACACACAAGAATAAATTCAAAATGGATTAAGGATGTAAATGTTAGACTTGAAACCATACAAATCCTAGAAGAAAACAAAGGTAGTAAAATCTTGGACATTGCTTGTAACAATATTTTTTCTGATATATCTCCTCAGGTAAGGGAAACAAAGAAGAAAAACAAATGGGACTTAATGGCTTCAAGGAAATTAAAAATATAGCATAATTTATTTAACAAATCTCTTATTTAGGCTGTTTATGCATTTATGCAATTTGCATATATATATATATATATATTTCTATTTAAAAAATATTGTGAAACTAAGTGTAGTTAAATGCTTGTGTATTTCCCAGTTTACTTCCCTGGTGTAGATTTCTAGATATGAAGTGACTGAGTTAAAGGAAATGCGTTTCTAAGGACTTCTGATGTACATCATGGGATGGCCTCCATCTACACACAAAAGACTTTATTTCATTTGATTCCTAAACTACATTGAGTATCATCTTTTGCATGTTTTCAGACTGGTTGACTAAAAATATTTTTCCTTTCTGTTTATTTGTATGTTTCTGACTAGTAGTGAACACTTTTTTTTTGGTATATTTTATTGATTATGTTGTTACAATAGTTCCAATTTTTTCTCCCTTTGCTCTTCTCTGCCCAGTTCCCCCTTCCACCAGTAATCCCACCCTGCTTAGTTCATGTCCAGGGATTGTGCATATAAGTTCTTTGGCTTCACCCTTTCTTATATTCTTCTTTTTAAAAAAAAATAATTAATTAATTTTTTATGACAATTTCCCCCTCTCAGACTTAAGACCCTTTATAATCTTATAAAGGACAATGGGTGAAGGTCTCAAGCTCTTCTAGCTGCTTCAAGCTGGACATGGTCATTGTCCTACCTACCCTTGGGTCCAGAAATCCCTAATAAGAGTGGGGGTGTGGAGGGGAGGGTGGCCTTCCCACATGGGGAAGGATCGTGCAGACTCCAGGTCAGTTGGCTGTCCCCAGACCACGGCATGCTTGGTTTAACAGCCTAGCATCCTTGTTGTATTCTGAGGGCAACAGATTTGGCAACAGTGTTAAAAGGTATCATTCAATCCATAGCTACTAGGTGATAAAAGGCAGGGATTAATTTTTCAATGTCCCATATTAGGGGGGGGAAAGGCTATTTAGAGGAAGGTGTGCAAGGCACATCACACCTGTCCAAAGCCATTTTGCACACTATACTTAGTTTGGGCTAAGTGGAATATTTTAGGTACCCCCCCCACCCCAGACCTCTGGGCCCTTTCTGTCCAAGCCATTAGGATAGAGAAGAGAAACCAGTTTTAAAGTGAAACCCACAGACCACGCCATGCTTCACCAACCCAGCCACTTAGTTCAGCCAAACCATTGAGTCTCAGGAGGCAGCAATGCAGACAGAATTAAGTGAGGCCTATACGTACGGACAATCACTTAGGTAATGAGATCATAGGCTTCTGCCCTTTGAAAACAGAACACACATGTTAATTTATGTAACATAACCCACAACCAGTCTTTATATCTGCAAGACTCTCTTATTGGAAAGACATCTAGTTGCAAGGCATTTGACATTCTTCTTGCCTGTAAATTTGTAAATTAAGCATCTTTGATGATGTCACAGACCTACTTTAACTTTCAAATGAAAACAAACTTTAAATGAAAAGAAACTTTAAAAACAGTTAGCTGCACTACTCTATAGTCTACCACTGAGCATTGTGGTTTTCCTTGAATCATGATTTTTCTCCCTAAGATTACCCTCCTTGTCATTAAAGGGACCACATTAAGTCCAGTTTTAATTTATCCTATTAGTTTGTATAAACACAACAAGAGCAGCAAATGATCACATATGATCTTTATGTCTGCTTTGCTGGAACTTACACAAGGAAACTTTAGGGTGACTTTCAGTCTGCTTCTCAGGGCACAGGAACTGAGCCACATATCTGCCATTCAGCCTTGCCTGTAAACACCTGTCTTTTCCAAGTCCTTTGGGTTTGCAGTTGTGCTTTAAGGTCCCTTCTAGCCATCTTTCAGGAAAGCAACCTTTGTCCTCCCCTGGACAGATTGCCATGGACGAGTGAACACTTTAAAATTTTTTAATAATTGAATATCAGATGTTAAATGAATGAATTCTTAAACCCTGAGGAGTGATAGAATGTTAAGAGTGGAAGCAGCCTGTGATGACCTTCAGGAGTTTGGGAACATTTGGGGTTCCACTGGGATTTCAAGGAACAGTCATAGAAAATGCATGAGCAGACTTAGGGAGACATTTATAATGAAGAACCTCCTTTGGGTCCGGGTGTGTTTGCGGTGCTCAGAAGACATGCAAATGGAAATTTTCATTGGACAGTTTAATACACAGCAGGTTAGAATGCAGGAGTGAGTTTGGGACTGGAGATAGGAGTTAAGAATCATTAACACACAGGTTTTAGCAAAGATCAACATTTTGAAGGTGAACAACAAGTGATAGCCATGAAGTGGAGGAGCAGAAGTTTGAGGTGATGAACAATAAGAGCAAAGTAGAAGACAGGTGATGGTGTTACTTACCCTTCAAAATCTTCAAATGTCATATATTAGCTGGTAAATAGGAAAGTAAACAGTCAGCCTTGAAACATAAGTGACACTTAAAGTGGCTTCTCTTCTGACTTACTCCATTAGGTTTGACTCACATAGATAAATTTCAGTGCCCCCAAATAATGATTCATTGCTTTAAAACTTTACTGAATTTTGTATATTAACTTCCTTTACTTTTATTAACCTGAGAAATAAGAAGAAAGACTCAAGACTTATTTTCTTCTACGTCATACATTCTCTCTGACCTTCATGAAACAGCTCATGTGAATCTTTCCCTCCTGCCCACATTTGAACATGTGTCCCTTTATTCATTCTAGATGAACTACTGTTTGTCTTTTTCAAACCTTATTTTTTCAGGTTACTTCTTAGTGTTTTGAGATTCTGATAAACATTGCTCTGTGGGAAGGGACTCTCATGCTGACCTTGTGCTTTGAACCTAGGATGACATTTGCAGTAAGAGGCGTCCGACAACTTGTGTGAGAAGTTTTGGATCTCTTGTTGCATTGCTATCTTTCCTCCCAGTGTCTGCTTCTTTCTTTATGTACTCAGCTCCTGCCCCTGTGGCTTTATCTCCTTTCTCTTCCATTCCCCATTCTGGACATTATTATTCAGTGAACCTCAGTAGACTCTGTATTTACTCTTTGACTGTTTCTGCTTCTCAGAGGTCCAAACAACTCCCTTATTCGTCTATTTATAGTCCCCACCTTTTGACTTAACCCATTTGGAGTTCTTCCACTGAGCCTCTTTGGCCTCCCAAAAGCTGTTTAGATACATAATTCTTAAGGCTGCTCTCTCACTTGGTGCCCATGGAGGCTTCTTGACATCCTCTTAACAGTGTACAAACCAGGCAACAGCTTGCAATGAATTCATTCATTCACTGTGATCTTGTGTGCCACCTCTCCTTCCAGCGCACCTGATCTGGCACCCTTCTCCAACAGTTTTTGAACTATGCATGAACGGCATTTGTTTGACTTGAATACTCCCTAATCACTCTGTGACAATGGAACCTCACTCTGTTTTCAATTCCTTCCTCCTTTGCTAACATTCTCAATCCTTTTCCCCCTTGTAATTTATAACAAAACTCTGACTTCTATTATAGCCATCTCCAAGCCTGGTTAACCCACAAACTCAACTCTCTAGCTCTTCTGTAACTTTACCTGTTGGAAGTTACAAGTTATCTGGGAAAATTATACACCAGGTGGAAGGGTATCAGTTAAAATCTATGACCAGCCTGGCTGGTGTGGCTCAGTGGTTTGAGTGCTGGACTGTGAACCAAAGGGTCGCCAGTTCAATCCTGGTCAGAGCACATGCCTGGGTTGCAGGCCGGGTGCCCAGTTGAGGGCATGCAAGAGGCAACCACACATTAAGGTTTCTCTCCTTCTCTTTCTTCCTCTCTTCCCCTCTCTCTGAAAATAAATAAATAAAATCCTAAGAAAAACTATTAAAAAAATAAAATTCATGACCACAAATCCCCATGTGAACACTCAGCATTCCCTCATTGTCCTGCTACATTCTCCAAAATACTTTCTACTTTTCAACTCTTTTTGAAATTTTTGTATCCCCTCCTCTCCACTTCCCTCTATGTTAGCTGTCAACCCTGACTTCCAAGCAACCAGATAGGAAAACCCTCACTTTTCCTTACTAAAGCTATGCATGTATGTGCCCCTACATTCTGTTATGAGCGAGACACCACTGCTATTTTTTAAAGGCAAGCTCCTTCCCTTCTAATCTCTGCCATTCTCCCTCTCCTTCCTTCTCCAAGGTTTTATTTCTGAAGTTTCTATCTCTCTATCTGTATCATCTCTTTCTTCTTCTCAACTGGCTCATTCTCATGGGCACTTCTGTTTTGTTTTTTAATCTCAAAGAATTTTTCACTGACCTGTCATGCTTCTTCACCTTTAAAACCACTTTTCTACTCTGTTTCACAGCAAAACTTGAAAAAGCTGTCTACATTTATTTGTGTAGCTTTCTCAATCACTATTTATTTTTCATTTTTTAAAATGTGAGATAATAACTTGTAAAATATAGCATGCATTCAAGAGTATGTAAAACATAAATGTATTTGTTTTTATATATTAATTTGTTATTTGTATAAATATAAAATACAATTAGAAATCTCTATGTCTAAAATAGGAAGACATCACCAGCACCTTACATGTCCCCTGTGTGATGTTCCTAAATCACATACCTTTGCCTACCTTCACAGAAGCAATCACTTTCTTGAACTTTGTGATAAGTATCCCTTTCCTTATAGTTTCCCATTTTTGTATGTCTCCCCAAACTGCAAACTTTTTAGTTTGTCTGTTATGTAAAACATATTATTGTTTCTGAGACTAGTTTTTGCTTTTTTGTTTTTGTCTTACTTAGCATTATTAAATTTCTATTGTGTTCATGTGGGTAGCTGAATTATGCTCAATGTATGGAATGGTATTATATGAGTATATTCAGATATTTTATCTTTTCTACAGTTGAAGGATATTTATATTGTCTCCATGTTTTTCCTGTTTAATTGGCTAATACAAATAATGCTTCTCTTTTTTTTGAATTACAGTTTATTGGTTATATTGTTACAATAATTCCAATTTTTTCCCCTTTCCTCCCTTCCACCCAGCACCCCTCCTCACCCAGCAATCCCCCACCAAATCCATGCCCATGGTTCATACATACAAGCTTTCCCGCTTCACCCTTTCATACAAATAATGCTTCTCTTAGTATTGTCATATGTAGCTTACATGCAAGAGACTCTCCAGCAATTGAATTGACAGGTTATAAGTTTGTACATTTTCAGACTAGATATTGCTAATTTTTATTTAAGGTAGTTAAACAGATTAACATTGCCCAAAACATTTCTTAAGAGTTTCCATTGTTCCATACCCTTGACAACCTTAGTATCATCAGACTTCCTAATTTTTTAGAAGCTGTTGGGTATGAATTGCTAGTTCACTGAAGTTCAAATTTACATTTCTTACATTGCTAATAAGGTTAGTCATTTTTTCAAATGTTTATGTATCATTTGAGTTTTCTCCTTTGTAAATCCCTGTTTATATCTTTTTGTTTGTTTGTTTTTCTTATTGAGTAATGAGTTATTTCCTATGGTACTCATTATATTTTATGTATTATGAAACCTCAGAGAAGGAAAACTCTGACTCCCAAAAACCTCCGCTGCCTTGCGGCATACCTCTTCAGGGGAAAGGCTAAGGGAGTAAACCCCAACAGAAAATCCGGAGCCGGAGTCCCTAAGGTGGTTTGACGTTGTAGTCAACACCGGCAACTCCTGCGGCGCACCTGAAGTCAAGCTGTATTGACTCCGTCTTTCCCTTGGACCCTTCAGCTGCGAAGAGAGGGGGGGTCTGCTGCATGGGCAACAGCAGACCCTCCATATCACCCTGCCCAGGCTCTGTAGCTTCAGCTTCACTGGAGAGGACACTCCAGCGTCATCGCAAGATGTCGATTCAACACGGGAGGAGACAGATACCGTGTCACTCCCGAGTTGGACTGCACAGCCATTCTCGGCAGTGCAGATAGACTCTTAAGAAGCTACACCATCGTCTCTCGAGACGGACGGCTGCCGACGACGATTATGAAACCTTCAGATACTTTATGTCTTGTATTTTTACCCTCTTTAAGACATTTTTTGATGAACCAATGTTCTTAATTTTAATATAGTCCAATTTATCAATCATATCTTTTATAATAAATGATTTTTGTGTCTTGTTTTTAAAAATCCTTGCTTATCTTGAGGTCGTAAACATCTTTCATACTTCCTAATGTTACAAAATTTTGCCTTTCACAGCTAAGCTTTAATTAATCAATCAAATGCAAATGAGGCAAGTGGTCCAGTTGAAATAAAAAGAGTGGAATTTTAGAAGTCCAATTATATGCTTAAATTGTCAAAGTCTAAAATTTATAAATAACTTTATCCTACACTTAGAAATACAAAAACTTAGAAGACTTGTTCATTTTTTAAACTTATAATTGCATCATATTGCTGTCCTACATTGCCAGTTTTCCTATAGACCTATTTACTATGATTTTGCTCTTCATTTCTTCTTCCATCTCAGATCTTTCAACTGGATCACTTTCTACTGCCTTTAGGCTTTCCTGTAGTTAGGGACTGCAAGGTGCAGATGTTTAGTCTCATAAAATGTTTTTACTTTGCACTGTTCTTAAAAGATATTTTCAATATTCTACAATTTTAGGGCAATGGTAAATTTTTGACAGCATCATTCTGTCTACTGGCCTCCATTGTTGCTATTGAGAAATCATCTGAAACTCTAATTGCCACTTCATTAAAGGTAATTTGTTTTTTTTGTTATTGCTGTTGTTGTGTTGTTCTAGTTTCTTTTTTTAAATTCAGTTTTTCTTTTTGTTATTGGTGTTCTTCAGTTTTTCTGTACTGTGTACAGGTATGGATTTCTTTTTATTTATCATGGTTGGTATTTACTGAGTACTTGAGTTGACATACTG
Source organism: Furipterus horrens (assembly GCF_987537825.1). Taxonomy (NCBI): domain Eukaryota; kingdom Metazoa; phylum Chordata; class Mammalia; order Chiroptera; family Furipteridae; genus Furipterus; species Furipterus horrens. The sequence continues at coordinate 65,284,849 of NW_028327182.1, forward strand.
ATGTCTTCGTGGAAAGTTCTCAGTGAGTGTGTCTCCAAATATTGCTTTTTCTTCACTCTTTCTCCCTCCATTACTTCTGAAACTCCCATTAAACATATATTAATCTTCTCAGAGTAACTTCTATTTTTCTTTACTTCCCTTTAATATTTTATAAGAAATAAAGAGTAAATAGGCATTAACTGAGCAAAGTCAGGAAAATGTTTAAGAGTATTTCAGAGGAAAGAGCATGCAGTTACTTGAGAAAAAGCTGCAAGAAGACTTTTGTGGCTGATACTCACAAAGAGGGGAGAAGTATGAGATGAGGCAGAGATATAAGACAGAGCAAGTTATTTAGGGTCTTTAGCCAAAAAAGAGTGAGAACCACTGTAGGATTTAGAGTGAGGGTGACAGGATCTGATTTGTATATTGAAAAAACTCACTCAGCCTTTGGAATAGAGATTGGATTGGAAAAGGTCCAGACAAAATGTCAGGAGACTTATTAAGAAATTATTGTAGTGTTCAGGCAAGATGTTAGTGTGTCCTGCAGTGGTGATAGTTGAGATGGAGAGAAAGACATAAAATGAAATATTTGAAACAAAAATCAATAGCGCTTTGCATTTTGGGATTCTGGCTAATATTAATACAATGAGGAGGACACAGAAATAAAGGACATATTATGATATAGAGAGAATAAGAGACATGATTATTTTCAGACTGTGTGCTTAAGGAATCTCAAAGCATTAACTCAAATGCCATTTGAATTAGTAAAGTTCTTTAGTAACCCTAATTTTCCCTCTTACATTTACTTTCTCACTTCCAAGGTGCCTATTTCACCTCAAACCTACAACCTCTTTTCTGTCTTCCTCAGTGGTGTTTTTTTTTTTTTTTTTTTTTTTTGCTCATTTTTCACTCATGACTCTATTTCAGCAAAAAACTAAACCCAATCAGAAGAGAATTTCTACATGCTCTAATCACCATACTTACCCTCCTATTTACATGAATATTCTCTTATATTTTATCTCTTCTTATGTTCTTAGAGATGAATTATCCTCACTAAGGCCACACCCTTTGCTTATTCACTGACTTCTATTCTCTTTATTTCCTTAAATCTTTCCTTTCTCTTGGTATCATCATTTTGTCTACTCTATTATATTATATCTCTCAACATAGAAATATGATATAATTTGACTTTCTTGACCCCATGTACCTATCCATTTTTTTGCTCCCATTTGCAGTAGTACTTCTTAAAATAGTTGCCTATACCCACTGTCTACAATTTCTCCCTTCTCATTCTCTCCTGAATGCACTCAATAGGTTTGTGTTCCTACTTCACCACTGGACCTGCTTTCACTAAGGTCATAAGTAATATTCATGTTGCTAAATTCATGTGGACTATGGCCAATGACTGAATAATACAAGGGTATAAATATCTGCCCCTAGATTCAGGGGAGGATGAACTTTGTGTATAATCATGACTCCAAGTCTCCCTGTGGGATCAGACTGAAGCTTGTTTCTGGGGAAACCGCATTCTTGCCAGGGTTTTCCTTCTCCATTCTGCTCCTTGTGCTCCTCATCTCCTAAGATCATGCTCTAAGTAAACCGCTGAATTAAATATCTTCTCTCAGGCTCTGCCTCTAGCAGCCCAATATAAGACATTTCCTCTGTGCCTCATCACTGGATATTCAGAGAAAAACTTCCCACACCTGTGTCAAATATTAAGTGTTCCTAACTATCGTAATTAACCTTCACAGAGATGCCAGTCTATCATGTGGCAGAAATTTTCAGAGGTAGTTAAGTTCTGCTTAGGTCCTTCTCTCTCCCTATCCTCATTTCACTTTGCTGAGGATATCTTGCTATTAAAATTGTAACTAGCCTATAGCACAATTCCAATAATTAACACAAAGCTGATACATGGAAGTTCTGCGATAAGTATTTTTAAATGAAGGAATTATTAAATTTAACCATCTGATGGACTTTATCCATTTGCCTCTATTGTTCTTGCTCTAGTTTGTGTCTTTTGCCCACTAGGATCTGTAACCTTGAGTGGATGCTGACTTCTTCCACATAAGCAGAACATGAACTAAAAAGATAAAGCCATTCTTTTAAAAGACAAGCTCCTCAAAAATGCAAAAATAGTTATAGAATAATGTCTCAGCAAATGTGAGTTCATTTGTTAGTTTATAATATCAGAGAACATCATGGTTAGGAGGGATCTTAATGGACTTTATTTTAGCCACTCTTGTTCTAATCTTTCCATCATTTGATAAAGCAACATAAGCACGGACCCTATGCAAGTATGCAGTAAGGTTTGTTCAATCCATTTCCTGGCAGCCTTGTCTATTTCTGGGTGGTTTTGATTGGTAAATGTTCCTTCTTTCCTATTCATGCATTATCATGACTTCTAATTTTTATTTACTGGTCTAATTCTACTGATTGGGGCAATAGTAAATATATCTAACTCCTCTTCCACAAGATAGCCATTTCGATATTTGATAATTATTATCTTATTTTCTCTGGCTTCTTTATACAAAGTTTTAAGTCCTTATTGAAATTCAACCCCATAATGTGTCCTGATTCCCATCTCCTTTGGTTCCTCAAGGACTTCTATTCCCTTCCTGTGTTCCATTGTCAATATCTCCAATGCTTCATTCCTATTAGAACTATACATAATCTTGGATAGTATTCCCCTACTCTGTCAGACACAATGTTCTTCTTTTTTATAACAAATATTTTGCAGTACTCTCTTTTCTCATCTAAAATGAAATTCATTGACAATATAACTTACATGTAGTAAAAATATTAATAAAATGCCTTAGCCATAATAAAATAGAGAAATAAAAATGCAATTTATAACATATTTTATATTATATAAATATATATTTTAAAACCAAATGCTTGGGCTATTGGCAAATAGCTTTTTAAAAGGCTCCCCATTAAATTATACCTTTGTGTCTACCTTTCTCCTAGCGTGTGGGTGGACCTAGTAGTTTTCTTGCAATGAATAGAGTACAGCAAAATAATGAGAAATCACTTTTAAGGTTACTTGATTAAAACTGTGACTTTCATCACCTCTCCACCACGAACCCTGCTCTCGCTTTCACTCTTGCTCTTGCTTATTCTGATGGAGCAAGCTTCTATATAGAGAGGCCCACGTTAAAAGAAACTATGCACAACCTCTGCCCCATTGCCAGTTAAGAACTGAGACCCTCACTTAAAAAGCTGCATGGAACTCAATCCTGGAGCACCCACATGAGTGAGCTTAGAAGTGGACCCATCCACACTTAAGCCTTGACATGAGTCTGTAGCTCCAGATGCTATGTTGATTGCAGCCTTATCGGAGACCCAGCAACCCCAAGCCAGAGGAACCAGCTGAGCTGTACTTAGATTCCTGACCCAGAGAAACTTCGAGATAAAGTTGTAGTTTTAAGTCACTATATTTTAGGTTGATTAGCTACACAGCGGTGGAAACTAACAATCCACAATGAAGTAATGAGATGCTTGCAACTGCTTCTGGGAATCATTTGGGTTTAAGAGAAGTAAGATTGGAAGTCATTCTGAAGAGAAAGGTCAGGAACATGAAAGAGCAGAGATCTGAGTGGACACTGATTGAAAACTGATGTTGGATTAGAAATTAGTTTTAGAAAAACCAGTTACTCCAATGTTGAAAAAAATTAGCCCCCTTTAGCCCAGTAATCTTCATACCATGTATTCTATGTTTAAAAAAAAACAAAAACAAAAACAAAGAAACAAACAAAAAAATCCTTAACCAACAATAAATCCTGATGTCTTACTTCTTGAACAAGCACTGTGATTAGCTTGTAGAATCTAAATGTTTTCTTGGACAAATGTTATAATCCTTCTAAAATTTGTGTTATCAATACTTTTTTGAATTACTTCTTTCCCCATTGTGTACTAACTTTTGACAATAGCTGTACTTTTTACCTCCTCTGCTGAACATCAGGATGTTCCATTTTTCCTATTTGATTGTGTGAGGCCCCTCCTTCCCTAGTGACCATCAGGAAAATCTCAGAGGTGCTTCATAATCTGTGATCTTTAACCTCCAAGGATATAAAATGAGAGGGTGAGGAAACTATCCTTAATTAAAACAAGTAAGTTGATAATATGTCAAGACAAGTTATAGATTGAGACTGTTGAAGTAAAAAAATGAGCAAGTATTGTAATCTTATAAATGAGTAGAGCATTTTTATTTGTAATTGTGAGGACAAAATAATTTTCTTTGTCTTGATATGTATCGGGAGTGGTAGTATCATAGAAAACAAACCTCCTCTTTGTAACCCACCACGTTGTAGAGCATACATTCAGGCCTAATTATAGGTAGATGTATCAAAATTGTGCAGTACCCAAGAATATCTTCTCCTTGAAAACTGCTCTGTACAACTTTTCTTTCTCTGCTGAGCATCAGGATGTCCCTATGTCCTGCCTACTAAATGCCAGTAGTTCCTCTTCAATGATTGTACCAGTAAGAAATACTTCCATAAATTTTTAAAACTCCCTCCTGAGTGGTGTTACCTCCATTGAAAATCACTGCTCTATTATTTTTTTAAAATTCATTATCAAGTCCTGTTGACTCTACTGTCAAGACAAATCTTGTCATTTGTAATATGTGATTCATCTTTGAGTAAGACTCCACCCTCAACTCAGGAAAAGCACATAAAATTTAATCCTAAATCAATCAGTGCATTACACTAATCTGGTCACAATGGTTGGTTAAGGATTCATGACCCAATCAGAGCCAATGACACGTAATGAAGCCTTTGCTTAATATCTTGGGAAAGAGCCTTTGGTCTTTCTAGCCAACTTGAATGACAGAGGTTGTAAGGTGTACATCCGCTATAGTCATTTTGCATTTTATGAAGCTCATAGTAAAAATCAGCTTTGTGGAATGCATAGTTGATTCTGGGTTCCCTTTAGGCGATTCTTCCCATGCTGTTAAGTCCTGCTAGATGAAACTATATTTCTACTTTGTGATTAGGTTAGTGGGTACATAAAAATAGGTCTAGGGAGAACTTGTATATGTAATCTGTGATCCTAATACTTTCACAGAATATTTTCATCCCTGAACCAGTTACATGTTCCCTCAGGGAAGGGAAGAAAAAGCAGGGTAGGCAAACAGCTAAGCAAAAACAGTTTTTTAGTCTTAATTATTTTGTTTGTCTGTCTCCACTTACTGGAAACTAATCTTCATAAAGGCAAGACTTTTCACCTGCTTTGTGTACTGTTGTATCCCCAGTGCCTAGACCAGTGCTGCTAAGAGATGAAGGAGTGGTAAGTTTTAGTTTCCTAGCTTTCTATGTTTGCCACCTCAACAATATTCATTGACATTCACTCCTTTTATGTTTTTTAAATTTGTATTTATTTTTAGGGAGAGGGTAAGAGATGGAGAAAAAGAGGGAGAGAAACATCAATGTGAGAGAGAAACATCAATCAGTTGCCTTTGGTTTGCATTTCAACTGGGTACAGAACCTGAAACCAAGGCATGTGCCCTAAGCAGGAATCGAACCAGAGACCTTTCACTTTGTCGGATGACGCTCAGCCCACTGAGCTACAAAGGTCAGGGCCATTTTCTGTTTTTTTTTTTTTTTTTTTTAATGACAAATTTCTAATATATATGAAGTAGAGAAAGTATAAATGGATCTTCTTGTACTCATTACCAACTTCACAATTATTATAGCCAATTTGGTTTCATGTATATCTATCTCTAATGAGATTATATTAAAGAAAATTCCAGAAGACTTTCACACACTTGTCATAGGAACTTCTCTCTAATTTCTGGGATACTACTTCCTTTTTTATTATCTCTTTTCTTTCTAGCTAATCCTTCTCAGTCCCTGATCTTACAGGGAGCTCTGGAGTTGGGATGATCCTTTGGAGATGTCCCACCTTTAGGTCAGGAAAATGGGTCTTTATTATTCCCCTCCAGTCATGGGCCAGTCATTGAGTGAGGGCTGCTTCCCAAGGAGTGGACATGAACTTGGGTGAAGCTATGTTCAGTCAATGTAGGGTGGATCTGAGTAGCTCACCACAGCATCCTCAAGAGTCTTTATGCTGTCATAATCATTACTTTCATAGCTTAGTTCTGGGCATAGCTTCCTCAAGACTTCTCAGTATCTTTTCCTAGTATGTTACAAGAGGAACGTTGATGGGATGTGTCTTAGTCCATTCAGGCTGCTACAGTAGATTACCATAAACTGAGGGGCATATAAACAACTGAAATCTGTTTCTCACAGTTCTGGAAGCTGAATTCCAAGATCAAGGTACCACAGGGCTGGTGCCTGGTGAGAGTCTGCTTCCTGGATCATAGACAGCCATGTTTTCACTGTGTATTCACATGGTAGAAGGGGTAAGGGAGCTTGGTGCAGTCTCTTTTATAAGGGCACTAATGCTATTTGTGAGGACTTCACACTCAGGACCTATTCACCTCTCAAATCTTCCACTTTTTAATACAGCCACATTGAGAGTCAGGTTTCAACATACGAATTTGGGGGACAAAGGCCTTCAGTCCACAGCAGGATGAAATACAGACTCAGTAGCTGATCTTGAGGCCATAAATGACATTGTCTCCTTCCTCTACTACCAATTCCAGAGTGCCTGCCCCTTCCATTGGCAGCTTTGCTGGTACAGGGAGCTCACCTGGTAAAGTGACCTTCATTTCCGAGATGGGTAAGCTGCTAGCCTCAATATCCCTCTTAGGCTATGGGTGATATGTTTATTCCTTACCTTCAATATTGGTTGTAAACATATTTTTCTTTTCTCTCATTGTGTCAAAGTAGGGGCATCCCATCTAGAGGTTCTGGGTCAATCCCTCTGCTAGGATGATCAGTCCTTTTCTTTCCTGATGGACTTATGTCATGTGGAGATTAAAGTGTATTTTCCCTCATCTATTCTGCGTAGCTCTCAGTGGGCCCTTTTAAGCTGCAGACATGAGGTTTTTCTTTAGCCTGGAAAATTTCATAGATTGTGTGTACAACTATTGTTTCACCTCGGCCCTTTTATCTGTCTGGACTGCAGATTATTCACACTGGGGCTCTTCTGCATATTCTCTTTAATATTCCATTTTCTAGTGTATGGTTTCCTAAATAAATGACTGTAGATCCTTTTGGCAAAGGACTATGGATCATGACTATATTCATTTGTCGTAGGGACCCATGAGGACCTGGTCTCTCTTTATTTAGTGTGGTCTGGGTCAGAAAACTGGCTCAAGGATTGAGATTTGTTTTATCACTTAATCTGAGACATCAGTTCTGGCACTTCTGTTTTACTTAACATGGGCCATAATTTTCTTCAGAGTTCCAAGAGTCATCCTAGCAGTGTTATGAAACTATCTCCCAAAGTCCTTGTCAGAATTCAAATTACGTATTGTAGTAGGCTGCACTCATGTAAGTGAACTCACCTTATCCAACTTTATCTTTTGCCACCTTTGATTCATCATCTTCAAGATCCAGTGCCATAAACAACCCCTGTCTTGGTCAGTACACATGGATTGGCTCCTGCAGCCACCTCTAGGCATAGTTCCTTTTTTCTTTCAGCAGGCCCAGCACTTTCCCACCATGTGCTGTTTGCACTGGACTGTAGTAACTGATCTGATGGAATTAGGGGGAAAGATAGATTATATA